>NC_043711.1:4597672-4606677 GCF_006229205.1 Suricata suricatta | reverse complement strand
GGGCTCCAGGCAACTATGCTCATCCCGCTAATGGTCTGGTTCCCTCCGGCCACAGGCCGCAGGAGAACTTCGATCCTGCCCAGAACGCGTCCGTGCCAGGCTGGGTCCATTAGCGCCCCACCGCATCCTGCCTTTCCACCTCCTCCCGAAGTCTGCGCCGGGAAACTGAGGACGGGACGTCCTTGGGGCACCGGGCCCAGGTCTTTCCTCGGCTCTCATCCAGTTCGTGCTTCCACCTGCCCATTTTCCAGTCGCATCCATTAAGACCCAATCAGGTTTCCTGTCTGTACGGATCCTGGCTCCGTCTCCACCTCTCCCTCCAGACACTTGGGCCCTGGGGGTTGGAAGTCTGTCACCTCCTTCATAAAAGTCTGTTCGCACCTCGTAAATCTCTTTAAGGCACTGGGATGAAAGGAGAGAGAATCCTGCAGCTCCCACCCTCCTGTCTCCAGCCTTTGGTCCTTAGTGTCTGCAGAGGTGACAGACGCCCCAGAGCCCCTAGGCACAAGTTAGGCTCTAAGTTCCCGGGTTTCCAGTACACACACTGGGAAGCCCAGGAGGATAGCCCCAGGAGCGCACACAGGGACAGATGGCCCTGTGGGGACCTGGCCCCACCTGCTGGTGGCTTCTGAGCTAGGAAACCTCAGTTGCGAAGTGGGCGGTGTTCCACGGGCTGGGGGACCAGATAAATCTACCAGTGGCTCAGCCTGGTGTTATAATCTCAGCCCTGACCTCATACTCAAATTGGAATTGGGATTCATTCCAATTGGGCACCACAGTTGGGATGGGATCCTAGACTGGGGTCAGAAGCTTCGCGGAGGGGTCAGCAACCCAGTAGAGGGTCTTGGAATCAAACTAGGGTCCAGAGGTCAGGCCTAGTCTGGGGTCAGGGCTCCAACTGGAAGGCTCAACCAGAGATCAAGGCTCAGTGTAGGTTGAGGGTCAGAAAGGAGTGGGGAAGTCTGGGTTTCAGGCTGATGTCGGGGCTTAGCTGCAGGTAGGGACACAGCCTGCAGTTGGTGTTCAGCCCATGGACAAGTCCAGCCTGGGATCTGTGGATGGGCTTCTAGACACCTCACTCTAGGGTGGGAGGCTCCGCCTAAAGCTGGGATTCAGCCCAGGGTCATAGGTCATCCTAGGGTCAAGATTTAGCCTGGAGCTAGGTTTAGGCCTCCTAGGATCAGGAAGATTAGCACAGGACAGGCCTCGGCAGATGCGACTGTTTACCAAAAGTCTGTGCCCTGGCAGGGAGCCACTTCCCCGAGGTGAAAAGGGGAAGTCCGTCTCTGGGGATACTGGGAAATGTAGTTTATTGAATACCCTGTTGAACTGTCAGCTCTCACTGCATTCTGGGTAATGTAGTCCTGGACAGATCTTCGGTTGGGCGTGGATGAAGGAATTTCGCTTCAAGGGCGGGATATTAGATCCGTCACAATTGGTCAGATGGACTGTTTGTCAAGTTACATCGAGACAATCTTTTTAGTGATTGGTGAGAGAGGTGGCGGGGTTAAGCATTATCAGCACCCTATTCGGAGCCGGTGTTGTCCATTTGGTGTCGTGCCGCTGTGGGGATGTGGATTTTCTAGGAAACAGTTGCTGATTGGCTAGGCGGGCTGGAAATGCCGGAGAGTCGGCCCCCATCGTGCGGCGATTGGCTCACCCGTTAGCGGTGGGCGCGTCAGAGGCGGTGTCAGGGGAGGTGGCGGCTCCAGAGATGGCAGTGAGCGAGAGGAGGGGGCTCGCCCGCCGGAGCCCCCCGGAGTTGGGGCAGCGGCTACTTCTGCTGCTGCTCTTGGGTGGCTGTTCTGGGCGCATCCACCGACTGGCGCTGACGGTGAGTTCCGCGGCGCGGCGGACTCGGGCGGGGTCGCAGTTTTGTCCCGAAGAAGCCCCTGGTTTGGAGTGGTCTCGTCCCACCTCCCCCTCTTCTTATGAGGGATGGAGCGGTCCGACGCCCCCCCCCCCGCCACCAGGCCTGGAGTGGTCTCGTCCGAGGAGTCCACTCAGTCTTTCTGGTGGCGCAGCCTGGCTGGCCGCGCTGGACTGTGCCCCGCCCATTGGGGGGTGGGTCTTCAGCTGCAGGGACCACCCTCCCCCCAGGTCCTCTAAATTCGTGGGATTGCTCTGGGGACGCTGGCATCCTTGGCGCCGCCCAGGGCAGTCCCTGGGTTTTCTAGGATGAGGTCCTCTGGGCGCTCACTGGGATCTTGGAGATTCCGTTGGAATCTACAAACTGGGAGGTCAGAACTCGACGCATCAAGATATATAACTCTGCTTTGGGGCTGGTGTTCACCCAGTGCGGAGACTCGCAGAACGGTGGCTGGAGGATCTGGGCTACTCTTCTACCTGGGATTGGTCTGGGGACATGGCCTCCAGGAAGGGCCTCTCAGCCTCTGCCATTACTCTTTGGACCTGTCCTAAATCTAAGGGTACCAGGAGGGGGCCGAGCCCTTAGGGGAGCCTCGCGCCAGAGCCGTGGGGCGCAGTTGGTGGAAAGAAGTCTGAGCTGCCACTGCCTCGTTGGTCTCCGGCAGGGGGAGAAGCGAGCACACATCCAACTGAACAGCTTCGGCTTCTACGCCAACGGCTCCCTGGAGGTGAATCTGAGCGTCCTGCGTCTGGGCCTCCCGGTGACGGAAAAGAACGCCCCGCTGGTGAGGGGCTTTGAGGACTTTGCTGGAGGAGGGTGAAGAGGACACGTTTCCGAGCCCCCTGTCCTCAGTTTGTAGCTCTGCCTCTCATCCGTGTGATCTTGGGCAAGTCCGTTGGCCCCTCGAGGCTCCTCATCTGTAACCTGGGAATAACAAAATCTCATGCAATGTGTGCTAAGCCCCGAGCTTGGGTTGATGAAGGGAGGGCATCATTACATCAACATTTTAATTGGGTGGACACAGGATGGGCTGGGTCCAGAGGACCTGCGACGGTCTCCCTCGGGAAGTGACATCTGCCTAGAGCCGCACTAGATGGTTCGGAGTTAAGAGTGTGAGAAGCCAGGGGCAGGATGGTGTGTTGGAAAATTCCACGGGTCAATGTGGGACCTAGCACATAGGTGTTCAGTAAATTTGAGGTTACATGTCTATTGTACTAAAAGAGGTGCCTTGGCGAGGTCCCTGTGGAATCCCTCATTTTGTCCCCTTTTCTTTCCACCTTCCAGGTGGGATTCAGTCTGACTCGGGTTCGATCTGGTAGTATTCGATCCTACTCAGTGAGTGGAGGGAGAGGTGTGGAGGGAGTGAGGGGGGCCTGGGATGTCTGCCCGTTACATCTGGAGCCCAGAGACTTGCTCTTTCCTAGATAGGGGAGCAAGAAGTGACCCTCCCTTGTGGAGTACACGGGGAAGAGGCAGGGTGGAAATGGGCTAGGGGGAGGCCACAACCAAGGTGCCCTCTTACCCATTGCCCAGACCCAGGACCCCTACGACTGTCCTCTCTCGAAAAACAGTAGCAACCTCCTGGTTCTCTTCCTCATCGACACCAAGGATCTGCGGTAAGTTGATGGTCCAGGGGCCCTATCATTTGTGTTTCCCTGGGTGTGCTACCCACATGCGCTAATCAGGTGGTATGGAAAACCTGCTGGAAAGAATTTCCATGAAAAGTCACTTGCTTTTCAATTTTACCTTCCGGCCTTGTGCTTACGAGAAGGAGGGAGAGAGGGGCAGGGTACCCAGGCAGTGTTGGGGTCTCGGGGCAGAAGACACGGACACAGAGGAGTGCTGTAAGAATCGACAGCAACCGTTCATGCTTAGTTGTGTGCCTCCTGTGTTCCAGGCAGCATCCTGCAGGCTTTTACAGGTGTTAACTCATCAACTCGTCATACTATTATTATCCCCATTCTAAAGATGAGGAAACTGAGTCCCAGGAGCTGGGATTTGGACCCAGGCAGCTTGGCACCAGAGTCCAACAGTACCATGAAGCCTGTGTGTAGACATATTTTCATTTAAAATAATGCATTTAAGTAGAATTGAGTCAGTCACCGCCATGGGAAGTGACAGTCCCGGATGCTGGCAGCTCACGTGTGGCAGCCATCTTGACGGGTGGTAGCCAGTGCTGGAATTGTGTGATCGCTGATTCAGCCTGACGCCGGCCCTCAGTAAGGAGATCCCGAGGATCCAAGGGGCCATTGAGTCCCTCTGCATAGGTGGTGCGCATGACCCAAGGCTTCAGCCTCCTGGCCCCACCCCCACCCCAGGGTCCAGGTGAGGAAGTATGGGGAGCAGAAGAAGCTGTTCATCTCCCCCGGGCTCCTCCCCGAAGCGCCCTCCGAACCAGGGCCCCCAACGCCAGTACACACAGTCATGCCCAAAGTGGACAGCGGTGAGTGAGGCCGGCTGTGTGAGTGGGGAGAGGGGAGACGCCTCGGGCTGCTCTGGGCTGCCTCCTGTTTTTCTGCTGTCTTTCTGTCCGTCCACCTCTAAACAGATGCACTTGTCCCCTACAGGGACCACCACTGCACTCGAAAAGGCCAAGTCAAAACCCACAGTGTCTCAGGAAGACCAGCAGGTCCGGGGAAGGTCTCACTGGGGGCATTGGGGACCCAGGCTGGGGGGGTCCCTGGTGCTCCATGCGGCGCTCTGTCCCCTCAGGGCCCCAGCGAGAACAAGGAACTGGTTCTGGGTCTCGGGCATCTCAACAACTCCTACAACTTCAGCGTGAGTGTCTGTGAGCGCCTGTGGCCCCACCTCCCCCCAGAGTGGGGACTCCCAGACTGAGGCCTCCCCTCCCCCTGTCTGCCCCCTGCCCCCCAGTTCCACGTGGTGATTGGCTCCCAGGCTGAGGAAGGCCAGTACAGCCTCAATTTCCACAACTGTAACAACTCCAATCCGGGCCAGGAGCGGCCATTTGACATCACGGTGAGCAGATGCGGGGCGGGGGTGCCACAGCCTCCCTGAGGCCATGCTGTGGAACGCAAGGCCGATGTGCCCATCAGGGAGATGGGAAGACCGAGGCAAGGAGTGGGGGGGGGGGGGGGGCTTGAGAGTGGGAGAGCAAGACTCCCACTCAAGGCTCTGCCTCTCCAGAGCTGGCATGCGCCATCCCCACCACCCACCACTGCCCCCTCCGCAGGTCATGATCCGGGAGAGGAACCCTGAGGGCTTCCTGTCGGCGGCGGAAATTCCCCTTTTCAAGCTGTATATGGTCATGTCAGCCTGCTTCCTGGCCGCGGGCATCTTCTGGGTGTCCATCCTCTGCAAGAACACGTAATGCCTGGGGGGCCTCCACCTCCTCTCTTCATATCCTCCCATCCCTGCCCCTAACTAACGCCCTCCACCCTCTTCTGTCCCTGACTCCACCCCCGTCCCCCACCACCAGGTACAAAGTCTTCAAGATCCACTGGCTCATGGCAGCCCTGGCTTTCACCAAGAGTGTCTCCCTCCTTTTCCACAGTGTGAGAGCTTGGGCCCAGAGCAGGGGCGGGGTGGGGGCTGGGGTCTCTGGGTCCAGGAAGAAGCCCGTGCAGCCCACTCCCCAAATCTGCGCAGACCCTGGGCTTGGGAGTCCATTCATCCCACTGTCCACATGTCTAGCCATTTTTGCACTGTGGCCACCAGCTGTCCCCCCAGCTCAGCTGCCTGCCTGCCCTTCTGTCCGGTGGTGACGGTCCACTGGCCCAGCGCTGACTCCCCGCTGACTGATCACCTCACTATCTCATCACCCAGCCAGCCAGCTGTGGCTTCCCCACCTCTGTCGCGGCCGTGACTGCCCATCTGTCATTCTAGCCATCCACCCCTCTGTTGTCACGGCCATCTCTGAGTCCCCCTGCCATCCTGATCATAACTGTCAGCTCTGTCCACTTTCTGGCTGCCACGTGACAGTGATCGTCCGTGTTCCTAAACCATCGCCAGCCTCCCACTTGTCACTGTCCGTCCATCTGTCTGACTGTCCATGCATCCACCTCCAGATCAACTACTACTTCATCAACAGCCAGGGCCACCCCATCGAAGGCCTCGCCGTCCTGCACTACATCACACACCTGTGAGTGCCCCTCCCTGCGGCAGGTTGGAGGGGGTGGGCTGGGGAGGGCCGGGCACCCCCTCTCACCACACACGCTCCCCCCAGGCTGAAGGGCGCTCTACTCTTCATCACCATCGCCTTGATCGGCTCTGGCTGGGCCTTTGTGAAGTACGTCCTGTCAGACAAGGAGAAGAAGATCTTTGGGATCGTGATTCCCCTGCAGGTGCCCAGGAGGCTCCAGGCCGGTGGGTGGGGGGTGGGGGCGGGTATGCCTGCCCCCTTAGGGCACACCTACCTAGCCCATGCCACCCTCAGGTCCTGGCCAACGTGGCCTACATTGTCATTGAGTCCCGTGAGGAGGGCGCCAGCGACTACAGGCTCTGGAAGGAGACCCTCTTCCTGGTGGATCTCATCTGCTGTGGCGCCATTCTCTTCCCTGTGGTCTGGTGAGGGTCCCACACGTGAGCCCCACTGCAGGCTGAGACCCCGCCCTCCCAGCCCCCCCAAACATAGCCAGAGGTAGTGCCGACGGCTCCCTGTGTCCCCTGTCCTATTCCAGGTCCATCCGGCATCTCCAGGACGCATCTGGGACTGATGGAAAGGGTGAGGCCCCTGGTCCCAGGACCTGCTGGGCCCCCAGCCTCTGTCCCGTGCCAGGCCCCTTCCCTCCCTGCCACTGCCTTCCTGCCTCTCTACCTTGCTCCCCATCCTGCACCCCCACCCCAAACATCCCCCTCCGGATTTCCTGACCCTCAGCCCCTCCCCAAGACGTTCTCCCTGTCCCCAGCCCTCCTCCACACCGCTCCCTGCCCCCGTGCCCCCGGCCTCCTTCCCCTAACCCCACTCTCTGTGTACACCCCAGTGGCAATGAACCTGGCCAAACTGAAGCTGTTTCGGCATTACTACGTCATGGTAGGAGCCCCATTCTCACTCAGGGAAGTTGTTTGGGTTGGGGGGGCACATCCAGTCCCTTGGCATACCCACTCACCTCTGCCATCAGCCATCACTCTGAGTCCCAACGCCCTGCCCTCTGGCCCCGTCCCGGCAGGTCATCTGTTACGTCTATTTCACGAGGATCATCGCCATCCTGCTGCGGGTGGCCGTCCCCTTCCAGTGGCAGTGGCTGTACCAGGTGGACAGGGGAGCCACAGGCGGATGGGAGGGTGGGCCAGACAGTGCTTTTGGAGGGCATGGGGGCTTCGCCTGATACTCCTCCTGCGCTCTCCCCCCTCAGCTCTTGGTGGAAGGCTCCACTCTCGCCTTCTTTGTGCTTACTGGCTACAAGTTCCAGCCGGCAGGCGACAACCCATACCTGCAGCTGCCGCAGGAGGAGGACGAGGGGGACGTGCAAATGGAGCAAGTGTGAGCAGGGGCCCTGGGTGGGGGTGAGGGGGATGACACAGTCCTGGAAAGGGGCGGGGCCAGAACGTGGGGGGGCGGGGCCGGACAGCTCCGCGGATGGATTTGATAGGCACCTGGGGGGGCGGGGCTTAGTTCCCTCAACTCCTGAGCCACCTCCTTGTTATCTGCCCCTAGAGTGACCGATTCTGGGTTCCGGGAAGGCCTGTCCAAAGTCAACAAAACAGCCAGCGGGCGGGAACTGTTGTGATCATCCCGGCCTCTGGGACCCGCCATCGGTCTCCCGCCCGCTCCCACCCCTCCTCCTCACACACATTCCTCACTCCCGCCGGCTCCCCCAGCGTCAGGGGCGGGGGAGAAGGGCTCCCAGGGCGCATGCAGCGCCCAGCTCCCGGAACCCTGAGCCCCCAGAGCCCGTTCAGAAGAGAGCTCCCCACTTCCCCCCAACTATTGGGCAATCCTCTCCCCGCCCCGGGGCCATCTGCCACTTGCAGTTGCACAATAATCACCAATCTGTTTTGCTAGCCTGGTTTCTTGCCTCTCTGGGTGTTGAGGTCTAACACAGAGGTTGTGCTTATGGTTGAGAAACCTGTGTTCACGAGGGTTGGGGAGGTGGCAGTATCCGTGGCCCTCCCCATTCAGTAAATGTCAGTCGAGTAACTGCTCCGTGCCAGGCCCTGAGCCCGGTGCTGAGGACAGAGCAGTGACCAAGACCCACCCAGGCTCGACCCTCAAGGGGCTCACAGTTGGGGGTGGGGGCCAGGCAGGGACAAGGATGAGTCCCAAGACACTCCCATCCCAGGGCCCTGACCCAGCCTGGGAAGTTGGGAGAAGGTGAACAGAAGGTAGGGGAAAGACCCCAGGCCCAGGGGAGGGGCAGCGTGTGCAGAGGCTGGAGGTGAGGAAAGCATGCTGCTTGGTAGACCCACAAGTGGTGGGCCCTGAGGTGTCTAAGTAAGGCTTCCATGGACCCTGGAATCCTATTAAGAAGACTGTGAGACACAGAGAGCCTGAGTAGTTTGCCCAAGGTCACACAGCTGACCAGCTGGGAGGCTCAGGACACAAAACAGTAGCAGTCTGGCCTCAGAGTTGCACTTTACCACCAACCGCTCTGCCCCTCGCCACCTAGACTCCCTGCCCCCAAACCTTCCGAACTCCCTAAACCCACCGTGCCCTTTGTTGTGTGACCTGGGTATGTGGTCCCACTTCTGCTTCCTCACATGTAACATGAGGTCCCCATGAGGCCACTGAGTAGCACACATGTAATGGTGTGAGGCCTAACCTCTCGCGGGCTGCCCTGAACCTTGAGGACTGACCTCAGCTTAGCAGAGCACCTGCACACGCACGTGGGCAGCTCCAGAGATGGCATTCTCTCCCCTGTCCCGGCTCACTGTTCAGCCAGAGGGCAGAGCTTAGCAGACAGTTCTCGGTGGGGGCCACAGGCCTGGGACCATGGGTAGAGAAACGGGTGGCGGTCAAGATTTCCTGCAAACAGGAACAAGTATAATGGGGCCCAGATGAATAAATAGCCCAGCCAGACAAGGAAGTGAGGAGGTGTTGCAGACTGGGCAAGGCAGAGAAGCCCAGAATAGCCTGCCAGTCCCACTGCAGGGCTGGCTGGGGCCGAGAGGGGGCGGGCAGGGTGGGGGACAACTGGCAGAAGCCTAAAGACAACAGCTGGACTTCCTGCTAGTG
>NC_043711.1:4596496-4597572 GCF_006229205.1 Suricata suricatta | reverse complement strand
GCAGGGTGTATCTCGGGCCCCAGCTGTTTCATACCAGGATGTTGACGATAACGGTCCGGCCCACGGGCAGTAGGTCATTGTTGACGGTGAAGATCCGATAGAGGACTGGAAGATGGAGGGAAAGAAAGGGGGTGGTGGGTGAGCCCCTGCCCCTCCCCCTCCCCGCAGTCTGCCCCAGCCCCCTGCAGCCAGCGCCCAGCCTCTTACCCGTGGAGCCTGGGGTGTAGATGGGCTTGTCCGTCTGGATGAAGAGGTACCCGCTCTGAAAGCTGACCAGCACCAGCTTCTCCAACACAGTGCCCCCGAAGTCCGCCTGGACGGTCACGAATTTTTTCCCATTCCCTGATGTTAATTCCTTGCTGGCCGGGACCTAGGGGTGGCACAGTGAATCACTGAGATGCCGCCTGGCGGCCCCTTGTCCACATTCAGACACCGGCTTTTGGTGGGGTCCACACCTGCCTGCCCATCCTGCCAATAGCACCTGTCCATCCCTCCGGTCTCCCTGGTGTGCCCAGTTTGGGAGTGGAGAGGCAGTAGGGGAGGGAGAAGGGGAAGACGTGGGTAGGAATCAGGGAAGGAAATGAGTAGGGGGAATCAGACGGGGGCTTAGAGGACATCACTTAGGAGAGGGGCTCAAGCTACGGGCTCAGGATAGGGGGGGACTATGTGAAGGTAGAGACACAAGGAGGGAGAGGGGCATCAGCAGGTGCACCCACCTTGATGCTGACTGTGGTCAAGTGGTTGTTGTCCTTGGTCAGAGCTGCTTTTTCGCTGAACAGCACTTGCCTCTTGGCTGGGAAGTCGTAGATGTTGACCGTGACGGCGATGTTATTGCCCAAGTCGTGGGCCTCCAGCAGTACCTTCTCCTCGTTCTCCAGCCGCAGCACGTTGGGGGTGATCATGGAGAACCTGCAGGAGCGGGTGAGCACAGGATGAAGCTGCCCCTCCAGGACCCAGGGTTCCACCCTCCCCCACACACCATGGAGCTCCCAAATCCTGTGACGTCAGGACCCAAGGCCTCCAAATCACTGCAGCCACAGAATCACTGAACACAGCATACACACACAAACCTCCAG
>NC_043711.1:4586155-4596396 GCF_006229205.1 Suricata suricatta | reverse complement strand
GAAGGCCTTTCTGCTAGGATGGGTGCAGGGAAGTCAAACCCACAGCGAGCCCACCGCGCTGTGGGCTGCATGGCACCTGCATGAGGGTCACCCCAGCAGGCTCCCCGCTCAGCCCTCCGGGTCCTGATTGCTCTTTCTAACCTCTGTGAGCAGAGTGGCGGCCGCTCCGCTGACCCTTCTCACTGGCCCCTTGAACACTTCTCTTGCAAATCCCATGGCTTCCGTGGGGGACCAGAAATTGCGTCGTCCAAATTGGGCTCCGAGAACAAAGGCCAGTGTGAGCGGCTCTTGAAACCCAGGGAATTTCCTTATCAACCACAGGATGAAATGTCACAACATAGAACCGCTTTGCTTAAAAACTAAGGAAGATGGGGAAACGCAGCAGCAGGCAGCCCGATCCGAGCAAACGTAATTGTCTTTTTCCGGTTTTATGGTCTTTAAAAAGTCTCAAACAGAAAAAGGAGGAATGGGCACAAACCCAATTAGCTCCATATGGAATTTCTAGAAGCAAAGATATTATCCCACAAAACCACAGCACAGTCATCAGACTTAGGACATTAATGGTGACTTGTTACCACCTCCAAACCCTCCAACTCCATGCAGGTTCATCAGTGGTTTCCCATTAGTTTGGTTTGGTTTGGTCTGATCTGGGCTGGTTAGGTCTGGTTTGGTCTGGTCTGGGCTGGTTAGGTCTGGTTTGGTCTGGTCTGGTCTGGTTAGGTCTGGTTAGGTCTGGTCTGGTCTGTTTTCATCTAGTCTGGTTTGGTCTGGTTTGGTCTGGTCTGGTCTGGTTTGTCTGGTCTGGTTTGAGTCCTTTACAGGAACAGGATCTGGTCCAGGAGCAGACGTCATGTTTACTGGCGGGGTGTCCTTAGTGTCCTTGGATCTGCTCAACCCCTGGCAGTGCATCCATCTTTTCGTGACTTTCATGTCCAGCCGTTGGGGGGCTGTCCCACGGTTGGGCTGGCTCCATGCTCCCGCATAGTGACATCAGGTTTGCGTTTGGGGGCAGCACTGTCACGGGGGAGACATTATGGATTCTCAGTGCATCATATCAGGAGCCCGAAGACATTGATTCATCCTGCTCTTGGTGCCGTGAGCCTTGATCACATGATTAAGGCACCGTCTGCTGGGTCTCTCCACTCAGAGTCCCTCTATATTCCTGCGTAGTCAGTTAAAATTTTTTTTTCGTATTTATTTATTTTTGAGAGACAGGGAGATAGAGTGCCAATGAGTGAGGGCCAAGAAAGAGGGAGACACAGAATCTGAAGCAGCTCCAGGCTCTGGGCTGTCAGCACAGAGGCCAGCTTGGGGCTTGAACTCACAAGCCATTAGATCATTACCTGAGTCAAAGTTGAATGCTTAACCAACTGGTCCACCAAGGCACGCCCCCCTCATTATAGTCCATTTTTAAACTTCTTTTTTTCTACCAGATCACAGCAAAATTTAAGCCAAGGGAGAATTTCCCCCAAATCCATTTTTAGGTAGCCTGTGTGAAGCAGATATGGACTCCTTATATGGTAACACATAATTTAGTGTACACTTATATTTTGTTTTTTAGTTTTTGGAAATACACATTCACCTCAGGGTGCCTGGGTGGCTTAGTCAGTTGCTGTCCAATTTTGGCTCACTTCTTGATCTCCCAGTTTGGACTCCCCATGTTGGACTCTGTGCTGACAGCTTAGAGCCTACTTCAGATTCTGTGTCTCTCTGTCTCTCTGCCCCTCCCGTGGTCATGTGCTGTTTCTCTCTCTCTCTCTCAAAAATAAATAAATATGTAAAAAGTTAAGGAAAAAAAGAAATATGAAGTCACCTTTTAAAGCAGACATTGCAAATGGAGATACATACTTCTAAATTCTTCTGGCTGGAAGAATTTAGACACAAAGATTCCCAACACACATGAGCAAAGGGCTGTATCCTCAGTCTGTGCCAATTATTCTAACCTAGGCTTGCTGCCTTCTGCTCCAGTGACCTACGGACTTGCTTTCTCATGTAGGAAAATTAGACAAAAGTATCCAATCTACTGGGATATAGCCAACACATGCCTAGGGTGTTTTCTCCTCCAGCATTGTGTAATTTCTTTTTTATACAAATTTATTGTCAATGCAGTGTAGCTTTGGCCGCAGTAATGGATTACTGTGATTCGTCACTTACATACAACCGCCAGTGCTCCCCAACAAGTGCCCTCCTCAATGCCCATCACCCAACTCCCCCGCTCCCCCAGCCCCCCAATCCCATCAACCCCCAATCTGCTCTCTGTATTTAAGAGTCTCTTATGGTTTGCCTCCCTCTCTGTTTGTATCTTAATTTTCCTTCCATTCACCCATGGTCTTCTGTTAAGTTTTTCAAATTCCACATATGAGTGAAATCACAGGATACCTGTCTTTCTCTGACTGACTTATTTCACTTAGCATAATACCCTCCAGATCCATCCATGTTGTTGCAAATGGCAAGATTTCATCCTTTTTCATCACCGAGTAGTATTCCATTGTATATATCTTCACCATATCTTCTTTATCCATTCATCACTTGATGGACATTTCCATTATTTGGCTATTTTTGACAGTGCTGCCATAAACATTGGGGTGCATGTGTCCCTATGAATCAGCACTCCTGTGTCCTTTGAATAAATTCCTAGTAGTGCTATTGCTGAGTCATAGGGTAATTTTAATTTCAATTTTCTGAGAGAACTCCACACCGTTTTCCAGAGCAGCTGCACCAGTTTGCATTCCCACCAACAGTGCAAGAGAGTTTCCCCTTCTCCACATCCTCGCCAACACCTGTTGTTTCCTGAGTTGTTAACATCAGCCACTCTGACAGGTGTGAGGTGGTATCTCAGTGTGGTTTTGATTTGTATTTCCCTGATGATGAGCAGTGTTGAGCATCTTTTCATGTCTCCGCTTACCATCTGGATGTTTTCTTTGGAAAAGTGTCTATTCATGTCTTCTGCCCATTTCTTCACTGGATTACTTGGTTTTTTGGGTGTTGAGTTTGGCAAGTTCTTTATAGATTTTGGATATAAGCCTTTATCCATTATGTTATTTGCAAATACCTTCTCCCATTCCATCAGTTACTTGTTAGTTTTGTTGATAATTTCCTATGCTGTGCAGCAACTTTTTATTTTGACGAAGTCCCAGATAGTTTGCTTTTGCTTTTATTTCCCTTGCCTTCAGAGACACGTCGAGTAAGGAGTTGCTGTGGGCGAGGACAAAGTGGTTGCTGCCTGTTTTCTCCTGTAGGGTCTTGATGGTTCCTTGTCTCGCATTTAAGTCTTTCATCCATTTTCAATTCATTTTTGTGTGATATTAAAAAGTGGTCCATGTTCATTCTTCCGCATGTTGCTGTCCAGTTCTCCCACACCATTTGCTAAAGAGACTGTATTTTTTTTCCATTGGGTACTGTCTCCTGTTTTGTAGAAGATTAGTTGGCCATATGTTTGTGAGTCCATTTCTGGGTTCTCTATTCTATCCCATTGGTGTATGTGTCTGTTTTTGTGTCAATAATGTACTGTCACAATGATGACAGCTTTGTAATACAGACTAACATCTGGGATTGTGATGACTCCAGCGTTGGTTTTCTTTTCAACATTACTGTGGCTATTTGGGGTCTTTTGTGGTTTCATAAAAATTTTAGGATTTTATGTTCTAGCTGTGAAGAATGTTGGTGCTATTTTCATTGGGATTGCATTGAATCTATAGATTCTTTGGGTAGTATTGACATTTTAACAATATCTGTTCTTCCGATCATGAGCATGGAATGTTTTTCCATTTCTTTGTGTCATCTTCAATTTCTTTCATAAGCTTTCAATAGTTTTCAGTGTACAGATCTTTTACCTCTTTGGCTAGGTTTATCTCTAGGTATTTTTTGGTTGGTGCAATTGTAATTGGGATTGATTCCTTGATATATTTTTCTGTTGCTTCATTATTGATGTTTAGAAATGCAACGGATTTCTGTATGTTGATTTTATATCCTGCAAATGCTGAATTCATGTATCAAGTCCAGCAGTTTTTGGTGGAGTCTTTCTAGGTTTCTAGGTACAGTATCCTGTCATCTGTGAAGAGTGAAAGTTTGACTTCTTTCTCAATTTGGGTGCTTTTTATTTTGTGTTGTTGTCTGGTTGCTGGGGCTAGGACTTCCAACAACAACAACAACAGTGATGAAAGAGAACAGCCCTGGCGTGTTCCTAATCTCAGGGGGAAAGCTCTCAGGTGTGCCCCATTGGGGATATTAGCTGTGGTTTTTTCATATATGAGCTTTGATGATGTTAAGGTATGTTCCCTCAATCCCTACTTTGTTGAGAGTTTCTATCAAGAATGGATCATGTATTTTGTCAAATGCTTTTTCTGTGTCTATGGACAGGATCCTATGGTTCTTATGCTTTCTATTGATGTGATGGATCACGTTGATTGATTTGCAAATATTGAACCAGCCCTGCAGCCCAGGAATGAATCCCACTTGATCATGGTGAAGAATTCTTATAATATGCTATTGAATTTGATTTCTAGTATCTTGTTGAGAATTTTTCCATCCATGTTCCTCAGGGATATTGGCTTGTAGTGGGGTATCTGTCTGGTTTATGATCAAGGTAATACTGGCTTCACAGAATGAGTCTGGAAGCTTTCCTTCTATTTCTATCTTTTGGGAGCAGCTTGAGAAGAATAGGTATGAACTCTGCTTAAAATGTCTGGTAGAACTCCCCCAGGAAGCCATCTGGCCCAGGACTCTTATTTGTTGGGAGATTTTTGATAACCAATTTAATTTCTTCACTGGTTATGGGTCTGTCCATATTTTCTATTTCTTTTGAGTTTTGGTAATGTCTGGGTGTCTAGGAATTTGTCCATTTCTTCCAGGTTGTTGGGTTTGTTGGCATATAATTTTCCACTGTAGCCTCAAATAATTGTACTTCTGTGGTGTTTGTCATGATTTCTCCTCTTTCATTTGTGATTTTATCTGTTTGGGTCTTCTCTCTTTTCTTATTGAGAAATCTGGCTAGGCATTTAACAATTTTATTTATTCTTTCAAAACACCAGCTCTTGGAGGGCACTTATGGGGAAGAGCACTGGGTGTTGTATGGAAAACAACTTGACAATAAAATATTGAAATTAAAAAAAAAAACCACCAGCTCTTACACCGGATGTCAGACGGAAACCAACTTGACAATAAACTATAAAAGACAAAAAAAAAAGAAAGAAAGAAAGAAAGAAAATAATAGAAAGGAAGTTATTCCAGATATTGCTTCTACTCTAACTTTAAAGGCAAAGATTTTCATTTCCACTAGAGTACCATTACGTGGAATAGGAGAGCCAGTGAGAAAATACGTACTTAAAATAAGAAGCAAGAACATAATAAATAATTTTGCATTTACTTGGTGAAGGGTGATGTCCTAATAAAACCTCTATTTTATCCTATTGAAAAAAAAAAGAAATATCAGCTCTTAGATTCATTTATCTATTCTACTGGGTTTTTTTGGGGAATATATATATATATATATATATATATATATATATATATATTTTTTTTTTTTTAAGTAGTTTATTGTCAAATTAGTTTCCATACGACACCCAGTGTTCTTCCCCACAAGTGCCCTCCATGGATTCTATATTGTTTATTTCTGCTCTAATCTATTAATTCTCTTCTGCTGGCTTTGGGATTTGTTGTTGTTGTTGTTGTCTGCTGTGTTTCTGGTTTCTTTAGATGGAAATGTGAGGTTAGGTTCTATATTTGCAATCTTTCTTGTTTCTTGATAGAGGCCTCAAATCCAATTCATTGTCCTTTTAGAACTGCCTTTGCTGCACCCCAAAAGGTTTGGATTTTCATGGTTTTATTTTCATTTCCTTCCATACATTTTTAAATTCCTTCTTTAATTTCCTGAATGACCCATTCATTTTTTAGTAGGATGTTCTTTAACCTCCATGTATTTGGGGGGCTTTCCAAATTTTTTATTGTGGTTGATTTCAAGTTTCATAGCATTGTGATCTGAAAATATGCAAGGGATGATTCATGAGGGCTGATATGTGTCCTAGTAAGTGATCTATTTTGGAGAATGTGCCATGTGTCCTCAAGAAGAATGTGTATTCTGCTGCTTTTGGATGAAAAATCCTGAATATATCTGTGAAGTCCATCTGTCATTCAGAGACATATTTTCCTTATTGATTTTCCAACTAGATGATCTGTTCATTGCAGTAAGTGGAGTATTAAAGTCCTCTAGAATCACAGTATTATTGTCTATACACTTATTTATGTTTTTGATGAATTGATTTATATATTTGAGTGTCTCCATATTGGGGGCTTAAATATTTATAATTGTTAACTCTTCTTTATGGATAGACCCCTCAATTATGATATAATGCCCTTCTTCATCTTTTGTTATAGACTTTGTTTTAAAATCTAGTTTGCCTGATCTAAGTATGCCTACTCAAACTTTCTTTTGACATCCAATAGCATGATAGGTAGTTCTCCATCCCCTCATTTTCAATCTCCAGGTGTCCTCAGGTCTAAAATGAGTCTCTATAGTCTACATATAGATGGATCTTGTTTTTTATTTTTTATTCATTCTGATACCCTATGTCTTTTGATTGGGGCATTTAGTCCATTTACATTCAGAGTGATGATTGAAGGAGATGGATTTACTGCCATTGTGTTGTCTGCAGGTTTCATGTTTGTGGCAGTGTCTCTGGTCCTTTGTAGTCTTTGCTGCTTTCCACTCACAGTCCCCCTTAAGCTCCCCGGCAGGGCTGGTTTAGTGACTGCAAACTCCTTTAGTTTTTGTTTGGGAAAGCCTTTATCTCTTCTTCTATTCTGAATGACAGCCTTGCTGGGTAAAGGGTTCTTGGCTGCACATTTTTCCTATTCAGCCCATTGAATATTTCCTGCCACCTTCTTCTGGCCTGCCAGGTTTCAGTGGACAGGTCTGCTGCTAATCTTATGTGTCTAGCCTTGTAGGTTAAAGCCTGTTTGTCTCCAGATGCTTTCAGAATTCTCTCTTAATCTTTGTATTTTGCCAGTTTCACTATGATATGTGATTTTTTTTGATGTTGAAGAGAGTTCTCTGTGCCACTTGCACATGGATGCCTGTTTCCTTCCCCCAGATTGGGGGAGTTCTCAGTTATAATTTAGGCATTTAAACCTTCAGCCCCTTTCTCTCTCTTCTTCTTCTGGAACTCTTATGATATAGTTATTATTTCATTTCATGGAATCACTTAGGTCTCTAATTCTTCCCTCATGGTCTAGTAATTTCCTTGCCCTCTTTTTTTCGGCTTCATCATTTCCCATGATTTTATCTTCTATTTCACCTATTCTCTCTTCTACCTCTTCTATCCTTGCTGTCACTGCAACTAGGTTATTTTGCATTTCAATTACAGCATTTCTTAATTCACTGCGATTATTTCATAGGTCTTTGATCTCTGCAACAATAGATTTCCTAGTGTCTCCTATACTTTTTTGAAGCCCAGGTATTAGTCTTATGACTTTTATTCTAAATTCTTCTTCAGATATATTATTTATATCTGTTTTGAGAAATTCTCTAGCTGTCATTTCATTCTGGAATTTCTTTTGAGAATTCTTCTGTTTCATCATTTTGGCTAAGTTTCTACCTTTTACATGTTTTAATAGCTTGCTATGTGTCCTGCACCTGTGAGTCCTACTATATTAGGACGGGCCATACACTGTCCAGGTGCTGGGACTTCAGGAAGTGTTTGTGGAATGTGTTGTGTTCGTTCCTTTGTCGTGACTCTGGTTGCTCCGCCTCCCTACTTGTAGTGGTGGTTTGAACCTTCCACCAGGTGTGGTTTGATTTGTCTGCTGAAGTAACCCTGGAAAAAGGGCCAGGTTGGGCGGGGAGAACTCATACAAAGAGAAAAATGAAAAGGGTGAAAAATAAAAGACCAGGAAGAGAATAAAAAAAAGTACAAGGCTTACTCCACAGAGCGAGCGAGCGAGAGAGAGAGAGATATAGAGAGAGAGAGAAAAATAAAGAAGAGAGAGATACAGAAAAACTGTAAAAAATAGAGTAAAAATGCCTGATTAATATTAATTATATGTCAACATATATTGATATATTTTATATTTAATGTATTTATAATATATATTATAAAATAAGACTTGACCAAAAGTCAAATCAGAAACTATGAGCCTGATTCCAAAGGGAAAAAAAAAGAGGAAGGTAGGTAGAAAAAAAGGGGAAAGAAAAGGAAAGAGGAAAAGAAAAAACCAAACCAATAGAGAACGGACTCACATACAAAACCCGCAGGGCAGCTGTCTGTCGCTGCCGGGGACCGGGCTGTGTCGGTCTGCAAGAGAGGTGTCTGTCTCGGTCAGGGTCAGTCCTCCTCTGGAGGAGATGTGTCTGCCTCGGTCAGGGCCGGTCCGCTTCAGTAGATGAGCTCTTCCCAGGCATGCAGGGGCGGGGTTAGCTGTAAGTGCGTCCGGCCTCCACTGGGGGGCGCTGTCCTGTTCCCCGAGGCCCCACCATGCAGGTGTTGGGGAGAAATGGCGACACCCCAATCTCTCCCCCCTCCCTACCGACTGACTGTGTCAAACCAAGCTGTTCAGGCTGCCCGTGGGGTGGGGGCCCACTTGTCCTGCTCCACAGTCTCCGGAGCTCCTAGGCGCTCAACTGGGATCCACACCCTGATGTCTTAAAGGATCCCCCCTGCCCGCTCCCCTTGCAGCCTGGACCCAGTTCTGGGGTAGCGCCATCCCGCCCAGCTGACATGGGTGGTGCCTGCAGAGTCTTTTGTCCTGGGCTGGGGGGTGGGGGGGGGCACTAAACCCTCTTCCCACAGCACTCGAGGGAGGGGACTGCCCCTGAGATCACTACTGCGCCTGGGGCTGGCTCCCTCCCCACCAGGCACACACACACAGGCCCGCTGGGTCAGGAGAAAGTCAGACACCCCTGCATCTCCCATCTTCACCTCTTAGGGCTGTTTGCAAAGTAGAAACTGGCGCTTCCTGTATATCTCATTGCCCCTCCGTGGTCCGGAGAGGTTTTTCTCTTGTCCGGGCACAATGCCACACTCCCACAGCCTCTTTCTCTCCCTGTTGTCTCTCCACAGAAGAGGTCCCCTCGCCTCCATGCCTACGCTGCCCATTTAATCTCCGCCCATTTCCATACATGCACCTCAGTCCCACCAAGCTGTCTCCTTCCACGTGCAGAGATGTGTCTATCACCCCGCCCCCATATTCCTGGGTGTTCTCAGTGTTCTGACCTCAGTACAGCTGTGCTTGAGGGACAAGGGAAATCCCGGTCCCCCTACTTCTCTGTCTTCCTGACTCCAGTTTTTAAAAATATTTATTTATTTATTTTTGAGAGAGAGAGAGAGAGCACATACAAGCAGGGGAGGGGCAGAGAGAGGGGGACAGAGGATCCCAAGCAGACTCACACTGACAGCAGGGAGCCTGATGCAGGGCTCGAACTCACCTACCGTGAGATCATGACCTGAACAGTAGTTGGACACTCAACCAACTGAGCCACCCAGGTGCCCCACATTGTATGATTTCTTTAGCCAGTGGGGGGTGAGACAGATTTTACTTGCATGTGTGTATCGCACATGCACTTTGATGGATTATTCCAGAATATGGGTGGATTTAGGCTTCAGTGGATTTCATCTACTTGGTTATTAGACAGACTGAGAGCCACATTACAATCTGTCCCTCACGTTTGAGGAAAAGCCCAGACAGGGTCGAACCGTATTGTGGCCACATTTCGTCTACTTGCTGATGGTGTCAGGCTTGGCTCAAAAGGCCACCCCATCTCCAGGGGTCACCAGCAGGTCTGGGGAGTCTCTTGAGCCACCTGTTTGCTTGGGGACCATAACCATCAGATGCAGCAGGTGTGGAGTCTGGGAGCCACTGTTTTCAGAGACTAATCCAAATGCTTTCATTCCTATGAAAATTGGCGGAGGGGAAATAATATGACCCAACCTGGACTGTTTTTGCCTCTGTACCAACACAGTGGTGGTGATGTGTCATTTTTAATAGTATTTTGGGGGGAAAGAGCAATAAGGCAAACATGCCTGTCCCCCTCCCCATGCCATCATGGATGGAGGGTGTGGTGTGCTGGGGGGAACCCCTTCAGATATGTAGAGATAAATGTCTCTGGGTTCAGTGGAGAAAGGGGTCTGTCCTAAACCCAGATTGCCCCCTCCTCACCCTGTGCCTCCCAGGTGACTTGGATGAGGATATAATCCCGGAAGAGGAAATCATTTCCCGAAGTCAGTTCCCTGAGAGCTGGCTGTGGCGCA
>NC_043711.1:4584431-4586055 GCF_006229205.1 Suricata suricatta | reverse complement strand
GAGTAGCAGTCAGGGGCATGTGCCATGGCCTCCCCGCCCCCCGACCATCCAAGCTCTCCATCATACCTCTGCCGCCCCAGGAACCCACCTTGAGATCCCCCACATCCTGGTAATTGTAGAGCACGGCTCGGATCTCCACTTGCTCATTGCGCACGACAGAGTAGGGCAGCCGCAGGTCGATGAAGAAGTCTTGCATCACCGTGACCTCGTAGGGGTCAGCCACGCAGATCCCTGCCCGGGAGTGGAGTGTCAAGGGGAGGAGGAGGACAGGGTCTCAGTGCTCACCCCTGACTGCGGGAGCGGTGTCAGGCTCAGCCTGTGTTTGTAGAAGCTCAAGGGCTAAACCATTGTAAACATCACGCATTACCGATAGTGGTGGCAGCTGGCAGTCACTGTGATGAATGATTTCCACTGTCTTCTTGTAGTTTTACTCATAGGTAGGCGTGCAGGGGGGAAGGGCTCAGGCATACCTGAAGGGTCCACACCTGTGCTCTCCAAGGTGCTAGAGCTCCCTCTGGTCCCTGGGCACTTGGAATGTGGCCAGCTCAGAAAACTTTTTAACATTTGTTTGGAACAAATTGGATGTGCCAATCTACCTTTTCAATTTTACATTTTAAAATCCTAAAATACAGATCAAAGTGTTTCCAATGAAAGGCTAGGGGCACTTTTCCACTGACTGACTCAGTCGCTGGAGAATGTGACTCTGGATCTTGGGTTTGTGAGTTTGAGCCCATGTGAGATGAAGAGATGACTTACAAATAAAATTAAAATCTTAAAAAAGAAAAAGGGTAGTGCCCTCATTGAAATGTTCTGCAGATATAAAATGTGTGCTACATCAAAGGCTTAGTGGAACAAATAGAATGTATCATTCATAAGTTTGAGATATTAATAGGTTACTCTCAAATATGAATAGATGATTATTATTATAACATTATTAGGAAAGTGATGGTGGGTTTTAAAAATATTTTTCAACATATTTTTAAACATATTTACTGCATATTGAAAGAATAGTAGTTTGGAGATATTTGGTTAAAGAAAATGTATAATAAAATTGATTTCACCTCCACCTTTTAAGGGGCTACCAGAAGATTTAAAATGACAAAGAGCTATATCATATTTCTGGTGGACAGTGCTGATCTACTTGGAGTGAAAATGGCAGCAAACCAATGGCTAATTTGCAATTCAACAGCAACTAGGTTATATTCAAGCAAAGTGTTGAAGCAAGCAAAATTTGCAATAGCATTAACATATTAAAAATGTTACACTAAAAACATAAAAAAAATAATGTTGCACCAAGAAATGATTAAAATTTGGGGGGCCTGTGTGTCTCAGTCAGTTAAGTGTCTGATGCCTGAAATCTGGTCAGGTCATGATCTCGTGGTTCCTGAGTTTGAGCCTCATGTCAGGTTCTGAGCTGATGGCATGGAGCCTACTTAGGATTCTCTTTCTCCCTCTCTCTCTCTGCCCTGGGCTCTCTTTCTCTCTCACTTAGTCTCTTTCTCTAAAATAAGTGAACATGTAAAGAATAGTTATTTAAAAAACTAAATCTTAAAGTTTAATATATATTTGTGTGTGTGTGTGTGTGTGTGTATATATATACACACACACACACACACACATATAT
>NC_043711.1:4582448-4584331 GCF_006229205.1 Suricata suricatta | reverse complement strand
TCTCAAAAGTCTGTAAAATAAAAGAAAGTACATAAAGTACTGAGTACAAAGCCTGGCACATAGTAAGTGCTCAGTTAACCTAGGGGCTCTCAGCATCAATGTCCCAATGGAAGCTCTCCTTCCATGGTGACCTGATGCCTTGATGCCTTGCCAGAACACATTCTCCTTTCATGTGATACTGATGCACACATTTTCCTTTAGAGACTGAGTCTCCTCCATGGCATGCTGGTAAATGTTTGACATCCGGTTTTCCAGGATGAAAAGAACCTGATTTGTACCACTGACGTTTTCCGTCCTGTGACTATCACTGCTATGGTGGATTTCAAGCTACCAGTATGAGAGAGTGCAGACTGGTGGAGTCGTGGACACACTGTCCCTGGGGTGCGCCTTGCAGTCTCCAGCGCCCTACTCAGGTTTCTTCCCATTGGTGCCACACTGAGCCACATTGGGAACCCCGACAAAAGGGATAATTAAGATCGTGTTCCTGGGGGCGCCTGTCTGTCTTGGTGGAAGAGCATGTGATTCTCGAGCTTGTGGTTTGAGTCCCACATTGGCTGTGGTGATTACTTAAAATCCTGAGTCATCTGGGTGGCTCAGCTGGTTAAGCAACTGACTTCGCCTCAGGTTATGAGCTCATGGTTCATGAGTTTGGGCCTTGTGTTGGGCTCTGTGGTGACAGCTCAGAGCTCAGAGCCTGGAGCCTGCTTCAGATTCTTTGTCTCCTTCTCTTTCTTCTCCTCTCCTTCTTACACTCTGTCTCTGTCTCTCCCAAAAATAAATAACCAAAAACATTTTAATATAAATAATATATTTTAAAACTATGAGTATGGTTCCATTAAAGTCAGGAAAGAAAAATTATAATAAATTATGGTGTGGGTATAAAGAAGTCATGTCACTGTAATAGAACACTGTCAGTTTTAAGGCATTTGCTTTTCAATGTTTTAATATTTTTTCAACAACCTTAACATTTTGGGGGGAAATTATCAACTAAGTAATGTTAACCATTAGAAAAAGACATGTAGATGGGGGTCTTCATTGCTTCTTTAGCTTCAGGGTCCAATTATGGTTTGACTTGACACTGTCTCTATTTAAACCTTCGATCTTCTGTTCAGCAAGGATTTTATGGCATTCATTTTGATTCCTTATAATATTGTATCAAAATATTGTTGCTTTTATGATCTCAGATTTTGCTAATAAATATTAATAAAGCATGATATGAGATTCTTATTTTTATTGATTACTTGATCTCATATTATATTTAAGAACGTTCATCACTAGAAAGAGTAGAAACGTAAATGGTCCTCACTCACTCACCCTAATTTTGGCCTTGCTCCTAAACTTGCAGAACTCCCAAATTTCCTAAGCTGGACACTGGACACTCCTGTGTCTCAGGGTCAGGGTCTCCAGCCTGGGTTGACAGCATGGGGACACAGGAGCCTCTCCTGAAGGACAAGGGACTACAGGTGCCCCATGGACTCACCACGACCTTCAAGGTCTTCTTGACACCATCCGTCATGTAACGATTGTAGACAGCAGCCTTGACCTCCACCTCATGTAGACCGATTTTCAGAGGCACGATGACAAAAGGCACGGCTATTGAGGACTTGGCTGGGATATTCAGAGTCTGCTGGTAGCGCTTCTTGGCGGTGGCCAGGCTACAGAAGGCTGGGTTGTAGAGCATTTCCACCCTCACCTGCCCGGGACAGAGTAGCAGTCAGGGGCATGTGCCATGGCCTCCCCGCCCCCCGACCATCCAAGCTCTCCATCATACCTCTGCCGCCCCAGGAACCCACCTTGAGATCCCCCACATCCTGGTAATTGTAGAGCACGGCTCGGATCTCCACTTGCTCATTGCGCACGACAGAGTAGGGCAGCCGCAGGTC
>NC_043711.1:4580968-4582348 GCF_006229205.1 Suricata suricatta | reverse complement strand
CTGAGACCCTGGGCCACTCTGAGGCCTCCAGACCTCCATCTGTCATTAAGGCCCCTTGCCCTAAACCCCCTTGAGAACCTTCCCCTCTCTGAACGCCTCTCCTCTGAGACCTCCCTCCGCACCCCTACCAGATTTCCCTGAGGCCCCTCTTTCCTCTCTGGACCCCTGTCTGGCCCCTCAGAGAATCCTTGTCCCCTGAGCCCCTCCCCTAGCTAGCCCACGCCCTGCACTCAGGCCCGGCTCCTCTGGAGACATTTCTGTCTTCCCTGCAGGGTACACCCAACAGCTGGTCTTCAGACAGGAAAACGCGGCATTTGCAGCCTTCTTGGGCAGGAAAGCCAGTACCTGGTGAGCGGTTCTGGCGCCCCCCCAAACAGGGTGGCCTGGGGTGGTCCCAGCGGGTCTTTCCCAAATAGCCCTTTGATCCTTGGCCCACCGAGACAAGGCGCCCACTGTGAGCTGCCAAGTGGCCATCGGTCTTTAAATGCCCCCTGTGGCTAGGCTGGCACCTGACTTGGGTGGGGAAGCTGGGCAAGCCTGGTAGGCCCCGCCCCTCTCTGCTCATTGGTTGACTGGAATGACCATCTCTGGATCCCAGAGGCGATTGGCTCATGCTCTGTGCCCGCCCACAGGCTGACAGCCTACGTGGTCAAGGTCTTCTCTCTGGCAGCCAACCTCATTGCCATCAACTCCCAGGTCCTCTGTGGGGCTGTCAAATGGCTAATCCTGGAGAGGCAGAAGCCTGATGGGGTCTTTCAGGAAGATGGGCCCGTAATTCACCAAGAAATGACTGTAAGAAGCTGGAATTATGGGAAGGCTGGGGAAAGGGTGCTTGTAGTCACAGAATAGGCTGGAGAAAGGCTACCCCTTACCCCAAGAGTGTCACTTTCCCATTGCAAAGACCAGAGACCTTCAGAATCTAGTGCAGACTGGAGTCTCTACCCTTTCGCTCTGAAAAATAGAACCCCTCACAGCTGTGGTTCTCCAAATGTGGTCCCGAGTCCAGCAGCATCAGTATCACCTTCAAACTTGTTAGGAATGCATGTTCTCAAGCCAGACTCCAGATGCAAGGAATCAGAAACTTCAGGAGGAGGGCCCAGGAATCACAGTTGCTACAGGCCCCCCTCCCTCACCACGTGATGCTGATGCATGCACAAGGTAGAGAGTCACTGCCTTAGTCTGACGTTTCACACTTCCAGTCTCACACCGTCCCCCTGCCCCCATGCACACACCATCCACACTGATAGGAGCCTTGCTCTGTCCCATCATGAGGACTTTGCGCCTGCTGTTCTCACAGACTGGCAGGACAGTCCCTGTAATGCCCCATGGAATCTCTCCCGATGTCCCCAACGGAGTCACACTCCCACTGTCCATTCTCAC
>NC_043711.1:4574650-4580868 GCF_006229205.1 Suricata suricatta | reverse complement strand
CCTCCTGCACAGCACTCAACCATCTGTAATGATGTGTCTACTGGGGAGCCCACTGGTTCGTGTGTGGCTCCCCTGCTAGATGGGGAGCACGGTGGGGATTGGGTTCTGGCGTCTGGTTCTCGCCCACCATCTTATCCACAGCGCCAGCAACAACTGCTGAGTGAATGAATACTGAAGAGTGTGGCCCACCTAGGGAGACACTGAGGAGAGACTCGCCCCTGCCTTGACCTGCTGACCCTACAGGGGACAGGACAGCACTGGGGGACACACTGGTGATACTATCCTTGTTTCCTGCTTCTTGTTCTAGGGGGGCTTCCGGGAGAATGAGGAGAAGGATGTATCCCTCACAGCCTTTGTTCTCATTGCGCTCCAAGAGTCTAAAGATTTTTGCAGTGATCAGGTCAACGTAAGTGTCCGCCACCCTCTCCTTCTCCCCTCCCCAGGCACACCCATCTGGAAGGTGAGATGTGCATTCGGGTGATTCCCAGTCCTCCCAGTGCAAATGCAGCCACCACAGTGGCCATAAGACCCAGAATGCCATAATAATTCCCAGCATGTTTTGAGTGTTAACTAAGATGCTCATCTAAGACCTGTAGATATTGAGTCCTATAATCCTTGTAAGAACCCAAGAGGTAGGTATTCTTATTATCCCCAGGCTACAGAAGAGAAAACTGAGACACAAGGAGATCAAAACTGGGTGCCTTCTGCCTGCTTTACCCTGTCCAGAGACTTTCAGCCAATTTCAATAAAAATCCCCCAGCCAGCTTCCCCATCACTGCTACATGATCAGTGCATTGTACCTTGCTGCTTCCCTGAAGAAAAGGCACAACCCAGACCCAAGAGCACATCAAGACTATTTTCTTAGTTTGGGAGACCATTTAGGAAGATTTTGAAGGGGCCCATGACCCCAAAAAGGAAAGGATTACAAATATTGGCTCATGGCCGACTCTCTTTCCTCTGGTTTTGGTTCTGAGACAGAGAAGCTTAGGAATCAAGCTCCTGAGAGTCACTGTGCTTGCTCCCTCTGCTTCGTCCTGCGGTTTGAGAATGGTTTGTTTGACCTTCAGCTTGTGAAGTTGGGGACCCCAGGGTCTTACCTTCAGCTAGCTGCCCCTCCCTTCAATGGACTCAAGATAGAGGGGAGGGGATTGTTACCTTTAAGGCCGGAGAGGGACACAGCCCATTCCGGGTCCAATAATTCCTCTCTCCCTGCCACCCAGCCTGCCTGGCAGAACTTGGCTGCCTTCTTTGGGGAAATAGGCAGACCAAAGCCAGAGCTTTCAGATTCCAGGGGAGGATTCTGATTGGCCTTCCTAGGGTCAGGTGATCATGCTTGGGCCAATCCGCTGAGGCCGGGAAGTAGGTCTCACTGGGAAATATGCTTCCTTGCTGTCCGGATGAGTGAAAGACAGAAGTTTCTGCAAAAGTCACGTGTAGACGGAGGACAGGCAGCTGGGTGGTGAAAGAATTAGTTTCTGCTACTAGGCAACATTTTCTTCTACAAAATGTCAATATTATACCTGAGTGCAGCATAGGCTGTAGAACCAGATTGTTGGGATGCAGATCAAGAGTGTGCTGGGATCAGTCTGTGAAAGCCAACTGTTAAATTTCCGCTCACATGCTAGTTGTTAAACATAATCATTCATTTCAATCATATTATGTAAATTCCATTAGACTAAGCATTTAGCAAAAAAGCAAAAGTAGTAAATACTCAAAACTCATCACTTCCTAACTCATCACTTTTATTACTTTCCTTCATTATGTATGATGAATCTATTCATCACAAGGTTATTTATGTACTGATATGGTGGAAATTCTGTCTAAAACTGTACTATTGCCTACGTCCTCCCAACTGTGCATTCACTGTCTCAATAGAGGTAGTGTGAAATTTGCCATGGTAATATTTACACCAAGAAATTTCTCAAACACTACATATTATGTCTTCCTCCATCCCTCATCCCTCTGGGTCTCAATATTGCCATCTCTGCAGGGGAGATGTTGAGAAAATAATGCCAACCCAAGAGGATCCTGAAGTTCAATGATTCTCTGTGTGACTGCCCAATAGCAAGTGTTAGTTATGAAGCTGGTGATTGGATAAATGGTATTCCCAGTGGGTGCAGAAGCTGGCTCATACTAGCTCATGAGTGCCTGTCTGCAACATCTATTCTCCACTCCATGTTCAGGGCCATTACGCTGGTGGCTTGAATTAGCCATAGTGGGAGCATTTACACCACAGTAATTGGAGTCAATAAACCAGACTTCCGCCCCCATACAGTGGAGAGCTAGTTAACCTATTACCAGTACACCACTGGCTATATAAACTGTCTCAGGCACGTCAAGTTCACCGTGTCTAAGATGTCTGGAAAATCCAAAAAAAGAAAAAAGAAAAAAATCCAAAACAAATATATCCCACGGACTAAAACAATTGTGGTACCCAAGAAGTGGCATTTGTGTGATCCTTACCAGCTCTCTGTGGCAGAAGTATCCACCTCACCAGAGAACCCAATTCTCTTTCTTACAGAGCCTGCAGCGCAGCATTGATAAGGCAGGAGATTACCTTGAAGCCCACTACAGGAACCTCAGGAGACCATATTCTGTGGCCATTGCTGGCTACGCCCTGGCCCAATCAGGCAGGCTGGAGAATGACCTCCTTGAAAAGTTTCTGAGCACAGCCAAAGGTGAGGGGCAGCCTGGTGAGGTAAAGAGGAATGCATGGTCAGGGTGGGGGTGGTCATCTTGAGCTGGCATGTGTGGCTCTAAGCTGTGCTGGGATGGGCAGCTTCAAGTTGAGCTGGAGTAAGTTGTGCTAAGTCCTTCTTGGGGAATGGCTCTGAGGTGTGAGAAGTCCTCCTTGTGAGCTACCCAAGAAGGTAGCAGCATTCATACAAGTGTATGTTGAGCCCTTGCTATGACACAGGAGAAAGAATGGGCTCTGATGTCAGAGAGATTCAAATTCAAACCCCCCTCTGCCACATTCTCACTGTGTGCCTTTGTGTCACTGTCCCTCCCTGGATCTCCTCTGAAGATGATTTACATCATAGGTGGTTGAGAAGATTGAAGGAGTAATGTAGGGAGAAGGTCTAGCATAGAGTGAGGGCTCTGTCACTGATGTTATCATCATTATCTCAAGGGTAATTAGGATTAGATAAGATAATGCCATAGGGAATTTAGCACAGTGCCTAGCACATAGGAGCACTTAATCCTTGGGTCAGCTAAATATACTGCATCAGGGTTGCATGACTACTGATGTAACATATGTCAAGTAACACATAGACTCAGGTGGTTTAGCACAATGGAAGTTTGACATTGCTGGACAGCTCTCCTCCAGACAGTCATGCAGGGATCCTGGCCACTTTCTTTTCATGGTGCTGCCATCCTGGGGTCCTTGGGTTCCACTCCATCTAAGCAGAAGGGGAAACAGTCAGGTGAATTGTGCAAGGGAGGTAGACCAGGCACGGAAGGGGCCCCTAACACTGCTAGTGTCCATTCCATCATTCAGAGCTCAGTCATGTAGCCATACATGCCTGCAAAGTCATGTTAGAGATGTAGCCCAAATATGTGCCCAGGAAAAGGAGGGAACAAGTTTGCTTTAATGTTCATTAAGTTTTCAAGGGAGGGCATGAGCAGGGGAGGGGCAGACAGAGAGGGAGACCAAGGATCCAAAGCTTGTTCTGTGCTTTGGGTCCTCAGCAGCAGACAGTCTGACATGGGGCTCAATATCATGAACCTTGAGATCATGACCTGAGCCAAAGATGGACACTCAACGGACTGAGCCATCCAGGCACCCCAGAGGAGGGAATGCTTTTTGTGACAATCTCTGCCATAAGAGCTTTCTTGAGCACTGGGGACATCACAGTGACTACAGCACAGCTCCTGCCATCAGGGCTCACACGCCAGTTGAGGAAAGGAATGAGTTAATAGGTTGCTACAGAGCATCATAGGGCTGGGACAGGACAGCACAGGATGTTTTGAGAGAGAGAGGGAGGGCCTCGCCCACTCTTGGAGTGCCATTGAAGCTGCATTGTACAGGATGGGGTTAACCAGGAATAGATGGAGAAAAGGTGCTCCAAGTAGAGGATATAGAATTTGAAAAGGCCCAGGAAGTAAGAATGAGCATGGAAAGTTTATGGATTCTCCTGTAGATCAGTGGGGCTACAGATGAGAATTGAAATGGAGGAGTGAAGGTTAGTGAAAGAAGAGAGTGTGGCAGGAGCCAGCAGAGTGAGGGCCTTGGATGTCAGTCAGGACATGTGAACACCAAGAAGTCTAGCGTGAGTCTTTTTCTGAATTTTCTCTGAGCCATCTCCTCGCTGGGCAGCACAGTGAGTATGGGGGATGGGGGTTCTCTCTGCAGAAAGGACAAGGTGGGAGGAGCCTGGTAAGAAGCTCTACAGTGTGGAGGCCACATCCTATGCCCTCTTGGCCCTGCTGGTGCTCAAAGACTTTGACTCTGTACGTCCCGTCGTGAGCTGGCTCAATGAGCAGAGATACTATGGAGGCGGCTATGGCTCCACCCAGGCAAGTGGCCCCATGTCCCCCAGGCACCTGCATGCCTGCCTCCCACTGGACTTCCAGAGAAGACGCTAAGTCCAAGACGGGCAGCCCTTCTGTCCACCAGCTCGAATGGCTGGAGTGGATTTTTAGTTGTGAATCCACTATGGACTCTAGACTATATTCAGAATGCCTAAACTGTGTTCTGAGCCTCCCAATATCTAGACCATATTCTCAGTTCCTCCAAGGCTCCCAGTATTAGCCCCTATCTTCCTGCAGGTTCTAGACCATGTTTCAGTTCCACCCAGTGCCCACTGTTAGTTCATATTACTATGGGTTCTAGACCATGGGTTCTTGGCTATTCTAGGACATCATCCAAGCTTCTCTGACCCTGTTGGTGAGTTCTAGAACATGGTTTTACTAACCTCAGGTTCCAGATTGACCCCTTTCCTTCTGGCAAGCTGTGAGTCACATTCTCAGTGTCTCTTTTGGATTCTAGATCATATGGTCAGTTTCTCTAGGCTCAACTTCATTCCTTTTTTTTACAAATGGGTTCCAAACACATTCCCAGTGACTCTGAACCCTTGTCTTAGACTCTCCTCTGGATGGGACTGGGCCATATTCTCAGTGTTGCTAGAGTTTCATTCTTATGCCTGCAATTCCTGGTGCATTCTAGACCCTGTCTCAGGTGGCCAAGTTCTTGTCTAAGCCTCTGTCTCTTGTTCTCAGTGTCTAAAAACCCCAAATCTTATCCTTACCCTCTCGGGGGTGGGAGTTCCTAGGCTATAGTCTCAGTACCTGTCTCCCTCGGGCATGAGTCTCTTTCTTCCCTAGTGGGTTCTAACCATTTTCTCAGTCTCCTGGCTCATTCTCATTCTTTCTCATGGGTTCTAGGCCACCTTCATGGTGTTCCAAGCCTTGGCCCAATACCAGAAGGATGTCCCTGACCACAAGGACCTGAACCTGGATATATCCATTGACCTACCTAGCCGCAGCTCTGCCATCAAGCACACCATCCTCTGGGAGTCTGCTAGCCTCCAGCGGTCAGCAGAGGTACAGCTGCCTAGCCAACCCCATGCTGTCACCCTCCACACCAGCCAGGGTTTCCTAGAGGCAAGAGATATGGCAGATGACTGTTGCAGCCAGGGAGAGGCTTAGTTCCCACCACCATCTCTCCTCTCTCCTTCCTCCCTGCAGACCAAGAAAAATGAGGATTTTGTAGTGACAGCTCAAGGAAAAGGACAAGGCACCTTGTCGGTAAGGAACAGAAGCACACACCAGCTTGGCCCACCTTCTCTCAGCCCCTCTGGCTCAGAGGAACTGTCTTCTTCTCAAGTAGAGTGGGCTGACACTTCATTGCTCTGCTATCTCACCAGGTGGTGACAACGTACCATGCCAAGCTCAAGGCCAAACAGACCTGCAAGAAGTTTGACCTCAGGGTGGCTATCCGACGAGCTCCTGAAGACGGTAAAGAAGTGAAGACCCTACATGTCACCCTCCCCCACCTCATTCCATGTCTGTCCCCCTCCCTGAATGGGGACCCAGGGACACACCCCCTCCCATTTTTCTGTCTCTGTGCTTCTAGTCAAGAGGCCTCAGGATGCCCTGAACACCATGATCCTTGACATCTGCACCAGGTAAGTGATGGATCACTGGGGGTCATTCCTCTGTCTATAGTGGACTCCTCACAAATAACATCTGTGGTACCTAATCCACTTAAGAGTGCA
>NC_043711.1:4571090-4574550 GCF_006229205.1 Suricata suricatta | reverse complement strand
AGAAAGGTACAGAGAAATGAAAATTACAGTAACAGGAGAATTTGCTTACTATGCTGTCAATTAAGACACTAGAACATGGAGACACAAGTAATTTTTTGTTCTCCTTTGTGAAACACCAAAGTACTGTGCTTCTTCCTTCCGTTTGTATCCCTTGGGATAAGGATGGAGTAGGCATCTTTCCTTATAAGTTAGGTCAGCTTCCAACATCTAATCTTTAGAGCAGTCAGTGTCACAAGACAGCCTGTCTCTCCGATGGCAGCAAGACTGACATTCACAGTCTGCTGTTTCTTCTCTAACTCCATTTATGTGCTGTTCAGTTTTACCTCCTGCATCTTCATTTCAATGCTGCGCTTTCATCTCTGCTGGTCAGTTCCCTCTGCCAATTGACCAATTTTCTAAAGTGTCCTGTGAATTTATCCCTAGGACATAAGGAAGTGTCACAACCACAGGACTTGCTGTCTGTGCACGAACTGCATGGGCTGCTCAGTGACCCATCACAGACAGACTTTGAAAGATTGGTCACTGACTCTGACGCGCATCTGTGACTTGCACAATAATTGATGGACCAGGAGCTAGAGACAAGTTTTGTGCTTGTTCTTTATGCAATTACAACACCTGTGCTGGGTGCCTGGCATTATTGAGCTAGACCATGGTAACATTTTCTTGTCTTTATTTTCTAGAAGAACTAAGGCATGGAGAGGTCAAGTGACTCATCAATTGTCATATGGAGCTGGGATTCGAACCCATGAAATGGGCTTCAGAGCCTGAGCTATTAGTTGCCTTGACCATGACACTGCCTTTTCTTTATTCCCTTTGGGAATGTTTCCCACAATTTAATATCCTTCTGTGCTGCTATGTGGGAGCCAGCAACCCCAGTCTCTGTTCAGACCCCCTTGTCCAGACACTGGCCCCCAGGGCTGACCCTACCTTGGCCCCAACTGCCCTCTCCCTGTCCTATTCAGGTACCTGGGAGACAAGGATGCCACCATGTCGATCCTGGATATATCCATGATGACTGGCTTTTCTCCTGACACTGGTGACCTTGACATGGTATGAAGGGCTTGGCCTTGGGGGCTGGCATCAGTGGGCAGAGGCCTCAGGAGGATTTTCACAAGTCCTACCCTTCCCCAGTTGAGCAATGGCATCGACAGATACATCTCTAAGTATGAGCTGAACAAGGCCTTCTCACAGAAGAACACCCTCATCATCTACCTGGACAAGGTAAGGCTTCCTATTGGGACCTGACCTCCACCAGTCTGTCCTCCCTCCAGTCACACAGGTCCCGGCTAGAGGATGTGGGGTCTGCGCTGCTGGGTGGTGGAGGAAGGGGCATATAAAATAAGTTGGTCAACCAGATCATCTCATGTTTTCTCAGCAGCTCACCTGACCACTCTTGTTCAAACCTCATTTTCACTTGCTTCCTCCACCTTCTCATCAGAGTCCTAAACAACCATTGAACGGAGCCACTTGGGTTTAAAAACTACAGTGCTCAGTGCGGAAAAGCATTCCCCTTGCTCCACACCTCCTGGCATTTCTCTTTTGTCGTATTTGCTCTCTATCTGAACTTCTCTCCCTGTCTTCCTCTCTAACATTGATTGAGCTTCCTCCTCTCCCCTACTTACATCTTCCCATTTTCCTATCCTCATATGCCCCCTACTAGCTCCCCATATGCCCAAAGGACCCTCACCCCATATTAGTCAGCATAAGTAACACTGGCTGCTGTAATAAACCTGAGAATATGAGGGTCCCAACACAGGAGTCTTGTGTTTCCCACTTGGTAAAATCCAGTTGGGAGACTAATGAAAGGGCTTTCTGCTCCACACTCAGGGATCCATGCATGTTCCTTCTTGTGGCTCCTAAATGCCTAGGATCTTAGAATCCTCTGCTGGACCCCTCCTTTCTAGAAGCAAAGAGGATTCTGCATGAACTCGGAGTTGACATTCTTTTGTAGTGGATTTTCTGTAGATTTAAGTTTTTATATGATTCCAGTCTCACAGAGAAACTGCAGAGCAATGAAACACAGTTCGGTATACACTTTCCTCTAATTCACAGTCTGCTCCCTTTTCAATACACTTATCTATCACATGTACATACATATGCATATCTATTTCTGTTACTCTCTCTTTCTTTTTCTTATTTTTTCAGCTTGAATGAGAAGTCATTGACATATAACATCATGTAGGTTTAAGGTGTGTGCTGGATGCTTCTCTGTACACGTTGAGAAATGATTATCACCATAAGTTTACTTAACAAATCTATGACTTCACATAGTTTTAATATGTGTGTGTGATGAGAACTTTTAAGATCTACCCTCACAAAAAGTTCTTTTTTAATTTTTAAATGTTTATTTATTTTGAGAGAGAGTGTGTGTGTGTGTGAGAGAGAGACAGACAGAGAGACAGAGAGAGAGAGACAGAGACAGAGCAGACAGAATGAACACAAACAGGGGAGGGGCAGAGGGAAGGAGAGACAGAATCCCAAGCAGGATCCCAGAGCCTGATGTGGGGCCCAAACTCATGAACCTGTGAGACCATGTCCTGACCTGAGATAAAAGGTCAGATATTTAACCGACTATGCCCTCTTGGTGACACCCCACAGCAAGAATTCTGTGCTATTAACTATGGATGTTTCTATGGGCAGAGATAACAGTCCAATGGCCAGAACTCAATCACATGGCCAGACTGAACTAGAAAAGGAAGTGAACAGGTATAATCTAGCTGCGAACCTGGAAGAAACAGAAAGTGGATGTGTTGAAGTGCTCATAAATCTTTTGATAGAGACTCCTGCTCCCTACCCCTATCCCACATTGCTCCCTCTGTTCCTCCACCACTGTTCTAACCCCCAGTACCCTATGCTGGGCTCCATTCCATGTCACCCCACTGACCAGTCTCCTCCTTTCCCCCAGATCTCACATGAAAATGAGGACTGTCTGACCTTCAAAGTGCACCAGTACTTCAATGTGGGGCTTATCCAGCCTGGGTCGGTCAAGGTGTACTCCTATTACAACCTGGGTGAGCATCCCACCTAGGGCCTGAGGACCTTAGGGACCAAGGGATCTATGAGGCAGGGGGCTGAGGGTTCCAGGGTTGGGGACCTGGCCTCTCTAGGTCTGAGGGACTGGAGTTGGGGATCTGAGCCCCTTGGGTCTCTGGGCTGGAGGCCCCAGCCCTCTGACACCTCCCTGCCACTCTGCCCACAGATGAGAATTGTATCCAGTTCTACCACCCAGACAAAGAAGACGGTTTGCTGAGCAAGCTCTGTCACAGAGACATGTGCCGCTGTGCTGAGGGTGGGCGCCAAGGAGCCAGGAAGGCGTGGACACACCCCCAGACCCTCCTCCCATGGGTGTGACCCAAGTGGGCTCCGAGCCCACACCCAGTGGACACCCAGAGGGATGAGCCCAGGGGTGGGGGACCCTGGACAAGGCGTGCGATGTAACCATGTCCTCCATTCATACACT
>NC_043711.1:4568291-4570990 GCF_006229205.1 Suricata suricatta | reverse complement strand
ATGTCTGCCTGTGACCCTGCATGCATCTGCTTGAGGACGCCATATGCCCAAGTGCGCTTGCAGGTGAGGCTGCCCCACAGCCACCCTTGCCATTACCCCCACCATGCTTCCCCTCCTCCCCCCGTCAGTGTACAAGACCAGGCTTCTCAGGAAGGAGCCGTCAGATGACTTTGACGATTACATAATGGTCATCGAGCAGGTCATCAAATCAGGTGAGCCCTGCAGTCTGTCTTCTGTCGTCCACTTCCTTCTTGCTGGGTCCCTCCCCTGCCCGATTCAGCATCCCTGTCCCTCCCTCCCGTCCAGGCTCTGATGAGGTGCAGGCTGGACAGGAGCGCAGGTTCATCAGCCACATCAAGTGCAGAGAGGCCCTGAGGCTGCAGGAGGGGAAACACTACCTCATATGGGGCATCTCTACCAACCTGTGGGGAGAGAAACCCAAGTGAGTGCCAGCTCTGTGCATGCCCCCCACGGTGGGTCACCCCATCCCATGCTTCCCCTGCCCTGCTCCTCACCTGCCGCCCTCTCTCCAGCATCAGCTACATCATTGGGAAAGACACCTGGGTAGAGTTGTGGCCAGAGCTTGATGAATGCCAGGATGAGGAGAATGAGAAGCAGTGCCAAGAACTGGCTGACTTCACTGAGAACATGGTTGTCTTCGGCTGTCCCAACTGACCCCTCCCCATAACCCCCACAATAAAGCTTTACTTAGAGTTCATGTGTCTCTAAAATTTGGAAGGTCTTGGAGAGGGAAGAGGCCACTGTGATGCCCTGCTTCCCCCTCTGCAACTTGGCTCCATCCTCAGGAAACCCTCCCAGATGCCCACTCCTTCCTTCCTGTGGACCACCTGCAAGTTTGCTTCCTCCCCCAGGGAGCACATGCCCCTGCACCTGCACTGAACCTGCATGTAGTCTGAAGTGAGGCTGCATCTTCCCCCGAGTGCTCACATACTTGCTTTCTTACCACCTTCATCCTCACCTGTGTGTTCTCTGCTTCTTCATCTGGGTCCTCACCAGGACCTTTACCTACATCCTTCTCTGATCCACTGTGTTGGTACCAGCATCCTCACATGCTTTACCTTACCCCACCAGCATCATTACCCATGAGGGCTCCACGGTCCTCCCCTCCTCACCATCATAGCCACTAGGATCCTCCCCTCCTCACCTTCCTCCCCACTTGGATCCTGCACCTCCTCGCCTTCATCCCCACCTGGACCCTCCCACATCCTCACCTTCATCCCCACCTGTATTTTCCTCCTTCTCAGCTTCTTCGTCACCAGAAACCCCCTATTCCTCACCTTCATCCCCACCTTGATCCTCCTCTCCTTCCCTTCGTCCCCATTGAAATCCCCCACCTCCTAACCTTAATGCGCTCCTGGATCCTTCCATCCTCACCTTCATCCCCATCTGGATCCTCCCCTCTTAACCTTCATCCCCACCTGGATCCTCCAACCTCCTCACCTTCATCTGCACCTGAAACCACCCACATCCTCACCTTCATCCCCACCTGTATTCCCCTTTTTCTCAGCTTCTTCATCACCAAAACCCTCTTACTTCTCACCTTTATCCCCACCTTGATATTCCCCTCCTCTTTATCCCCACCTGGATCCTCTGTGCCCTCACCTTCATCCCCACCAGAATCCCCCAATTTCTCACCTTCATCCACACCTGGATCTTCCATTCCTCTACTTCATTCCCACCTGGATCTCCCCTCCTCACCTTCATCCCCAAATGGATCCTCCCCTCCTCACCTTCATCCGCACATGGAGCCTCCCCTCCTTACCTCATCCCTACATGGATCATTACCTCTTCATCTTCATCCCCACTGGGATCTTTTGTGTCTTCATCTTCTTCTCCACCAGGATATTCCACCTCCTCACCTTCATCACAACCCTCATACTTCTCACCTTCATCCCCACCTTGATCCTCCTCTCCTCTACTTCTTCCCCAACTGGATCCTACCCTCCTCCTCTTCATCCCTACCTGGAGCCTCTGCCGTCGCATTCATTCCCACCCAACCTCCCCACCTCCTCACCTTCATCCCCACCTGGATCCCCCACCTCCTCACCTTCATCCCCACCTGGATACCTCTGTCCTCACCTTTATCCCCCACTGGCTCCCCCACCTCCTCACCTTCATCCTTACATAGGTCCTCCCCTCCTCATCTTCATCCCACCTGGCCCCTCCCCCCCATCGTCATCCCCAGCTGGATCCTACCCTCCTCACATTAATCCCCACCTCGAGCCTCCCCTCCTCACCATAAATTCCACTTGTATCCTTCCCTTTTCACCTTCATTCTCCCCGGGATCCTCTCTCCTCACTGTCATCCCCACCTGTATCTTTCCCTCATCACTTTCATCCTCACCTGGATCATTCCCTCCTCACCTTTCTCTGAACTTGAACCCTCCCCTCCTCACTTTCCTACCCACCTGGATCCTCCCCTACTTACCTTCATCCCTATCTTATCCTCTACCTCCCCATCTTCATCCCCACATGGAAACTCCACTCCTCACCTTTGTCCCCACCTGGATCCTCCATGTCTTCACCTCCATCCCCACTGGAACTCTCCCTCCTCACCTTCATCCCCACCTGTATGCTCCCCTCCCCACCTTCCTCCCTACCTGGAGCCCCTACCTCCTCACCTTCATCCCCATTGGGATCCTCCCATCCCCACCTTCATTCTCACCTGGATCCTTCTC
>NC_043711.1:4560001-4568191 GCF_006229205.1 Suricata suricatta | reverse complement strand
CTTCATCCCCACCTGGATTCACCCCTCCTCACCTTCATCCCCATCTGGTACTTCCGTGTCCTCAACTTCATCCCCACCTGGATCCCCCACCTCCTCATCTTCATCCCACATAGATCCTCCATGTCCTCACCTTCATCCCCACCTGGAGCCTCCCCTCCTCACCTTCATTTCCCCCTTGGACCCTCCCCTCCTCACTTTCTTCTCCACCTGGATCCTCTTTCCCTCACCTTCATCGCCATCTGAATCCTCCTCTCCTCACCTTCATCCTCACCTGGACCCCCCCGCCTTCATCCCCAACTGGATCTTCTGTGTCCTTATTTTCATCCCCACATGGAATCCCCACCTCCTCTCCTTCATCCTTGCATAGGTCCTCCTTCCCTCACCGTCATCCCTACCTGGTCCCTCCCCTCCTCATCTTCATCCCAACTGGATCCTACCTTCCTCAAATTCATCCCTGCCTGGAGCCTCCTGTCCTCACCATCATCTCCACCTGGACTATTCCCTCATCCTTTTTATCCCCACCTAGATTCTTCTCTCCTCTCCTTGGTCCCCACCTGGATCCTCCCACCTCCTCACCTTCCTCCTTCCCTGGAGGTTCCACCTCCTAACCGTTTTCCCCACCTGGATCCTTCCATCTCCTCACCTTTGTCCCCACCTGGATCCTCCCCTCCTCACCTTTATCCCCACCTGGATCATCCCTGTCCTCACCTTCTTCCCACGTGGAGCCTCCCCTTCTTGCCTTCATCCCCACCTGGAACCTCACTTCCTCACCTTCATCCCCACGTTGATCCTCCCCTCCTCATCTTCATTCCAACCTGGATCCTCCTCTCCTCACCTCCTCCCCACCTGGAGCCTCCACCTCCTCACCTTCACCTCCATCTAAATTCTCCCCCTACACCTTTCTCCCCACCTGGAGCCTCCACCTCCTCATCTTCATCCCACCTAGATCCTCCCCTCTTCACCTTCATCCCCACCTGAAGTCTCACCTCCTCACCTTCTTTCCCACCTGGATCCCCCACCTCCTCATCTTCATTTCCATCTGGATCCTCACCTCCTCACCTTCATCCCCACCTGGATCCCCCTCTCTTCACCATCATCCCCACCTTGACCCTCCCCTCCTCATATGCCTCACCTCCTTGATCCTCCACCTCCTCACCTTCATCCCACATAGATCCTCCATGTCCTCACCTTCATCCCCACCTGGAGCCTCCCCTTCTCACCTACATCCTCACCTGTGTCATCCCTTCCTCACCGTCATCTCCGCCTGGATCCTCCACCTCCTCACCTTCATCCCCACCTGGATCATTCCTTCCTCACCTTCATCCCCACCTGGATCCTCCCATCCCCATCTTCATCCCCACTCTGAGCCTCCCCTCCATATCTCATCTCCACCTGGATCATTCCTTCCTCACCTTCATCCCCACCCAGATCCTCCCCCTCCTCACCATGATCCCCACTTGCATCCCCCACTTTCTCATTTTCCTCCCCACCTGGATCCTTCCCTCCTCACCTTCATCCCCACCTGGATCATCTGTGTCCTCGCCTTCATCTACACCAGGATCTCCCACCTCCTCACCTTCATCCCCACCTGGATCACCCCCTCCTTACCTCATCCCCACCTGGATCCTTCCTTCCTCACCTTCATCCTTGCCTGAATCCCCCCTCTTCACCTTCATCCCCACCTGGATCTTCCCTTCATCACCATCATCCTCACTTGGATCCTCCCCCCCTCACCTTCATCCCCACCTGGATCTTCTGTGTCCTTACCCTCATCCCCACTTGGGTCTCCCCATCCTCACCTTCATCCTCACCTGGGTCGTCACCTCCTCACCATCATCCCCACTTGGACTGTCCACCTCCTTACCTTTATTGCACCTGGATCCTCACCATCGTCACCTTCAACCCACCTGGAACCTCCTCTGCTCACCTTCATCCTCACCTGGTTCCTCCATTTCCTCACCTTCATCCCCACCTGGACCTCCCCTCCTCACCATCATCCCCACCTGGATTATCCTTCTCACCTTCATCCCCACCTGTTCTCACTTTCTTCCCTCTTGCCCCTCATCTGTAGGGCTTGTGCAACTCCATTTGTTACTTTGCCTCCATTCCACGTGGGCTGTGCCCAGGGGGGGACGTTAATGGACATGCCCAGAAAGGTTTCCAAAGGATATATGAGTGAAAAACTGAATGGAAAGCATGAGTCGGTGATTTGGGAGAATGTGGGGCAGGGGGGCATTGTGGTCACATCATCCCCAGAGCTGCGTGGGGGCAGCAGCCACAGGCAAATGGTTTCACTGGCTGTCTAGAAGACCTAGGCCCCTGGATGCCTCTTCTGATTAGTAACACCACCAGTACCTCTAGATCTATGGAGGATGGGACCAGTCCCTGGCTCTAGATGAGGTCATCATGAGAAAAGTTCTGAGACTAGCAGTCACCCATTTCCCCTAATACCCCCCAATTTCTATAAACCCAAATCACCCAAATCCAGGAACCTGGGGGAAATATATTCACAGCCACCCCTGCTCCCTCCAGGTCCTGGTTGTCAGGTCCTCTGTCAAAGAGAGAAATTCTCACCACTCACTAGGTGTTCCAGCCGACCTCTGGCAGGATGCCTGCCTGTCTGCTTTTATGTCCTTGTCATTTTTTTCACACCAATTTCCCCTTTCCTCTGCCCTAGGATTCATTTTGTTCCTTTTTTAAAAAAACACATCATATATTGTTTTGTTTGGGCACCTGTGGTTCCATACTCCGAACAACACAGACATGATCTTTGAAACTCACATTCTAAAGACAGCATGGAGTTGATTTCAGACAAGGTGTCCACAAAGGAAAGGAGAATAGGGCAACATGAGAAAACCTGCCTACTTGAGACCACCACTATTAACATTTAGATCAAATAATGGTCATGTTATGTGTCCACCTAGCTTGCTATGGTTTAGTCACACACCGGTCTCCATGCTGCTTCACAGGTAGATCTTAGATGTGATTCACACCTACAGTCAGCTGACTTCCCCATTACCCTTGATAATTTTGGTGGGCCTCCTCCAATCTCTTGAAGGGCCAAAGAGGAAACAAAACTAAGTTTTCTGAGGTAGAAGGAATTTAAGATAGCAGCATAAAAATTCTAAAAGTGTCTAGCCTTTAGCCTCAAAACCGTAACATCAAATTTAAATGAATCTCCAGCCTGCTAGCGTGTCCTGTGGACTTTGGACTTGCTAACCCCATTGTCACAGTAGCCAATTCCTTAACATATATATGTATATGTATATATATAGTGTGTGTATGTATACACACACTATTCATATATATAAAACATATAACACTGATATAACTAATGCAGATCATTGATTGATAGATATAAACAGATAAATGATAGATACATAGATAAATAGATTATTTGTAGTAGGCCGTGGATGGATGGAAGACTAGATGGATGGATAGATTGATGAATGGATGGATAGATGGATGGACAAATGGATGGATGAACATATGAATGGATGGATTGATGGATGGATGGACATATAGAGTGAAGATATATTACTGCTTCTTTCTCTGAAGAGACCTGATTAATGCAGATGTTCAGGGAATACAGGGATAGCTTCTGTGAGGAGGGAATTCTTTAGCAAAGACAGAGATGACAAGGAGGAGCCAGCCATGGAGGATCTCGAAAAGATTGTTCCAGATGGAGGAAGCAGTATGTGCAAAGGCCCCAAGATGCCTGGGGCCAAGTGAGCATTGGAGTATGGGCTTTAAGATAATGAAGACCACTTAGTGTCTACTCTAGACACTCTTAGTGTCTAGCTCAGGGGAAGGCCAACTTTTTATATCAAGAGCCAGATAGTAAATATCTTAAGCTTTGAGGGCCAAGATAAAATTGAGGAGATCATGAAGGTATTTATAAAACAAGAGAAAAAAACTTGTGCCCTGCCATGCCTTCTTCACGAGGGGTGGGCCATCCTGAGTGGGGGGTGTCCTTTGTGCCCAGCAGCTGGTGCCATTCTCTCCATGATAAGTGATTCATCTGAGGAGGTTAGTTTGAAAGTCCAGGCAGCTGGAGGAGGTAGGGGTGACCCCAAGGTCAGTTTCTCTCTGATCCAGTGATACACAGATCCCAGCCAACGTTTCCACCCCAAGGACTAGTTTCTCTTCTGGATGAGCTGCCCAAAGCCAAGGCGACTTGCTGAGTCCCCAACCCCCAGAATGAGATTCATTGACTCAGTGCCCCATAGATGCCAAAATAGGACACTCCTGCATGTAGGTGGTGGCCAGTATGACCCACACAGGGCGTGGAGGTGGTGGGGTGTTGGCTGTCAGAGAGGTGGGCACTGGGAGCAGAGTGGGGAACAGGCATAGAGGGACGCCCCTGGTGGGTATCTGCAGCCCACTAAAGTCCCTTACCCTGAGAGCTGTGCCTGTGCAGACAGAAGGGGATGGAGGAGTTGGTCCACAAGGGGGATGTGTGTTCCACAGGAAGCCACTGCAAGATCAAGCAGGGAAAAGATGAAGGCTGACTTCTGTGTTTAGAAAGCTGATGGTATCAATTCCAATCCTATCTGCATATACCCAAAGACTTAAAACCTGGTTCCTAGACAAATGTTTGTGTGAGGATGCTCATAGCAGCACTTTGCCCAGTAGCCAAAAGGTGGAAACAACTGAAGCATCCCTGTGTGTGAATGGGCAAGAAACTGGGATGTGAGCGTACACTAGAATATACTGAACCCTAACAAGGAAGGACCTGGGTGAAACTTGAAAACGTACTCAGTAAAGGAAGCCTGACAAAAAGACCACATATTGTGTATTTCCATTTTTATGAAACATTTGAACTATTTAGGACAGGTAACTCCATAGGGGAGGAAAGCTGACTAGTAGTTGCCAAAGGCTGGGAGGCCTGGGGGATGGGGACTGCTTTACGGGTATGGGCTTATCTTTCGAGTGTTGAAAATGTCTGGGGACTAGACAGAATTGTCTGACTTTGGAAATGTCCTAAATGACACTGACTTGCTCACTTTAAAATGGTTGATTTTGCATAAATTCCCAGCAGTGCTATTGCTGGGTCATAGGGGAGTTCTATCAATAGTTTTTTGAGGAGCCTCCACACTGTTTTCCAGAATGGCTGCACCAGTTTACATTCCCACCAACAGTGTAGGAGGGTGCCTGTTTCTCCACATCCTTGCCAGCATCTGTAGTCTCTTGATTTGTTCATTTTAGCCACTCTGACTGGTGTGAGGTGGAATCTCAGGGTGGTTTTGATTTGTATTTTCCTGATGACGAGTGATGCTGAGCATCCTTTCATGTGTCTGTTGGCTATCTGGATGTCCTCTTTGGAGAAGTGTCTGTTCATGTCTTCTGCCCATTTCCTCACTGGATGATTCATTTTTCAGGTGTGAAGTTTGGTCAGAGTTCCTTGTAGATTTTAGATACTAGCCCTTTATCCATTTTGTCATTTGCCACTATTTTTTCCTATTCTGTCAGTTGCCTATTAGTTTTTTTAATTGTTTCCTTTGCAGTGCAGAAGCTGGGATTTACCCAAGTGTAGAGAAGTGCTGATGCATAGGGGCACATGTACCCCAATGTTCATAGTGGCACTTTCAACAAAAGCCAAATCATGGAAAGAGTCTAAATGTCCATCACCTGGTAAATGGATCAAGAAGATGTGGTATATATATACAATGGAATACTACATGGCAATAAGAAAGAATGAAATATGACCACTTGTAGCAAAGTGGATGGACCTCGAGGGTGTCATGCTAAGTGAAATAAGTCAGGCAGAGAAGGACAGATACAATATGTTTGCACTCATGATGGTCATGGAGGAAGGCACTCGTAGGGACGAGCACTGGTGTTATATGGAAACCAACTTGACAATAAACTATACATTAAAAAATTAAAATAAAATGATTGCTTTTATGTTATTTGAATTTCACCTCCATAAAATAAAATAAAAGGAAACAAGCATATTCACACTAAGCAGAGGGCAGGAATGAATTATGAGGTGGCAAGATGTAAAGAGAACATCAAGCTGGAAACCATTGCAGGAGTCAGGCCAGAAATGACGGACGCCCTAGTGTGTTAGTGCACTCCGGCTGCTGTAACAAGACATCTACACTGGGGCCTCAAACAACAGACACGTGTTTCTCACAGTTCTGGAGGCTGGGAGTCTGAGACGGAGGTACCAGCTTGGTCAGGATCCACTGAGGGCTCTCTTCCTGGCTTGCAGACAGTGGCCCCTCTCATTGTGTCCTCAAACGTCTTCAAATGGGATGGGGGAGAATATCTTCACTTAGGGGCACTCATCAGATTCAGGAACACTCCACCCTTGTGACCTAACTTCTTCCCCAAGGCTCCACCTACAAATACATCACATAGGTGATTAGGACATCAGCAATTGAATGGGGGAGGGGGAGTGGCACAAACACCCAGTCCACAGCACTTAGCAAACGTGGTAACAGTGGGTATGGAAGCAGGTGGCAGGGTTAAGATCTGACTTTGTGATTGAACCACCAGGGCTTGTTAAAAGGTGGGAAGTGGGAGGAGCCAAGATGGCAGAGAGGAAGGGAGCTCTGTAAACTTATTCTGCCCCATCTATCAAACTGAGAAGGACATTACTCTCATCTGCAAGAGCGGAAAAAGAAAATACAGACTCCAGAAAGAAGACAACCTCAAAGATACCTGAGTGAGTGAGTGCAAACTGGGGAGATGGGAAAACGGGCAAGTCCGAGATGGGCAGGGGAGGTGGGAGCCTCAGCCCAACATGGGGCAAGTGCGTGGAGCCCCTGAGAGGCAAAGGGAAGAGAAAGAGAAACTGAACATGCTCATAGTACTGTCTCTGGGGAAGAGATTAGGAACGTTTACCTGTGCTTGGAGAGAGAAACTCTCACCCCATATATAACTGCTGGGTATCCCAAATCCTGAACCCAGGTGGCACAAGGGAAAGAATAGCTTCCAGTCCTGTGCCATCCTGGTGGGGAGTCAGTGGCTGTGGATGCAGCATCAAGGGTGCTCACTTCGACCTCGGCTGTGGGAGTAAAGCATGCACCTGATTTCCACGGTGCATCTCACCTCCAGCATTGGCCCCACGAGTCCCGAATCCCGGGTGCCAATGGAAAAAATCACCTCCACCCCTACGCGATCCCAGCAGGGAGTTGGCGGTGCTGGAGACCAGGGCTCGTGCTTCGGCTGCAGGAGCTCACAGCTCATTTCCAGCAGCACCCACCCGGCGCCTCGGGCAGCAGCAGCGCGAATCCCAGCCAGCACCAAGAGAAACTTTTTCCTCCCCCTAGGTGATCGCTATCCCGACTGGGGGCTGGGAGTCTGCAGCTGTGTCTGTGAGGGCGTGTACTTCACCTCCTGCTGCGCACCTCACCTCAAGCAGCACACCTTGCCTCAGGCAGGGGCAGCGCAAATCCCGGCCTGAGCCAAGAGAAACTGATCCCTCCCCCTAAGAAGCCAGCTGCCAAAGCAAGTACATCTCATCTGTGGTAGCATAAAAGTGCATGGACTAGGACTTTGAACTGAGGCAGGCCTGGAAAATACAACTTGGCTCAGCTGCGGCATAAGGAGGTCAGACTCATTAGAGTTGCCTACAGTGCTAGTTCCAGTGGAGCTTGGGGTGCAGCCATTCTAGTCTCTGCAGCCACCAAGGCGGAGCCTCTGAGAGCAGCCTCGGAGACCTACTACACCAAACCACACCTATCCACAAGGAAGAGCTGCTGGATTTTTTCTTTTTTTCTTTTTCTTTTGTACTCATTTTTTACTATTATTACCTTTTTTACTTAAATTTTTTTAAAAAATTACTCCTTAGTTTCCTTTCTCCTTTCTCCCTCTTCTTTTTTCTTTCTTGCAATCCAGATATATTCTCCTGTATCTCATCCTTATCTCTCCCCTCAACTAGTCATACACTTTTAGACTGTCCATTGTCCTTCCTTGTCTCTACCCCCTTTATTTTTTTTCTTCTCTTCGTCTCTTTCCTCTCTATTTTCTTTCATTCCTTTCCCCCTTTTAATTTATTTGTTTGTTTGATTTGTCTGTGCATTTGTGTGCTTCTATTCCCTCTGTGTTTGTCTGTCTGTTTTCCTTCTTAGGGCTACCCCAAGAAACAAGCCAAAGTGTGCATGATGGTGAGTCCCAAATATCGCTCAGTAAGGAAATAAAATATTCAAAGGCACAACAAGAGAAACTGAGAGACACCAT
>NC_043711.1:4557400-4559901 GCF_006229205.1 Suricata suricatta | reverse complement strand
TACTGAGCGATATTTGGGACTCACCATCATGCACACTTTGGCTTGTTTCTTGGGGTAGCCCTAAGAAGGAAAACAGACAGACAAACACAGAGGGAATAGAAGCACACAAATGCACAGACAAATCAAACAAACAAATAAATTAAAAGGGGGAAAGGAATGAAAGAAAATAGAGAGGAAAGAGACGAGGAGAAGAAAAAAAATAAAGGGGGTAGAGACAAGGAAGGACAATGGACAGTCTAAAAGTGTGTGACTAGTTGAGGGGAGAGATAAGGATGAGATACAGGAGAATATATCTGGATTGCAAGAAAGAAAAAAGAAGAGGGAGAAAGGAGAAAGGAAAATAAGGAGTAATTTTTTAAAAAAATTTAAGTAAAAAAGGTAATAATAGTAAAAAATGAGTACAATAGAAAAAGAAAAAAAAAGAAAAAAAGAAAAAATCCAGCAGCTCTTCCTTGCGGATAGGTGTGGTTTGGTGTAGTAGGTCTCTGAGGCTGCTCTCAGAGGCTCCGCCTTGGTGGCTGCAGAGACTAGAATGGCTGCACCCCAAGCTCCACTGGAACTAGCACTGTAGGCAACTCTAATGAGTCTGACCTCCTTATGCCGCAGCTGAGCCAAGTTGTATTTTCCAGGTCTGCCTCAGTTCAAAGTCCTAGTCCATGCACTTTTATGCTACCACAGATGAGATGTACTTGCTTTGGCAGCTGGCTTCTTAGGGGGAGGGATCAGTTTCTCTTGGCTCAGGCCGGGATTTGCGCTGCCCCTGCCTGAGGCAAGGTGTGCTGCTTGAGGTGAGGTGCGCAGCAGGAGGTGAAGTACACGCCCTCACAGATACAGCTGCAGACTCCCAGCCCCCAGTCGGGATAGCGATCACCTAGGGGGAGGAAAAAGTTTCTCTTGGTGCTGGCTGGGATTCGTGCTGCTGCTGCCCGAGGCGCCGGGTGGGTGCTGCTGGAAATGAGCTGTGAGCTCCTGCAGCCGAAGCACGAGCCCTGGTCTCCAGCACCGCCAACTCCCTGCTGGGATCGCGTAGGGGTGGAGGTGATTTTTTCCATTGGCACCCGGGATTCGGGACTCGTGCGGCCAATGCTGGAGGTGAGATGCACTGTGGAAATCAGGTGCATGCTTTACTCCCACAGCCGAGGTCGAAGTGAGCACCCCTGATGCTGCATCCACGGCCACTGACTCCCCACCAGGACGGCACAGGACTGGAAGCTATTCTTTCCCTTGTGCCACCTGGGTTCAGGATTTGGGATACCCAGCAGTTATATATGGGGTGAGAGTTTCTCTCTCCAAGCACAGGTAAACGTTCCTAATCTCTTCCCCAGAGACAGTATTATGAGCGTGTTCAGTTTCTCTTTCTCTTCCCTTTGCCTCTCAGGGGCTCCACGCACTTGCCCCATGTTGGGCTGGGGCTCCCACCTCCCCTGCCCATCTCGGACTTGCCCGTTTTCCGATCTCCCCAGTTTGCACTCACTCACTCAGGTATCTTTGAGGTTGTCTTCTTTCTGGAGTCTGTATTTTCTTTTTCCGCTCTTGCAGATGAGAGTAATGTCCTTCTCAGTTTGATAGATGGGGCAGAATAAGTTTACAGAGCTCCCTTCCTCTCTGCCATCTTGGCTCCTCCCACTTCCCACCTTTTAACAAGCTCTGGTGGTTCAATCCCAATGTCAGATCTTAACCCAGCCACCTGCTTCCATACCCACTGTTACCACGTTTGCTAAGTGCTGTGGACTGGGTGTTTGTGCCACTCCCCCTCCCCCATTCAATTGCTGATGTCCTAATCACCTATGTGATGTATTTGTAGGTGGAGCCTTGGGGAAGAGGTTAGGTCACAAGGGTGGAGTCTTCCTGAATCTGATGAGTGCCCCTAAGTGAAGATATTCTCCCCCCTCCCATTTGAAGACGTTTGAGGACACAATGAGAGGGGCCACTGTCTGTAAGCCAGGAAGAGCGCCCTCAGTGGATCCTGACCAAGCTGGCACCTCCGTCTCAGACTCCCAGCCTCCAGAACTGTGAGAAACACGTGTCTGCTGTTTGAGGCCCCAGTGTAGGTGTCTTGTTACAGCAGCCGGAGTGCACTAACACACTGGCTTGACTCTTGCAATGGTTTCCAGCTTGATGTTCTCTTTACATCTTGCCACCTCATAATTCATTCCTGCCCTCTGCTTAGTGTGAATATGCTTGTTTCCTTTTATTTTATTTTATGGAGGTGAAATTCAAATAACATAAGAAATCATTTTATTTTAATTTTTTAATTTATAGTTTATTGTCAAGTTGGTTTCCATATAACACCAGTGCTCGTGCCTACAAGTGCCTTCCTCCATGACCATCATGAGTGCAAACATATTGTATCTGTCCTTCTCTGCCTGACTTATTTCACTTAGCATGACACCCTCGAGGTCCATCCACTTTGCTACAAATGGCCATATTTCATTCTTTCTTATTGCCATGTAGTATTCCATTGTATATATATATACCATTGTATATATATATTCCATTGT
>NC_043711.1:4555993-4557300 GCF_006229205.1 Suricata suricatta | reverse complement strand
AAGAAAGTGGGGATGATTTATGTGTAGGGGGAGTCCAGGCACCCTTCCCCCACCCCACACCCCCTTGAGTGCAGTGATTTCCCTGCTGCACCCCCCACCCTCACCCTCCAGGGGTGGTGCCACGCCTGGGAGCAGCAGGGACGGCCATCCTCTCCTGCCCCCACTTCCAGAGTGGGGTCCTTATTACACTGCCTTATGACACTTTCCCTCCAGGACCCATGGCCAGAGTTTCCCCCACCAGGAACCCAGGCCTCCCCTCCCCCCTACTCATCACTCATTAACTGGAAGGTAAACTTGGCCTTGTTGAATCTGATCTGTCCAATGGCTCCCTCCCCCTCCCTGCACTAGGTCACTCCACTTCAGGAGAGGCCTGGGTGCCTGGGACCCCCACCCTCGAGGATGCAAGGGCAGATAGCTACACCTGTTCCCATCCTCAGTTCCTAATCTACGAACTTGACATTCACAGCCATGAGCGCCCCTCGGAGTGTTCAGGTGAGAAGCCAGTGGCCTGGGGCCGGCAGAAGGCTCAGCCTGGGGCCCCCACGTGGTGAATGCTTACTGCACGTGGGCCGTATGTTGATTGTTTCCAACACCTGCTGCTCCTCCTCACCTTGTTCTGGTGTCAGCCCCGCCCCGCTCCACTGCAGGTTCCTCACTTCCTCCGTCTCCGCAGCATCCACCATCCCAGCCCGTCCGTCTGTTGTCTGCTCCCCTGTGCTCTGTGGCCTCCCTGCTGCCAACTCTCTTTTTCCAGCCCATGTGCACACACAATATCGTATTTCCTTCCTTGTGAGGTGGGCACTCATATTATCACGCCTGTTTTACAGATGAGGAAACGGAGGTTCAGAGAAGGAATTGACTTGCACTGGGCTACACTTAGTCTGTCTCCTGTCCTGCACACACATGCACAGAGACGTGCATGGTGACACAGGAGACCCATCTGCCACGAGCCCCGGGGCCCCACTCACCCACGGGGGTGTGACCATCTCCCTCACCTCCAGTGCTGCAGCTGGGAGCTCCGGCCCAGCTGGCCACACTGCAGGGCTGTCCTCACTGGCAGCTGGACCCCAGCCTCGTGAATGGGATGTCTGTCTGCCCATCCACCAGAAACACAGAGGGCCACACAACTGTCCCCTCCATGCCTGAGCAGATGAGGTCCCGAGGCCCCTCGGGGCTGGGCTGGCACGGCTGGTCCCTGAGGGCAGGGAGGAAACCACAACTGCCCAATGCTCCTGGGCTTCGCATGCTGCAGACAGACACCCGTGGGTCCTGGGGTTCAGCCTTTAGAGCACGGATTCAGCCCCTCC
>NC_043711.1:4553083-4555893 GCF_006229205.1 Suricata suricatta | reverse complement strand
CCCCCCACCCTGCCTCCTTCCCCGTCTTACCGTACTCCTTCACCTCGAACTCAGCAGAGAAGACCTGCTGTGGGGCCTCTTCATAGTGGGCTTGTATCTTCCACTGCCCCAAGCTGTGCGGGAGGCAGGGGAGTGAGCCAGCCAGACCCGGCCGCCCCCCACGCCCTCCCTTGGCCCTGGGAACCCCCTCTAGGAGGGCTTGACATACTTGGCCAGCTCCGGGATGTTCCAAGCCAGGGACAAGATGCCAACCTCTTTCTGAGAAGACAGGGTTTCAAGCTTGATGAGAACATTGTCAGGGGTCTGTGGAGACAGGAGGGTGTGTCTCTTCAGTGACAAGGCTTAGCCCCCAGGCCCTCTTCCTCCTCTGTGTCTACACTCTCTGTGTGTCATGACTACTGGGGCAGTGGTGATGAACACGGACTTGAGTCAGTCAGCCTGGGTTCAAATGTCCATGCTCCCATTTATGAGCTGTGTCACCTTGGGCAAGTTACTTGACATCTCTGTGCTCGATGTGCCCATCCGGAAACAAGAGAGAAATAGAGCTCCTACCTTAGTGGTTTGGGACATGGGTCATGTAGGCTGGGGCTCACTGTCTGAATGCTCACTGGGGCTACATGTATGAGTACTGAGAGTAACTAGCATTTATCACCCACTTTGTGCGGGACCCTTTGGCCAGCATTCCTGGGCGCTGAGCCACACAGCATTGCCTACCTTCCACGTTTTGACCTACAAGAATAGCAATTTCATGAGGTTCAACCTAATACACAGTGTTTCCTTTGTTGCCAGTCATTAAACATCAGGACACAGCATGTAAACATCTGGCCTCTCCTTGAAATTGGGGTAACTGGATACGGGTTCCTGTTGGCACATAGTGATGTTTGACTGGAGCTGGGAAGAGTCTGTACCTTTAGAGGTGTGTGTTCTTCGCTCCCCACATCCCACTGGTCCCCACAGTCCGCTCACGGCTGTCAGAACCTGGGCCCTGTACCTTCATGATGATCCAGGGGCAGACCTAGCTCTTCCCTCCGTTCTTCACTTCCTCTTTCCATTCTTCCCCTCCCCACCCCTTTCCTCCCTTCTCTCAGTAAATTTTCTTTAGCTTCCATACGCCAAGGACTCAGTGGGTTCAGAAGATAAAGCCCTCAGGAAAGTGATAAAAATCCCTTCTTGTATGGAATTTAGGTCCTGTGGAAGCTAAATGAATGAATCCTATTTACAGGATGCCTAAAGGAGATAGCAGGGAGCAGGAGAGTGGTGTGTGTGTGTGCGTGTGTGTGAGAGACAGAGAGAGAGAGAGAGAGAGAGAGAGAGAGAGAGAGAGAGAGTGTGTGTGTGTGTGTGTGTGTGTGTGTGTGATTAGGAGAGAAGGTTTACCATTTTATAGGTGCTCAGAGCAGCCTCGCTGTAAAATTGGCCCATCGGTGACACGTGAGCAGAGACTGGAATGAAGTGATGGGGCAAACTATGTGGGTATTTGGAGGAAGAGGATTTTCTGGGTTAGGAGGGAACAGCCTGTGCACTGGTCCTGGAGCAGGCCATGCCATGCCTGACAGTTGGAGGATATGGCACTAAGACCCATGTGGCTGGAGAGAGTGAGGGAGGGAAGAGGGGGAGGAGGGGAGGACAGGCAGGGGACAGCGCAAGTCTTGGAGGGCCTTGGGGACTGCCAGGTAGACTTAGGCTTTTACCCCAAGGAGGTGGGGACTCCTGGAGGGCTCCTGGTGGAGGAGGGTGGGGCCTGCTCGAGGCTGCCCCCTGGCTGCTGTAGAGGGATTGGACTACACTGAGTTTTTATCTGTTATCCCAATGTTCAGCTGAGAAAACTGAGGCCCAGGAAGAGAAGGGATCTGTCCAGAGCCACACAGTCCCCAGAGGTTTATCTGGAGCCAGAATCCACCAGCAGAAGCCTCACTCCACCGGGATCCCTGGATCTCTGCCCTGTGTCCAGGGCTCCTTCTGTGTTCATGGCTCTGCACATTTCTTTGCCTGTAGGCCTCTGCAGTCCTGACTTTTCCAGGATCTCTTCCTGTGTCTCTCTCTCTTTGTCTTTCCCCAAGTCTCTGCCCGGGGCTTGTCTGAGGCCCCAACTCACTGGTACCTGGATGCTGAAGATAACAGTCCGGCCCATGGGCAGTAGGTCATTGTTGACGGTGAAGATCCGATAGAGGACTGGAAGATGGAGGGAAAGAAAGGGGGTGGTGGGTGAGCCCTGCCCCTCCGCACAGTCTGCCCCAGCCCCCTGCAGCCAGCGCCCAGCCTCTTACCCGTGGAGCCTGGGGTGTAGATGGGCTTGTCTGTCTGGATGAAGAGGTACCCGCTCTGAAAGCTGACCAGCACCAGCTTCTCCAACACGGTGCCCCCGAAGTCCGCCTGGACGGTCACGAATTTTTTCCCATTCCCTGATGTTAATTCCTTGCTGGCCGGGACCTAGGGGTGGCACAGAGAATCATTGAGATGCCGCCTGGCGACCCCTTGTCCACATTCAGACACCGGCTTTTGGTGGGGTCCACACCTGCCTGCCCCTCCTGCCAATAGCACCTGTCCATCCCTCCGGTCTCCCTGGTGTGCCCAGATTGGGAGTGAGGAGGTAGTAGGAGAGGGAGTAAGGGCAAGAGGTAGGTAGGAATCAGGAAGGGGGATGATTAAGGGGAATCAATGGGGTCTTAGAGGACTTTAGGCAGGAGAGGTTTGAAAGCTAGGATCTCAGGATTGGAGGAAGTTATTGAAGGAGGAATCGTACAGAGGGGAGGGGCACCCAAGAGGAGGGGCTCAAAATGGGGTGGAGACTCAGGGAGGGGGAGGGGCAT
>NC_043711.1:4551872-4552983 GCF_006229205.1 Suricata suricatta | reverse complement strand
ATGAACAAAGGGAGGCTGTTGAAGGTGGGCCGACAGAAGCGGGAGCTGGGCCAGGATGTGATCGCACTGCCCCTGACCATCACTGAAGACTTCATTCCTTCCTTCCGCCTGCTGGTTTATTACACCTGTGTTAACAGCAATGGCCAGAGGGAGGTGGTGGCCGATTCCGTGTGGGTGGATGTCAAGGACTCCTGTGTGGGCAAGGTAAGCTTCCAGAGCCTTCCTCTGCACCCGTCTTGGGACTCCCCGCCTGGCCAGTGCTTGCTGGGTCTCTGCCTCTCTCCAGCCTTCTGCGTGGGCTCCCCAACCGAGGTCCGTCTTTTCCTTTTCCAGCTCCTTCTCTCCCCACCTCTGTTTCAGCCCCAGGAACTCCCTCTCTCCTGGCCTTTGTGCCTTCAGTTTGTCTGTCTCCACCTTCCTCCCCTTCCTGACCAGGGCAGCACGGGACACTGCCCTTGCCTGACTGCTGATGGAGACCAGGCCTGGCAGGGCTGACCCCTCACTCCTGCCCCTCTGCCCCCCCCCAACAGCTGGTGGTGACAAGCGGTAGAAAGGAAGAAAGGGTGCACCTACCTGGGCAGCAGATGACCCTCAAGATCGAGGGTGACCATGGAGCCCGAGTGGGGCTCGTGGCGGTGGACAAGGGCGTGTTCGTGCTGAACAAGAAGAACAAGTTAACTCAGAGCAAGGTGTGCCCCTTGCCGTTGGGGTTTGTGGGAAGGGAGCGGAGGCAAAGGGGTGGTGCTCGGAAGGACACTGGAGGTGCGGATAGGCTTGGGCTGAAAGGAGGTCTGGGGGGACACAGCCAGGGAAGGGGGTAGGAAGTGAAGGCTGCAGATGGGAGCATGCATGGAGGAGTCCTCAATGGGGGTGGGGAGGTGCGCACACAGCTCCGAGAGGGGCCTGGTGGGGCATGTAGACCTGGGGTTGCAGGCCCTCCCATGACCCCTGCCCACCTGCAGATCTGGGACGTGGTGGAGAAGGCAGACATCGGCTGCACTCCCGGCAGCGGGAAGGACTATGCCGGCGTCTTCACAGACGCGGGGCTGGCCTTCAAGACCAACAAAGACTTGCAGACCCCGGATCGGACAGGTGAGGGCCGGGCGGGAGG
>NC_043711.1:4543433-4551772 GCF_006229205.1 Suricata suricatta | reverse complement strand
CCTTTCCTCCCCCAGATCAGTGACGGCGCTGGGGAGGCCAGGCTGGAGCGACAGGTCCTTCTGGCCGGCGTGGACCCCCCCAGAGCAGATGCCCTGGTGGGGAAGTCATTGTACGTGTCCGTCACTGTGATCTTGCACTCAGGTGAGGCCTGGTCTGGGGAAAGAGACCCAAATGAGGGGGGAGGCCCAGTCTGAGGGCAGAGGCCCAGAATGGAGGTGGAATGCAGTGTGACAGGGGAGAACCAGTCTGAGGGGAGAGGTCAAGTGTAAGTGAGGAAATTCAGGTGACAGTGAAAAGTACTCAAAGGAGGCCCGTTCTGTGGGGGGTGGGGTAGATCCAGAATAAAACTGGAATCCAGTCTGAGAGGAGGAGATCCAGTCTCAGGAGGGTGACCCAGACTGAAGGTGCCAGCCAATCTGATGGACGAGGTCCAGTCTGATGAGGTAGGCCAAGTATGAACATAGGATCCAGTCTGAGAGAGGAGGCCCAGTCTGACAAGGGAGACCCAGATAACAGTGGGAACTAGTCTGATAGGGAGGGCCAAAGTGAAATTGGGATCCAGTCTAACAAAGGAGGCCAAGTCTTATGGGGGAGGCTCGGAATGAAGGTGCCAGCCAGTCTGATGGAGACCCAGTCTGAGGGAGGTCCAATATAAGATGTGGCCCTACCTGGAGGGGTGGCCCAGGACCCTGCCCTCATGGCTGGCACCCTCAGGCAGTGACATGGTGGAGGCGGAGCGCCGCGGGATCCCCATCGTGACCTCCCCCTACCAGATCCACTTCACCAAGACATCCAAGTTCTTCAAACCAGGCATGCCCTTTGACCTCACGGTGAGCCCTGGGGTGGGGCTGCCCCCTCCAACCTTCCCCTGAGCACCGCCAATGCCTTTGGCCCCCTGAACCCCCTCCACCCCTGCTCTGCACCCACAGGTGTTGGTGACGAATCCCGATGGCTCTCCTGCATGCAATGTCCCTGTAGTGACCCAGTACTCCAAAGGTTACTCCCGCACCCGGGCCGACGGTGTGGCCAAGCTGATCATCAACACACACAAAACCTATAAGTCCCTGCCCATCACTGTGAGTCCAGCCCCCTCTAGCCCCATGCCCGCGAGGTAGGGGACTGTATCTGCAGGGAGGAACTCTGTCCTCTGCCATCATCCTGCCATGTGACGAGTAGGGTCCTTCTATTTGCGTCAGGGGATCTTACCATTCACATAGAGGTGTCTTCATCTGCATAGAGGGGTTCTCCTCTGGGCAGGGTTCTCCACCTGCATAGCTCTCTTCTAAGGATCCAGTGGTTACATCCGGCCCACATGGGTAGTCCAAAGCAACCTCCCCGTCCTCAATCCTTCATTTAATCCCATTTGCAAAGTCCCTCTGGCCACAGGAGGTACCGTATTCCCAGGTCCCAGGGACATGGACATCTTTGGGGCCAGCATTCATCCCCTTTCCTCACCCAGGTAAGCACTAAGAAGGATGGCATCCCGGACTCACGACAGGCAACCAGGACTATGACCGCCCAACCCTACAAGACCATGAGCAATAACTACCTGCATGTCTCTGTACCTTGCATGGAGATCAAGCTGGGGGACGGTCTCAACGTCAACTTCTACCTGCAAATTGACCCCACCACCACCCAGGAAAACAATATCCGCTACTTCACCTACCTGGTCTGTGTCCTCCTAGGATCCCCAGGCCCCTCCTCCTCACTTCTGCAGCACCCCCAGTCCAGGGCCACCCATCCCCCTCTCACCTTCCTGATTCATCCTTATGCCAACCTGTCTCCTCCAGATCATGAACAAAGGGAGGTTGTTGATGGCAGACCACCAGCAGCGGGAGCCCGGCCAGGACATATATGCAGTGACCCTGACCATCACTGAAGACTTCATTCCTTCCTTTCGCCTAGTAGCTTATTACACCTTCATTAACAACAATGGCCAGAGGGAGGTGGTAGCCGATTCCGTGTGGGTGGATGTCAAGGACTCCTGTGTGGGCAAGGTAAGCTTCCAGAGCCTTCCTCTGCACCCGTCTTGGGACTCCCCGCCTGGCCAGTGCTTGCTGGGTCTCTGCCTCTCTCCAGCCTCTGGGTGGGCTCCCCAACCGAGGTCTGTCTTCTCCTTTTCCAGCACCTTCTCTCCCCACCTCTGTTTCAGCCTCAGGAACTCCCTCTCTCCTGGCCTTTGTGCCTTCAGTCTCTCTGTCTCCACCTTCCTCCCCTTCCTGACCAGGGCAGTACAGACACTGCCCTTGCCTGACTACTGATGGAGACCAGGCATGGCAGGGCTGACCCCTCACTCCTGCCTCTCTGCCCCCCCCCCAACAGCTGGTGGTGACAAGCAGCAGAAAGGAAGAAAGGGTGCACCTACCTGGGCAGCAGTTGACTCTCAAAATCGAGGGTGACCATGGGGCCCGACTGGGGCTCATAGCAGTGGACAAGGGCCTGTTCGTCCTGAACAAAAAGAACAGGTTAACTCAGAGCAAGGTGCGCCCCTTGCCGCTAGGGTTTGGGGGAAGGGAGCGGAGGCAAAGGGGTGGCGCTCGGAAGAACACTGGAGGTGCGGGTAGGCTTGGGCTGAAAGGAGGTCTGGGGGGACACAGCCAGGGAAGGGAGTAGGAAGTGAAGGCTGCAGATGGGAGCACGCATGGAGGAGTCCGCAATGGGGGTGGAGAGGTGCGCACACAGCTCCGAGAGGGGCCTGGTGGGGCATGTAGACCTGGGGTTGCAGGCCCTCCCGTGACCCCTGCCCACCTGCAGATCTGGGACGTGGTGGAGAAGGCAGACATCGGCTGCACTCCCGGCAGCGGGAAGGACTATGCTGGCGTCTTCACGGACGCGGGGCTGGCCTTCAAGACCAACAAAGACCTGCAGACCCCGGATCGGACAGGTGAGGGCCGGGGAGAGAGGGGCCTCCACCACGTGCTGAGCAGGTGGAGGGCCCTGTTCTGAGGTCAGAGGCCCTTGCTCAGAGTCCTGCCCAGACACCTTCTAGCGAATGGCTGCTTTCTGAGCCTCAGTTTCCTCAGCTGTCAAATGGGAGCACCAACACTCCTCCCTCAGGGCTACTGAGAGGAGTACATCGGGGACCCGAGTCAGGGCTTACTCCATCTTGTCCCCTCCCCTCAGAGCTGGAGTGCCCCAAAGCAGCTACCCGGCGCCGCCGCTCCGTGATGCTCATGGAGAAGAAGATGGACAAAGGTCGGGGGCCCCGCCCTTTCCTCCTCCACTCCCGGAACCCTGCCCATCCGGGGCCCAGCCCAGGAGGGAGGAGGGCAGGGCCTGGCCGTGGGGACGTCCTACCAGTGGTCTGCCCTGAGCCCTTCCTGCTTCGAAGCCCCGGGTGAGGGCCTGACGGTGCCGTGTCCCCCCAGTGGTCCAGTTCCTGATGGAGGAGAGCAAGTGCTGTGAACAGGGCATGCGGGAAAACCCCATGAAGTTCTCGTGCGAGCGCAGGGCCCGGGCCGTCCAGCAGGAGGCGTCGTGCGTAAAGGCCTTCCTGGACTGTTGCCGCCACATCACCCAGCTGAGGCTCAACCACTCCCGCAGCGCCCACCTGCGGCTGGCCCGGAGTGAGTGCACCTGCCCCTGGGCCGCCAGAGGTGGGAGGCTTGGTCAGAGAGGGGAGGATCAGGTCTGAGGGAGGAGGGCCTGGTCAGAGTTGGGAAGCTGGCCCGGAGTTAGTGCTCCTGCCTGCGCCTGGACAGAGCGGGGAGGCTTATTCAGAGTGGGGAGGGTGTGGTCTTAGGGAGAAAAGCCTGGTCTGATGGGGGAGGGCCTGGTCTATGCTGGAGGCTGGCCCGGAGTGAATGCACCTGCCCCTCTGCTGCCAGAGGGGGGAGGCTTGGTCAGAGAGGGGAGGATCTGGTCTGAGAAATGAGTGTCTCTTCTGAGGGGAGAGGCCTTGGTCAGAGCTGGAATGCTGGCCAAAGTAGGGCTAGGGAGCAGAGTACGGAGGCTTGGTCAGTGAGGGGAAGGCCTGGTCTGAGGGAGGAAGCCAGCCAGAGTTAGGAAGCTCATCAGAAGGGGGAGGGCCTGGTTGAGGGGGAGGGCCTGGTCTGAGCAGGGAGACTGGCCAGAATTGGAGGCTCCATCAGAGGTGTGAGGGGATGGTCTGAGGAGGGTGGTTCTGTCAGAGCAGGGGAAGTCGGGTCTGAGGGAGGAGGCCCAGGCCAGAGGGATGAGGCTTAGTGAAAAGGGGGGGGGGGCGCGGTCTGATGAGGGAGGGCCTGGTCTGAGAGGGCAGGACCTGTTTGAGGAAGTAGAACCTATCTGAGCGGGAAGGGTCCTCTTGGGGGGAAGGATGCCTCTGTAGAGGGGGAGCAGGGCCAGTGGAAAGGAGAGGGGGCTTACCTGAGGGGAAGGGACCCACCTGTGTGAGGGGAGTGCATACCCTTCTTGGAGGAAGGAGGCACTGTCTGTGGGGGGAGGAGGCCCTGTGTGAAGGGAAGGGTGCTTCTGTCTGAGATAAGTTTCTAGTTCATCTTTACCAAAGAACCTCAATTATGTTGCTCTCCAAAGAGGTGCCAACTCAGTGCCAAATAGCATCTGTTGATTCGTTTTCATCCAATTATCCACTCACTCACTCACTCATTCACTTGTTCAAGTATCCATTCATTTATTCATTCCATTCTGGATAAGAATGTACACTTGAATCCTTACATCTCAGGCCAAATAAATCCTAAGCCAAGAGAAATTTAGTTACAAGAAGCCCACTGAAAGCAGAACCAGAGTGCCCACCGCCCGCCCCCTCAATGAGGCGGCCCTGACAGAACCGACAAGAAAGCTACCTGCTATTTGCTCAGAGGCTTTGAGCCCAGTGACATCGGATCCTGCTTTCTACAGATGCTTTTTGATGTGTCTTAAGTAGAGGAAGGCCTTTCTGCTAGGATGGGTGCAGGGAAGCCAAACCCACAGTGAGCCCACCGCGCTGTGGGCTGCATGGCACCTGCATGAGGGTCACCCCAGCAGGCTCCCCGCTCAGCCCTCCGGGTCTAGATTGCTCTTTCTAACCTCTGTGAGCAGAGTGGCGGCCGCTCCGCTGACCCTTCTCACTGGGCCTTTGAACACTTCTCTCGCACATCCCATCGCTTCCGTGGGGGACCAGAAATTGCGTTGTCCAAATTGGGCTCCGAGAACAAAGGTCGATGTCAGCAGTTCTTGAAACCCAGGGAATTTCCTTATCAACCCCAGGATGAAATGTCACAATATAGAACCCCTTTGCTTAAAAACTCAGGGAGACGGGGAAATGTCGCAGCAGCAGGCAGCCCGATCCGAGCAAACATAATCGTCTTTTTCGGTGTTTTTGGTCTTTAAAAAGTCTAAAACAGAAAAAGGAGGAATGGGCACAAACCCAGTTAGCTCCATGTGGAATTTCTAGAAGCAAAGGTATTATCGCACAATTCCACTGCACAGTAATCAGAATTAGGATATTAATGGTGACTTGTTACCACCTCCAAACCCTCCATCCCCGTGCAGGTTCTTCAGTAGTTTCCCTTTGGTTTAGTTTTGCTTTAGTTTGGTCCTTTCTGGTTTGGTCTGTTTGGGTCTGGTCTGGTTTGGGCTGGGCTGGTCTGGTTAGGTCCGGTTTGGTCTGGTTAGGTCTGGTCTGGTCTGGTCTGGTTTGGTCTGGTTGGTCTAGTCTGGTTTGGGTCCTCTACAGGAACAGGATCTGGTCCAGGAGCAGACGTCATGTTTACTGGCGGGGTGTCCTTAGTGTCCTTGGATCTGCTCAACCCCTGGCAGTGCATCCATCTTTTCGTGACTTTCATGTCCAGCCGTTGGGGGGCTGTCCCACGGTTGGGCTGGCTCCATGCTCCCGCACAGTGACATCAGGTTTGTGTTAGGGGCAGCACTGTCACAGGGGAGACATTATGGATTCTCAGTGCATCATATCAGGAGCCCGAAGACATTGATTCGTCCCGCTGTTGGTGCTGTGAGCCTTGATCACATGATTAAGGTGCCGTCTGCTGGGTCTCTCCACTGCAGAGTCCCTCTTTTTTCCTGTGTAGTCACTGTCTAAACCTCTTTTTGCTATCAGATCATGGCAAAACTTAAGCCAAGGGAAATTTCCCCACAAATCAATTTTTGTGTAGCCTGCATGACAGCTGATATGGACATACCTTTATGCTGATTTATATTTTATTTTATTACTTATTTTTTAATTGATTGCTTAGAAATATGCAGTCACCTTTTAAAGGCAGACATTTCCAAAGGGGACAATATATTTTTAAATTCTTTAGCCAGAAGACTAGGACTCCCTCCACCACCATCGCTCAAAAAGACACAAACATTCTCAACACACATGAGCAAAGAGCTGTATCCTTAGTCTGTGCAAATTATTCTATCCTAGGCTTGCTGCCTTCTGCTCCAGCGACCTACAGACTTGCTTTCTCAAGGAGAAAAATTGTACAAAATTATCTAATTTTGTACATGCTAGGGTGTTTTCTCCCCTGGCATTGTGTAATTTCTTTTTTTATCCTCTTTATATAAATTTATTGTCAGTGCAGTGTAGCCTTGGCCGCAGTAATGGATTATTGTGATTCGTCACTTACATACAACCGCCAGTGCTAACCAACAAGTGCCCTCCTCAATGCCCATCACCCATCTCCCCCGCTCCCCCAGCCCCCCAATCCCATCAACCCCCAATCTGCTCTCTGTATTTAAGAGTCTCTTATGGTTTGCCTCCCTCTCTGTTTGTATCTTAATTTTCCTTCCCTTCACCCACGGTTTTCTGTTAAGGTTCTCAAATTCCACATATGACTGACTGATCTCACATAGCATAATACCCTCCAGATCCATTCACATTGTTGCAAATGGCAAGATTTCATCCTTTTTCATCACCAAATAGTATTCCATTGTATATATACATCATATCTTCTTTATTCATTCATCAACTGATGGACATTTGGGCTCTTTCCATACTTTGGCTACTGTTGATAGTGCTATGGGGTGCCTGTGTCCCTATGAATCAGCACTCCTGTGTCCTTTGGATAAATTCCTAGTAGTGCTATTGCTAGGTCATAGGGTAATTCTAATTTTAATAATGTGAGGGAATTCCACACCATTTTGCACCATTCTGCACCAGTTTCTTTCCCACCAACAGTGCAAGAGGGTTCCCTTTTCTCCACATCCTCACCAACAGCTGTTGTTTCCTAAGTTATTAATGACATTAATGTTCTCCCAGCACCATTTGCTAAAGAGACTGTCTTTATTCCATTGGATACTCTTTCCTACTTCGTGAAATATTAGTTGGCCATACATTTGTGGGCCCATATCTGAGTTCTCTGTTGTATTCCACTGGTCAATGTTTCTGTCTCTGTGACAATACCATACTGTCTTGGTGATTATAGCTTCATAATACAGACTAAAATTCAGGATTGTGATACTTTCACCTTTGGTGGTGTTTATTTTCAACACTGCTTTGGCTATTTGGGGTCTTTTGTGGTTTCATAAAAAATATTTTAGGATTCTTTGTTCTAGCTCTGTGAAGAATGCTGCTGCTATTTTCATTGGGTAGTATAAACATTTTAACCATATTTGTTCTTCCAATCTATGAGCATGGAATGTTTTTCCATTTCTTTGAGTCTTCTATTTCTTTCATATGCTTTCTATGGTATTCGGTGTACAGATTTTTTTACCTCTTTGTTTAGGTTTATTTCCAGGTATTTTATAATTCGTGGTGCAATTGTAAATGCAGGGGAGGGGCAGAGACAGGGGGGTACAGAGGATCCCAAGCAGGCTCACACTGGCAGCAGCGAGCCAGATGCAGGGCTCAAACTCACCAACCATGAGATCATGACCTGAACAATAGTTGGACACTCAACCGACTGAGCCTGCCAGGTGCTGCAAATTGTGTAATTTCTTTAGCTGGTTGGGGGTGAGACAGAGAGTTACTTGCATGTGTATATCCCTCAGGCACGTTGATGGATTATTCCAGAATATGGATGGATTTAGGCATCAGTGGATTTCACTTATGTGGTTATTAGGCAAACTGAGAACCGTGTTATAATCTGCCCCTCATGTTTTGAGGAACAGCCCAGACAGGGTTGAATCGTATTCTGGCCACACTTTGTCTACTTGCTGATGGTGTCAGGCTTGGCTCAAAAGGCCACCCCATCGGCAGGGGTCACCAGCAGGTCTGGGGAGTCTCTTGAGCCACCTGTTTGCTTGGGGAACATAACCATCAGATGCAGCAGGTGTGGAGTCTGGGAGCCACTGTTTTCAGAGACTAATCCAAATGCTTTCATTCCTATGAAAATCAGAGGAGGGGAAATAATATGACCCAACCTGGACTGTTTTTGCCTTTGTACCAACTCAGTGGTGGTGATATGTCATTTTTAGT
>NC_043711.1:4541799-4543333 GCF_006229205.1 Suricata suricatta | reverse complement strand
TCCAAGCTCTCCATCATACCTCTGCCGCCCCAGGAACGCACCCTGAGATCCCCCACATCCTGGTAATTGTAGAGCACGGCTCGGATCTCCACTTGCTCATTGCGCACGACAGAGTAGGGCAGCCGCAGGTCGATGAAGAAGTCTTGCATCACCGTGACCTCGTAGGGGTCAGCCACGCAGATCCCTGCCCGGGAGTGGAGTGTCAAGGGGAGGAGGACAGAGTCTCAGTGCTCACCCCTGCCTGTGGGAGCGGTGTCAGGCTCAGCCTGTGTTTGTAGAAGCTCATGGGCTAAACCATTGTAAACATCACGCATTACCGATAGTGGTGGCAGCTGGCAGTCACTGTGATGAATGATTTCCACTGTCTTCTTGTAGTTTTACTCGTAGGTAGGCATGCAAGGGAGAAGGGCTCAGGCATACCTGAAGGGTCCACACCTGTGCTCTCCAAGGTGCTAGAGCTCCCTCTGGTCCCTGGGCACTTGGAATGTGGCCAGCTCAGAAAAGTTTTTAACGTATGTTTGGAACAAATTGGATATGTCAATCTACCTTTTCAATTTTACATTTTACAAATCCTAAAATACAGATCAAAGTGTTTCCAATGAAAGGCTAGGGGCACCTTTCCACTGACTGACTCAGTCGCTGGAGAAGGTGACTCTTGATCTTGGGCTCGTGAGTTCCAACCATATGTGAGATGAAGAGATGACTTACAAATAAAATTAAAATCTTAAAAAAGAAAAATGGTAGTACCCTCATTAAATGTTCTGCAGATATAAAATGTGTGCTACATTAAAGGCTTAGTGAAACAAGTAGAATGTATCATTGATAATTTTGAGATATTAATAGGTTATTCTCAAATATGAATAGATAATTATTATAACAATATTATGAAAGTGATGGTGGGGTTTTTTGACATATTTTTCAACATATGTTTCAGCATAGTTACCACATGTTGGAAGAATAATAGTTTGGAGATATTTGGTTAAAGAGAATGTATAATAAAATCGATTCAACCTCTTCCTTCTTTATGGAGCTACCAGAAGCTTTAAAATGGCAAAGAGTGACAAAGAGCTATACCACATTTCTGGTGGATACTGCTGATTTCAGGGAAGTGAAAATGAAGGCAAAGCAATCGTTAATTTGTGATTCAACAGCTACTAGTGATATTCAAGGAAAGCGTTGATGCAAGCAAATTTTGCGAAAGCAGTATCATGTTAAAAATGTTACCCTAACATAGCAGCAATGTCAACAATAGCCAAAACATGGAAGGAGCCTAAATGTCCATCACCTGACGAATGGATCAAGAAGATGTGGTATATATTCACGATGGAGTACTATATGGCAATGAGAGGGAATGACATATGGCCCTTCATAGGAAAGTGGATGGACCTTGAGGGTGTCATGCTGAGTGAAGTAAGCCAGGCAGAGAAGGACAGAAACCATATGTTTGCACTCATAGGTCTAGCAGGAAAACAAGAGAGACCTAATGGAGAACCAGGGGGAACGGAGGAGGGAGAGAGAGTTGGGGAGAGAGAGG
>NC_043711.1:4539767-4541699 GCF_006229205.1 Suricata suricatta | reverse complement strand
CCTATTCAGATAGAAAGGAAATGCCAATGAAAGGATTCTTGGAACATCCTGAATGAAAAAAAGATCAGTGGAATTATACAGGTTGAATATTACAGAACATTCTCGAAGTGACAGGATTATAGTGATGGAGAATAGATGGGTGGTTGCAAGGGTTAGGGTCAGGAGAAGGTGTGATTATTATCTTTTAAAAAATGTCTTAATGTTTATTCTTGAGAGAGAGAGAGAGAGAGAGAGAGAGAGAGAGAAAGAGGGAGAGAAAGAGAGACAGAACACAGCTGGGGGAGGGGCAGAGAGACAGGGAGACACAGAGCCCAAAGCAGGCTCCAGGCTCTGAGCTGTCAGCACAAAGCCCAGTGCAACACGAACTCATGGACTATGAGATCATGACCTGAGCTGAACCTGGATGCCTGACTAACTAAGCCACCCAAGGTGCCCCAGAAGAAGGTGTGATTATTAAAGTGTAACACAAAGAAGTTTCTTTCTGGTGATATGGTGATAGAATAGTTTTGGATCCTGTTTGTGGTGTTCGTTACAGGAATCCAGGCAGGCAGTAAGATTTCAAATTTCACCCTTCGAAAAGAGTGTATGTAAAGGTGGTGATGGTGGAGGGCACTTAAGGGGAAGAGCACTGGGTGTTGTATGGAAAACAATTTGACAATAAAATATTATGGAGAAAAAAATAAAAAAAAAGAAAGACATGAAATCCAAATAAAATCTGTATTTGATTGAACAGCATCAAAAAAAATTCAAGTTTGGTCCCATTAGAGTCAGGAAAGAAATGTTATAATAAATTCGGATTTTAGTATAAATGAGACATTTCACTGTAAAATAACACTGTCACTTTTAAAGCATTTGCTTTTCAATGTTTCAATATTTTTACAAGTACTTTAACTTTCGGGGGAAAATTAATCACTAAACAAGGTTAACCATTAAAAAAGGCATATAGATGGGGGCCTTGAATGTTTGGGTTTTTTTTTTTACCTTCAGGCTCCAATCATGGTTCAGCTTGCCACCATCTCCATTTAAAATTTTGATCTTTTGTTCATCATAGTTTTTTGGCATTAATTTTGATTCCTTACAATATTGCAGTAAAATATTGTTAATCTATGGTCTCATATTTTGCCTAAATTCTTAATAAAAGGTGATTTGAGGCTTTTATTTGTTATTTAAAAAAAACGTAATGTTTATCTCTTAGAGAGAGAGAGCATCAGCTGGGGCAGGGAGGAGCAGACAGAGAGGGAGATGCTGAACTCAAAGCTGACCTCTGTTCTGTCAGTGCAGACCCCAGTGTGGGGCTCAAACTCTCGAACTGTGAGATCATGACCTGAGTTGAAGTCTGATACTTCACTGCCTGAGCCACCCAGGTGTTCCCATGTGTTTATTTTTATTGATGACTTGATCTCGTGTTATATTTGAGAATGTTCATCACTAGGAAAAAGTAGAAACGTGAATGTTTCTCACTCACCCAAATCCCAGCCTTGCTTCCAAACTTGCAGAACCCCCAAATTTCCTAACTGGACACTGGACACTCCTGTGTCTCAGGGTCAGGGTCTCCAGCCTCAGTTGACAGCATGGGGACACAGGAGCCTCTCCCTAATGACAAGGGACTACAGGTGCCCCATGGACTCACCACGACCTTCAAGGTCTTCTTGACACCATCCGTCACGTAACGACTGAAGACAGCAGCCTTGACCTCCACCTCATGTAGACCGATCTTCAGAGGCATGATGACAAAAGGCACAGCTATTGAGGACTTGGCTGGGATTTCCAGAATCTGCTGGTAGGGGTTCTTGGCGGTGGCCAGGCTGCAGAAGGCTGGGTTGTAGAGCATTTCCACCCTCACCTGCCAGGGACAGAGTAGCAGTCAGGGGCATGTGCCATGGCCTCCCCACCCCCTGACCATCCAAGCTCTCCATCATACCTCTGCCGCCC
>NC_043711.1:4530765-4539667 GCF_006229205.1 Suricata suricatta | reverse complement strand
GTGAATGCTAGTACCTACATCAAAGGGGTGTTGAGAGGATTAGATGAGATACTGTATGACGCTCTCTAGAACAGCGCCTGGCAATAGCCTTATGCATGATCTAAGTAACCATGAGGATTGTTTCTTGAATTAATGTTCCACAAGTGTAACAAGAGGCTCAGGGATCAGAGCTCTATGTCGCCCCCCTTTCCATAAATGTAGACACCCTCCCATCCCAGCCTCCTACACTCAACAGGAGACTCCCCTTCCATCCAGTCCTCTCAGCCACCAACTGCCCCTGGCCTTTTTGGCACTGGTTACTTGGAGTGTGGGATCGCTGGGGACAGCCCTGACCCTCCTCATCGCACCCCACTGGGTCAGTTGTTTGAGCGCTGTCTTCCCTCCTGGTGGCAGGGACCCCGGCGGCCAGATTCATAGATGACGCCATCGATGGGGAACGACTGAAGCACCTCATCGTGACCCCCTCAGGCTCCGGCGAGCAGAACATGATAGGAATGACGCCCACTGTCATCGCCGTGCATTACCTGGACCAAACGGGCCAGTGGGAGAAGCTGGGCCTCACAAAGCGACAGGAAGCCTTGCAGCTCATCCAAAGGGGTGCACCCACGTTCAGAACCTCCCTGCTCCCACCACCTCCCAGGACAGGGTCCTCCCTGAGACCCAGTCTCTATCCAGGCCACCCCCTTCCCCGTAGCACCTCCCCTTTCTGGATCCCTCTTTTCAAAGACCTCCCCTGACCTTTGCCCTCTCTGAGACCCTGGGCCCCTCTGAGGCCTCCAGACCTCCATCTGCTATTAAGGCCCCATTGCTCTGAACCCCCTTGAGAACCTTCCCCTCTCTGAACCCCTCTGCTCTGAGACCTCCCTCCCCTCCCCCTCCAGATTTCCCTGACGTGCCCTGAGGCCCCTCTTTCCTCTCCGGACCCCTGTCTGGCCCCTCAGAGAATCCTTGTCCCCTGAACCCCTCCCCTGGCTGGCCCACACCCTGAACTCAGCCCAGGCTCCTCTGGATACACTTCTGTCTTCCCTGCAGGGTACACCAGGCAGCTGGCCTACAGACAGGACATCGGGGCTTTTGCGACCTTCCTGAATCGGAAGCCCAGCACCTGGTGAGCTGTTTGGAGCCCCACCAAACAGGGAAGCCTGGGGAGTTTTCAGGGTGTCTCTCCCAAACAGCTCTGTGATCTTCTCTCTCAGAGACAAGGAACCGACCATGAGCTGCCAAGTGGCCAGCAGAATTCAGTGCCCCCTGTGGCTAGTCTGGCACCTGACTTGGGTGGGGAAGCTGGGCAAGCCTGGTAGGCCCCGCCCCTCTCTGCTCATTGGTTGACTGGAATGACCATCTTGGATCCAGGAGGCCCACACATTGTGCCTGCCCACAGGTTGACAGCCTACGTGGTCAAGGTCTTCTCTCTGGCGGTGAACATCATAACCATCGAATCCAAGATCCTCTGCGGGGCTGTCAAATGGCTGATTCTGGTTACACAGAAGAGCAACGGGGCCTTCCAGGAAGATGGGACTGTAATTCAACAGGAAATGACTGTAAGAAGCATGGGTTAAGGGCACGCTGGGGAAGGGGTGCCTGGAGTCACAGGATAGAGCAGAGAAAGGCTACCCCTTACCCTGATAATATCACCTTCCCATTACAGACCAGAGACCTTCAGAATCTAGTGCAGCCTGAAGTCCCTGCCCTTTCACTCTGAAAATATAGAACCCCTCACAGCTGTGTTTCTCCAAATGTGGTTCCCAGGCCAGCAGCATCAGTATCAACCTCTAACTTGTTAGAAATGCTTGTTCTCAAGCCAGACTCCAGATGCAAGGAATCAGAAACTTCAGGAGGAGGGCCCAGGAATCACAGTTGCTACAGGCCCCCCTGCCCCACCACGTGATGCTGACGCATGCACAAGGTGGAGAGTCGCTGCCTTACCTGACCTTTCACACTTCCAGTCTCACACCGTCCCCCTGCCCCCATGCACACACCATCCGCACTGATAGGAGCCTTGCTCTGTCCTGTCAAAAGGACTTTGCACCTGCTGTTCTCACTGACTGGCAGGACAGTCCCTGTAATCCCCCATGGAATCTCTCCTGATGTCCCCAACTGAGTCACACTCCCACTGTCCATTCTCACTGCCACATCCACCTCTCCTCCTGCACAGCACTCAACCATCTGTAATGATGTGTCTACTGGGGAGCCCACTGGTTCATGTGTGGCTCCCCTGCTAGATGGGGAGCACGGTGGGGATTGGGTTCTGGTGTCTGGTTCTCGCCCACCATCTTATCCACAGCACCAGCTACAACTGCTGAGTGAATGAATACTGAAGAGTGTGGCCCACCTAGGGAGACCCTGAGGAGAGACTCGCCCCTACAGGGGGACTGGTCAGCTTTGGGGGACACACTGGTGATACTATCCTTGTTTCCTGCTTCCTGTTCTAGGGGGGCTTCCGGGAGAATGAGGAGAAGGATGTGTCCCTCACAGCCTTTGTTCTCATTGCGCTCCAAGAGTCTAAAGATTTGTGCAGTGATCAGGTCAACGTAAGTGTCCGCCACCCTCTCCGCCCCTCCCCTCCCCAGTGTACACCCACCTTGACAGGTAAGATGTGCATTCGGGGATTCCCAGTCCTCCCAGTGCAATAACAGCCACCAATGTGGGATAATACCCAGAATACCATAATAATTCGCAGCATGTTTTGAGTGTCAACTAAGATGCTCATCTAAGACTTGCACATGTTGAGTCCTATAATCCTTGTAAGAACCCAACAGGTAGGTATTTTTATTATCCCCAAGTTACACATCCCTCAGAAAACTGAGACACAAGGAGATCAAAAATGGGTGCCTTCTGCCTGCTTTACCCTGTCCAGAGACTTTCAGCCAATTTCAATAAAAATCCCCCAGCCAGCTTCCCCATCACTGCTACATGATCAGTGCATTGTACCTTGCTGCTTCCCTGAAGAAAAGGCACAACCCAGACCCCAAAACACATCAAAACTGTTTTCTTAGTTCAGGAGATTTTTAGGAAAATTTCGAAGGGCCCATGACCCCAAAAAGGAAACGATTATAAATACTGGCTCATGGCCATCTCTCTTTTCTCTGGTTCTGGTTCTGAGACAGAGAAGCTTAGGAATCGGGCTCCTGAGAGTCACTGTGCTTGCTCCCTCTGCTACGTCCTGGGGTTTGAGAATGGTTTGTTTGACCTTTAGCTTGTGAAGCTGGGGACCCCAGGGTCTTACCTTCAGCTAGCTGCCCCTCCCTTCAATGGACTCAAGATAGAGGGGAGGGGATTGTTACCTTTAAGGCCGGAGAGGGACACAGCCCATTCCGGGTCCAATAATTGCTCTCTCCCTGCCACTCAGCCTCCTGGCAGAATATGGCTGCCTTCTTTGGGGAAATAGGCCGACCAAAGCCAGAGCTTTCAGATTCACATGGGAGATTCTGATTGGCCCTCCCAGGGTCAGGTGATCATACATGGGCCAATCAGCTGAGGCCAGGAAGTAGGTCTTCCTGGGTAAATATGGCTGCTTCCACTGTGGTGAGATGAATGAAAGACAGACGTATCTGCAAAAGTTAAGAGTAGATGGAGGACAGGCCACTGTAAATGGGGGGGGGGTCGGGAGAAGGATTAATTTCTGCTACAAGACAACAACCTATTCTTCAACAAAATGGCTACACTGTAGCCGGATTGTAGCAGAGAGAGTTGTGACATATAGGTTTTTCTTTCCAGGAAGCAACTTTATTCGTGCCAGGATGGCTCAGTTGAGTTTATACTCTAATATATTAGCCTCTAACTCCAAGAGGCATATTGTTTACATAATTTTTTCTTTGTCTCCCATATATGGTAACATACAAACATGCAGTCTGAATAAGTGATCTTATTTAAAAAGATTGAGAGGGATGTCATGTACTCTTATAGCTAGTTTGCCTTGAGGGTTTTTTTTAATTACTCCTTCGGGAGGGTGCCCTATCACATCTCTATCACTCTAGACTATAGAACCAGATTGCTGGGGCGCAAATCCATAGTGTGCTGGAATCAGGGTGCCTGGGTGGCTCAGTCGGTTGAGAATCTGAATTCGGCTCAGGTCATGATCCCACTGTCCCGGAGCTCCAGCCTCAAAGAGTGTGCTGGTATCAGTCTGTGAAAGCCAACTGTTAAATGTTCTGCACTTTCACAAGTTAGGTGTTAAGATTCTTTTCAGTTAAATTGCGGAAACTGACTTTAGACTAAGCATTAAGCATCAAATGGAAAGGTAATAAACACAAAATTCATCAATCCCTAATTGTTTTATTGCTTTCCCTCCTTATCTATGACAAATCTATCCATCTCGAGGATATTCACATACCTATATGGTGGAAATGCTGTCTACTGTGCTACTGCCCACCTCCTCCCAACTCTGCATTCATTAACTACGTATAGTTTGAAATTGGCCGTGGTAATATTTACATCAAGAAAGTCCTCAAACACTACAAACCATGTATTTCTCCATCCCCCATCCCTCTGGGTCTCAATATTCTCATTGTGCAGTAGAGGTGATGATGAAAATAATGCCTACACCACAGGATCCTGAAGTTCACTGATTATGCCATTTAGTAAGTGTTAGCTATGAAGCTGATGATTAGATCAATGGGATTTCCAGTGAGTTACTGAAGCTGGCTCATACTAGCTCATGAGTGCCTGTCTGCCACATCTATTCTCCACTCCATGTTCAGGGCCATTATGCTGGTCGCTTGAAATTGGCCCCAGTGGGAGCATTTACACCACAGCAATTGGCAGGCCATAAAACAGACCCCCGCCTCCATACACACAGTGGAGAGATGGTGTTTAAACTGTTACCATCACACCACCGGCTACATATACTATCCCAGGACCATCAGATTTACCCTGAAACCAGGCAGTTCACAGAGACTAAAATGTCTGGAAACCACTCCCCCCAAATTTTATTAAACAGATTCTAAACAATTATATTCTAAGGACAGGAAGCAAACTTGGACCCAGGAATTGACATTTGTGTGATCCTTACCAGTTCTCTGTGGCAGCAATATCCACCTTACCAGAGAACCCAATCTTCTTTTTTACAGAGCCTGGAGCGCAGCATCAATAGGGCAGGAGATTATCTTGAAGCCCACTACAGGAACCTCAGGAGACCATATTCTGTGGCCATTGCTGGCTATGCCCTGGCCCAATCAGGCAGGCTGAAAAATGACCTCCTCACAAAATTTCTGAGCACAGCCAAAGGTGAGGGGCAGCCTGGCGAGGTAAAGAGGAATGCATGGCCAGGGTTTGGGGGTGGTCATCTTGAGCTGGCATGTGTGGCTCTAAGCTGCGCTGGGATGGGCAGCTTCAAGTTGAGCTGGAGTAAGTTGTGCTAGGTCCTGCTTGGGGAATGGCTCTGAGGTGTGAGAAGTCCTCCCTGTGAGCTACCCAAGAAGGTAGCATCATTCATACAACAAGTGTATGTTGAGCTCTTGCTATGACACAGAGAAAGAATGGGCTCTGATGTCAGAGAGATTCAAATTCAAATCCCCCTCTGCCACATTCTCACTGTGTGACTTTGTGTCACTGGCCCTCCTGGACCTCCTCTGAAGATGATATTTACATCATAGGTGGTTGAGAAGATTGAAAGAGTAATGTAGGGAGAAAGTCTAGCATAGATTGAGGGCTCTATCACTGATGTCATCATTTTCACAAGGGTAATTAGGATTAAATAAGATAATGCCATAAAGAATTTATCCCAGTGCCTAACACATAGGAGCACTTAATCCTTTGGTCAGGTGAATATACTGCATCAGGGTTGCACCACTCGCTGATGTAACATATGTCAGGTAACACATAGACTCAGGTGGATTAGCACAATGGAAGTTTGTTGTTGGTGGACAGCTCTCCTCCAGACATTCATGCAAGGATCCTGACCACTTTCTCTTCATGGCTCTGCCACCGTGGGATCCTAGGTATCCACTCCATTTAAGCAGAAGGCAAAAGAGTCAGGTGGATTGTGCAATGGAGGTAGACCAGGCATGGAAAGGGCCCCTAACACTGCCAGTGTCCATTCCATCATCCAGAGCTCAGTCATGCAGCCATATCTGCCTGCAAAGATGTGGGAGATGTAGTCCTACTCTGTGCCCAGGATATGAGAGAGCAGTTTTTTTAATGCTTATTTATTTTTGAAGGAGAGAGCCCAAGCATGGGAGGGGAAGAGAGAGAGGGACACAGAGGATCCAAAGCGGGCTCTGTGCTGTAAACAGACAGCCTGATGTGGGGCTCAAACTCATGGACCTTGAGATCATGACGTGAGCCATAGTCGGACACTCAATGGACTGAGCCACCCAGGCACCCAAGAGAAAGGAATGCTTTTTGTGACAATCTCTGCCAAAAGAGCTTTCTTGGGAGCTGGGGACATCACAGTGACTACAGCACAGCCCCTGCCATCAGGGCTCACACGCCAGTTGAGGAAAGGAATGAGTTAATATGTTGCTACAGAGCATCATAGGGCTGGGACAGGACAGCACAGGATGTTTTGAGAGAGAGAGGGAGGGCCTCGCCCACTCTTGGAGTGCCATTGAAGCTGCATTGTACAGGATGGGGTTAACCAGGAATAGATGGAGAAAAGGTGCTCCAAGTAGTGGGTGCAGAATTTGAAAAGGCCCAGGAAGTAAGAATGAACATGAAAGTTTAGGGAATCTCATATAGATCAGCGGGGCTACATTGAGAACTGAAATGGAGGAGTGAAGGTTAATGAAAGAAGAGAGTGAGGCAGGAGCCAGCAGAGTGAGGGCCTTGGATGTCAGTCAGGACATGTGAATACTAAGAAGTCTAGCGTGAGTCTTTTTCTAAGTTTTCTCTGTGCCATCTCTTCGTTGGACAGCACAGTGAGTATGGGGGATGGGGGTTCTTTCTGCAGACAAGAGAAGTTGGGAGGAGCCTGATAAGAGGCTCTACAATATGGAGGCCACATCCTATGCCCTCTTGGCCCTGCTGGTGCTCAAAGACTTTGACTCTGTACATCCCGTCGTGAGCTGGCTCAATGAGCAGAGATACTATGGAGGCGGCTATGGCTCCACCCAGGCAAGTGACCCCATGTCCCCCAGGCACCTGAATGTCTACCTCCTCTGGCCTCCCCCTGGCCTCTAGAGAAGATGCTAAGACCAAGAGGAGCAGCCCTTCTGTCCCACAATCCAGAGTGGCTGGAATGGAGTTGAGCATAAGGCTCTTTTAGTTGTGATCCCACTGGCAGATTCTAGACTACACAAAGAATGCCCAAGCTGTGATCTGAGGATCCTCATATCATGACCATCTTGTCAGTTCCATCAGGCTCCCAGTGTTAACTCGTATCTTTCATTGTGTTAGCTCATATCTTCCTGTGGGTTCTAGACCATGTTTTCAGTTCCACTGCACTTCTAGAGTTAGTCCACATATTCCTGTGGCTTCTAGACAAGGTTCTCAGGTGTACCTGGCTCCCAGTGTTAGTTCAAATCTTTCTGTGAGCTCTAGAACATTTTTCAGTTCCACCAGGATCCCAGTGTTAATTCATATTACTCTGGATTCTAGACCATGTTCTTGGCATTCTAGGACATCATCCAAGCCTCTCTGTCCATGGAAAGTGAGTTTTAGGCCATGGACTTCATGCTCCAGTTCAGCCCCCTTTCTCTCTGGAGAGCTGTGGTCACATTCTCAGTGTCACTTCTGGATTCTAGATCATATGTTCAGTGTTCTCAGGCTCCAACTTCATTCTTTTTTCACAAATGGGATCTATACACATTCTCAGTGACTCCAAACATTTGTCTTCGACCCCACTCTGACGGGACTGGGCACACTCTCAGTTTTGCTAGAGTTTCAGTCTTTGCCTGCAATTTCTAGTGGATTCTAGACTTGTTCTTAGTGTGTCCAAGCACTTGTCTAAGCCACTGCCCCTTGGAGAATCAAGAACATGCCCTCACTGTCTAACAACCCCTAATCTTATCCTCACCCTCTCTGGGGTGAGGGGTCCTATGCTATCAATTTGGTACCCCCTCACTCTGATCTAAGTCTCTTCCTTCCCCAGTGGGTTCTAACCACTTTCTCACTCACTTGGCTCACTCTCATTCTTTCTCATGGGTTCTAGGCCACCTTCATGGTGTTCCAAGCCTTGGCCCAATACCAGAAAGATGTTCCTGACCATGAGGACCTGAACCTGGTTGTATCCATTGACCTACCCAGACACAGCTCTGCCATCAAGCACACCATCCTCTGGGAGTCTGCTAGCCTCCAGCGGTCAACAAAGGTATACCTGCCTAGTCAAACCCCTGTTTCAACCTCCACACCAGCCAGGGTTTCCCAGAGGCAAGAGATATGGCAGATGACTGTTGCAGCCAAGGAGAGGCTTGGTTCCCAACATCCTTTCTTCTCTCTCCCTGCTCCCTGCAGACCGAGAAAAATGAGAATTTCGTAGTAACAGCTCAAGGAAAAGGACAAGGCACCTTGTCGGTAAGGAACAGGAGAATAAACCCATTGGCCCACCTTCTCCCAGCCCCTCTTCATATCATCTCAAATGGTCTGACACTTCATCGCCGGGCTATCTCACCAGGTGGTGACAACGTACTATGCCAAGCTCAAGGCCAAACAGACCTGCAAGAAGTTTGACCTCAGGGTGACTCTCCGACAAGCTCCTGAAGATGGTAAAAGAGTGAAGACCCTACATGTCACCCTCTCCCACCTCATTCCATGTCAGCCCCCCTTCCTGAATGGGGACCCAGGGACACACCCCCTCCCATTTTTCTGTCTCTGTGCTTCTAGTCAAGAGGCCTCAGGATGCCCTGAACACCATGATCCTTGACATCTGCACCAGGTAAGTGATGGATCACTGGGGGTCATTCCTCTGTCTATAGTGGACTCCTCACAAATAACATCTGTGGTACCTAATCCACTTAAGAGTGCA
>NC_043711.1:4525832-4530665 GCF_006229205.1 Suricata suricatta | reverse complement strand
CCAACTGCCCTCTCCCTGCCCTATTCAGGTACCTGGGAGACGAGGATGCTACCATGTCGATCCTGGATATATCCATGATGACTGGCTTTTCTCCTGACACTGGTGACCTTGACATGGTATGAAGGGCTTGGCCTTAGGGGCTGGCATCAGTGGGCAGAGGCCTCAGGAGGATTTTCACAAGTCCTACCCTTCCCCAGTTGAGCACTCTCATCGATACATACATCTCTAAGTATGAGCTGAACAAGGCCTTCTCACAGAAGAACACCCTCATCATCTACCTGGACAAGGTAAGGCCTCTAATTGGGACTTGACCACCACCAAGCTGGCCTCCCTCTGGTCACACAGGCCCAGGCTAGGGTTGCTGGGTGGTGGAAGAAGGGGCATATAAAATAAGTTGGTCAACCAGATCATCTCATGTTTTCTCAGCAGCACATCTTCTGACCACTCTTGTTCCAACCTCATTTTCACTTGCTTCCTCCACCTTCTTTTCATCAGAGTCCTAAACAACCATTGAAAAGAGCTATTTGGGTTTAAAAACTAAAGTGCTCAGTGCTGAAAAGCATTCCCCTTGCTCCATAAGCCCCCAGAAATTTCTCTTTTTTCGTATTTGCTCACCCTCTGAACTTCTCTCTCTGACTTCCTCTCGAGCATTGATTGAGCTTCCTCTTCTCCTCTACTTACATCTTCCTGTTTTCCTATCCTCATATGCCTCTGCCAACTCCCAACATGCGCAAAGGCCCCTCACCCCATATCAGTCTGCACAAGTAACACCTGCTTCTGTAGTAAACCTGAGAATATGAGGGCCCCAACATAAAAGTCCTGTGTTTCCCATTCAGGTAAAGTCCAGTTGGGAGGCTAAGGAAAGGGCTTTCTGCTCCACACAATCACTCAGGGATCCGTGCATGTTCCTTCCCGGGGACTCTCAGTGCCTATGATCTTTGAGTCCTTGGACCCCTCCTTTCTAGAAGAAAAGAGGATTGTGCATGAGCTGGGGGTTGATATATTCTTGTATTGGATTTTTTGTAGATATAAGTTTTTATAGGATTCCAACCTTACAGGGAAATCACAGAGCAGTAAAACGCAGTTTCCAAATACACCTTTCTATCACGCAAACATATATATGCATATCTATTTCTGTTTCTCTCTCTTTCTTTGTTTTTATATTTTCAGCTTAAATGAGATGTCATTGACTTATAGCATTGTATATGTTTAAGGTATATAATGCAATGATGTGATGTATGTGCATATTGGGAAATGAAAACCATAATAAAGCTACTTAATACATTTATTACCACACGTAGTTTTAACATGGTTGTGTGTTGTATGTGATGAGAACTTTTTTAAGTTTATTTTATAGTCAAATTGGCTAAGATATCATATATACAGTATAGTCTTGTTTTTGAGGGTAGATTCTCATAATTTATCACTTGCAGACAACACCTAGTGTTCATCCCAATAAGTGCCCTCCTCAATGCCCATCATCCATTTTCCCCACTCCCTGCCCCTCCTCCTCAACCCTGAGTCTGTTCTCTGTATTTAAGAGTCTCTTATGGTTTGCCCCCTCCCTCTCTGTTTGTAACTATTTTTCCCCTTTCCTTCCCCCACAGTCTTCTGTTAAGTTTCTCAAGTTCTACATATGAGTGAAAACGTATGATATCTGTCTTTCTCCGACTGACTTATTTCACATAGCATAAACCCCCCAGTTCCATCCATATTTTCGCAAATAGCCATATTTCATTCTTTCTCTTTGCCAAGATTCCATTGTGAATTCCATTGTGAATATAAACCACATCTTTATCCATTCATCAGTTGATGGAAATTTGTGCTCTTTCCATAATTTGGCTATTTTTAAAGTGCTGCTATAAACATTGGGGTGCATGTGCCCCTATACATCAGCACTCCTGTATCCTTTGGATAAATTCCTAGTAGTGCTATTGCTGGGTCATAGGGTAGATCTATTTTTTCTTTTTTTGATGAACCTCCACACTATTTTCTAGAGTGGTCGCATCAGTTTGCCTTCCCACCATCAGTGCAAGAAGGTACTCATTTCTTCACAACCTCACCAGCATCTGTTGTTTCTGACTTGCTCATTTTAGTCAGTCTGACTGGTGTGAGGTGGTATCCCAGTGTGGTTTTGATTTGTATCTTGCTGTGATTAGAACTTTTATGATCTAAACTCTCAAGAACTTTTAGGTATACACTTTGGTATCATTAAGTGTGGATGTTATTATGGGCAGAGATAGCAATCTGATGGCCAGAACTCAATCACATTGGCACACTTAACTAGGAAAGGAAGCTGACAGGTAGGATTTAGATACAAGCCATGGAGAAACAGAAAACGGATGTGTTGAAGTGCTCATACATTTTTTGATAGGGACTCCTGATCCCTACCCGTATCCCACCTGGCTCCCTCAGTATCTCCACCCACTGCTCCAAACCATAGTACCCTATTCTGAGCTCTATTCCATGTCACCCCACTGACTAGCCTCCTCCTTCTCCCCAGATCTCACATGAGCATGAGAACTGTCTGATTTTCAAAGTTCACCAGTACTTCAATGTGGGGCTTATCCAACCCGGATCAGTCAAGGTGTACTCCTATTACAACCCGGGTGAGCAGCCCACCTAAGGCCTATGGGGCCTGAGGGTCCAAGGGACCTATGAGGTGGGGAGCTGAGGGTCCCAGGGATCTATGAGTGGCCTGGGGACCTGGCCTTCCCAGGTCTGAGGGCCTGGAGTTGGGGAATCGAACCCCTTGGGTCTCTGGGCTGGAGGCCCCAGCCCTCTGAAACCTCTCTGCTACTCTGCCCACAGATGAGAATTGCATCCAGTTCTACCACCCAGACAAAGAAGACGGTTTACAGAGCAAACTCTGTCACAGAGACATGTGCCACTGTGGTGAGTGTGGACACAAAATTGCCAGGAAGTGTTGGTCCCTCGCATCCAATGCACACCCAGAGGGACAGGCCCAAGGGTGGGGGGCCCTAGACAAGGCGTGTGATGAAACCATGTCCCCCACTCATCCACCATACAGAAGACTGCTTCATGCACCAGGTGAACAAGAAGGTCTCCTTGGATGACCGTCTGGACAAGGCCTGTGAGCCGGGAGTAGACTATGGTGAGTGGGCGCGTGTGTGAGTGACAGTGTGTGTGACGGTGGTTCTGTGTGTGACTGGCTTTGAGTGCCCATGGCTGCATGCAGCTATACTTTGGATTGTGGTCCTGGAGGATGTGTGTGTGTGTGTGTGTGTGTGTGTGTGTGTGTGTGTAAATGTGTTGTAAGGGACCATGATTGTGTGAGAAGCAATGGTAATGAGTGGGAGTGTGCAACTGTGTGAGTGGATATGGTCATATGCCCAGTTGTGTGTGTGACAGTGTAGTTGTGCCTAGTCATGGAGATAGGAGACAGTGGTGACAGGTGACAGCAGATGGGAGGTTAACACACATGCGGTGGCTGTGCCCCTGGAGAGTAGGGACTGTGGCATGTCTGTCTGTGACCCTGCATGCATCTGCTTGAGGACACCATATGCCCAGGTGTGCTTGCAGGCGAGGGTGCCCCACAGCCACCCTTGCCCTTGACCCCCGCCATGCTTTCTCTCCCCCTATCAGTGTACAAGATCAGGCTTCTCAAGAAGGAGCTGTCAAATGACTTTGACGATTACATAATGGTCATCGAGCAGATAATCAAGTCAGGTGAGCCCTGCAGTCCGTCTTCTGTCTTCCACTTCCTTCTTCCTGGGCCCTCCCCTGCCCCATTCAGCGACCCTGTCCCTCCCGTCCAGGCTCTGATGAGGTGCAGGCTGGACAGGAGCGCAGGTTCATCAGCCACATCAAGTGCAGAGAGGCTCTGAGGCTGCAGGAGGGGAAACACTACCTCATGTGGGGCATCTCTACCGACCTGTGGGGAGAGAAACCCAAGTGAGTACCAGCACTGCGCATGCCCCCCATGGAGGGTCACCCCATCCCATGCTTCCCCTGCCCTGCTCCTCACCTGCCGCCCTCTCCCCAGCATCAAGTACATCATCCGGAAAGACACCTGGGTAGAGCTATGGCCTGAGGCCGGTGAATGCCAGGATGAGGAGAATGAGAAACAGTGCCAAGACCTGGCCAACTTCACTGAGAACATGGTTGTGTTCGGCTGTCCCAACAGACCATCCCCAAAACCCCCACAATAAAGTTTCACTTAGAGTTCATGTGTCTCTGAAATTTGGAAGGTCTTGGAGAGGGAAAAAGGCTGCTGTGATGCCCTGCTTCCCCCTCTGCAACTTGGCTCCATCATCCAGAAGCCCTCCCAGATGCCCACTCCTTCCTTCTTGTGGACCACCTGCAAGTTTGCTTCCTTCCCCAGGGAGCATGCGACCCTGCACCTGCACTGCACCTGCTTGTAGTATGAAGTAAGCCTGCATCTTCCCCTGATGCTCACATACTTGCTTTCTTTCCACCTGCATCCTAACCTGTGTGTTCTCTGCTTCTTCATCTGGGTCCTCACCAGGACCTTTACCTACATCCTTCTCTGATCCACTGTGTTGGTACCAGCATCCTCACATGCTTTACGTGCCCCCACTGGCATCATTCCTCATGAGGGCTCCACAGTCCTCCCCTCCTCACCATCATAGCCACCTGGATCCTCCCCTCCTCACCTTCTTCTCCACCTGGATCCTCCCCATCTCCTTTTCATTCACACCAGGATCCTCTACCTCCCAACCTTCATCCCCACCAATCTCAACAAACTAGAAGGAGTGCAAATTCAAAATTTAAGAGAGCACCTCCTGGAACTAGAAGGGAAGCACCAAGAGCACCCCAAACCCAGCAGAAAAAGAGAAATAATAAAGATCA
>NC_043711.1:4522657-4525732 GCF_006229205.1 Suricata suricatta | reverse complement strand
GTGATTTGGAGGCCTCGGGTCCTGACGTCACAGGATTTGGGAGCTCCATGGTGTGTGGGGGAGGGTGGAACCCTGGGTCCCTAGAGGGGAAGCTTCAGCCTGTGCTCACCCGCTCCTGCAGGTTCTCCATGATCACCCCCAACGTCCTGCGGCTGGAGAATGAGGAGAAGGTACTGCTGGAGGCCCACGACTATTCAGGGAACATTAGAGTCACGGTCAGCGTCTACGACTTCCCAGCCAAGAGGCAAATGATGTTCAGTGGGAACACTGCTCTGACCAAGGACAACAACCACATGAGCACAGTCAGCATCAAGGTGGTGCACCTGCTGATGCCCCTCCCCCTCCCTGAGTCTCCTCCCTCATTAGCCCCCACCATTCTGAGTCCCTATCTTTGAGCCCCTCTCCAAAGTAAGGTCCTCTTGGCTCTTGTCTGATTCCCCCTACTCATCCCCCTCCCTGATCCCTACCCATCTATTGCTCTTGTTCCTTCCCCTACTGCCTCTCCGCTCCCAACCTGGGCACACCAGGGAGACCGGAGATGGACAGGTGCTATTGGCAAGAAGGGCAGGCAGGTGTGGACCCCACCAAAAGCCAGTGTCTGAATGTGGACAAGGGGCCGCCAGGCAGCATCTCAGTGATTCTCTGTGCCACCCCTAGGTCCCGGCCAGCAAGGAATTAACATCAGGGAAGGGGAAAAAATTCGTGACCGTCCAGGCAGACTTCGGGAGCACTGTGTTGGAGAAGCTGGTGCTGGTCAGCTTTCAGAGCGGGTACCTCTTCATCCAGACGGACAAGCCCATCTACACCCCAGGCTCCACGGGTAAGAGGCTGGGCACTGGCTGCAGGGGGCTGGGGCAGACTGTGCGGAGGGGCAGGGCTCACCCACCACCCCCTTTCTTTCCCTCCATCTTCCAGTCCTCTATCGGATCTTCACCGTCAACAATGACCTACTGCCCGTGGGCTGGACCGTTATCGTCACCATCCAGGTACCAGCCAGCTAAGGCCCCAGACAAGCCCCTGGTAGAGACTTGGGGAGAGACAAAGAGAGACAGAGAAAGAGACCCTGGAAAAGTCAGGACTGCAGAGGCCTAAAGGCAAAGAAATGTGCAGAGCCATGAACACAGAAGGAGCCTTGGACACAGGGCAGAGATCCAGGGATCCCGGTGGAGTGAGGCTTCTGCTGGTGGATTCTGGCTCCAGACAAACCTCTGGGGACTGTGTGGCTCTGGACAGGTCCCTTCTCTTCCTGGGCCTCAGTTTTCTCAGCTGAACATTGGGATAACAGATAAAAACTCAGTGTAGTCCAATCCCTCTACAGCAGCCAGGGGGCAGCCTCGAGCAGGCCCCACCCTCCTCCACCAGGAGCCCTCCAGGAGTCCCCACCTCCTTGGGGTAAAAGCCTAAGTCTACCTGGCAGTCCCCAAGGCCCTGCAAGACTTGCGCTGTCCCCTGCCTGTCCTCCCCTCCTCCCCCTCTTCCCTCCCTCACTCTCTCCAGCCACATGGGTCTTACTGCCATATCCTCCAACTGTCAGGCATGGCATGGCCTGCTCCAGGACCAGTGCACGGGCTGTTCCCGCCTTACCCAGAAAATCCTCTTCCTCCAAATACCCGCATAGTTTGCCCCATCCCTTCATTCAAGTCCTTGCTCACATGTCACCGATGGCCCAATTTACAGCGAGGCCTCTCTGAGCACCTGTAAAACTGCTGACCCCTCCCCCATACACACACACACACACACACACACACACACACACACACTCTCTCTCTCTCTCTCTCTCTGTGTGTGTGTGTGTGTGTGTCTCTCACACACACGCACACACACACACCACTCTCCTGCTCCCTGCTATCTCCTTTAGGCATCCTATAAATAGGATTCATTCATTTAGCTTCCACAGGACCTAAATTCCATACAAGAAGGGATTTTTATCACTTTCCTGAGGGCTTTATCTTCTGAACCCACTGAGTCTTTGGCGTATGGAAGCTACAGAAAATTTACTAAGAGAAGGGAGGTGAGGGGTGGGGGAGGGGAAGAATGGAAAGAGGAAGTGAAGAACGGAGGGAAGAGCTAGGTCTGCCCCTGGATCATCATGAAGGTAACAGGGCCCAGGTTCTGACAGCCGTAAGCGGACTGTGGGGACCAGTGGGATGTGGGGAGTGGAGAACACACTCATCTAAAGGTACAGACTCTGCCCAGCTCAGGTCAAACGTCACTATGTGCCAACAGGAACCCGTATCCAGTTACCCCAATTTTCAAGAGAAGCAAGATGTTTACATGCTGTGTCCTGATGATTAATGATTGGCAACAAAGGAAACACTGTGTATTAGGTTGAACTTCATGAAACTGCTATTCTTGTAGGTCAAAACGTGAAAGGTAGGCAATGCTGTGTGGCTCAGCGCCCAGGAAATGCTGGCCACAGGGTCCTCCAGAAATAGGTGATAAATGCTAGTTACTCTCAGTATTCAGACAGCCGCTGCTGACAGTGAGCCCCGGCTTACATGACCCATGTCCCTAACCAATGAGGTAAGGGCTTTATTTCTCTCTTGTTTCTGGATGGGCACATCGAGCAAAGAGATGTCAAGTAACTTGCCCAAGGTGACACAGCTCATAAATGGGAGCGTGGACATTTGAACCCAGGCTGACTGACTCAAGTCCGTATTCATCACCACTGCCCCAGTAGTCATGACACACAGAGAGTGTCCACACAGAGGAGGAAGAGGGCCTGGGGGCTAAGCCGTGTCACTGAAGAGACACACCCTCCTGTCTCCACAGACCCCTGACGATGTTCTCATCAAGAAGGAAATCGTGGCTTTTCAGAAAGAGGTTGGCATCTTGTCCCTGGCTTGGAACATCCCAAAGCTGGTTAAGTATGTCATGCCCTCCTAGAGGGGGTTCCCAGGGCCAAGGGAGGGCGTGGGGGGCGGCCGGGTCTGGCTGGCTCACTCCCCTGCCTCCCGCACAGCTTGGGGCAGTGGAAGATACAAGCCCACTATGAAGAGGCCCCACAGCAGGTCTTCTCTGCTGAGTTCGAGGTGAAGGAGTACGGTAAGACGGGGAAGGAGGCAGGGTGGGGGG
>NC_043711.1:4513103-4522557 GCF_006229205.1 Suricata suricatta | reverse complement strand
AACTGGGGTCTCTGGGACGCACTTAACCCCAACAAAGGGTGTGCTATGCATCTGCCATTCCAGTTGAACTGGGGTCCTGTGTTTTGTCTGGCCTCCCCAGCTGGAGGAAGGAGAGAAGAAGGGGAAGAAAGTGGGGATGATTTATGTGTAGGGGGAGTCCAGGCACCCTTCCCCCACCCCACACCCCCTTGAGTGCAGTAATTTCCTTGCTGCACCCCCCACCCTCACCCTCCAGGGGTGATGCCAGGCCTGGGAGCAGCAGGGACGGCCATCCTCTCCTGGCCCCCACTTCCAGAATGGGGTCCTTGTTACACTGCCTTATGACACTTTCCCTCCAGGACCTGTGGCCAGAGTTTCCCCCACCAGAACCCAGGCCTCCCCTCCCCCCTACTCATCAGTCATTAACTGGAAGGTAAACTTGACCCGGTTGAATCTGATCTGCCCCAGGGCTCCCTCCCCCTCCCATCCACCACAAACACAGAGGGCTGCACAACTGTCCCCTCCATGCTGAGCAGAGGAGGCCCCTTGGGGCTGGGCTGGCACGGCTGGTCCCTGAGGGCAGGGAGGAAACCACAACTGCCCAATGCTCCTGGGCTTCGCACACTGCAGACAGACACCCGTGGGTCCCAGGGTTCAGCCTTTAGAGAAGGGATTCAGCCCCTCCCCTTTCCCCACTGGCCCTCCTCCTCTTCCTGTCCCCCCACCCCCAGGCTGGCCCTATCTCACTCTCACTCATACAGCCTCTCACACATCCCAGGAGCATCTGACTCAGTAGGGATGGAGGGGGGAGGCCCCAGCCGATCTCCGTGGCCGCCTCATTTACTCTGTGACCAAATATTTATAGAGCATCTCTGTGTGCCAGGCACTGTTCTAGGATTGAGGGCACAGTGTGAACAAGAGAGACAAAAGTCTCTGGTCTTACGGAGCTCCTATTCTGGTGGGTGAGAAGCAAGGAGCCTAGTAATGAAGAAAATACTGTATAGTGTTTGAGATGGTGGTTAGCGAAGTGCAAAATACAAGAATGGCTTTTGTGTGTGTGTGTCATGTGTGCATATTGGTTCCAGTGTGTGTACACATGCATGTGATGTGTGTATGTGTGCATGGAGATGTGTATAGGTGAAGGCATGCGTGTCTGTGCACTTATGCACACATATGGGTGTATGTAGCTGTGTGAACACATGTGCATGTGTGGTATGTATAAGTGTGCATGCATATGGGGGTGTGCAGGTGTGTATAGGTAGGTGCGTGTGCGTATGTGGTATTCCTGAGTGTGCATGTGCATGGGTGCATGCATGAGTATGCATGTGAACAGGTGTGCTCATGTAGGTACATATGTGCGGTTTGCATGAGTGTGCATGTGCACGAGTGTGTGCATGTAGGTGTGTGTGCATGTGTGGTGTGCATGCCCCCAAGTGTGAACAGGTGCAGACATACATACACCTACATGTGTGGATGCGTGTGCATGTGGTTAAGTGTGCCTGTGAGTTGGTGTATGCATGCATGCATGCAAGTATTTTTTATAGTTTATTGTCAAGTTGGTTTCCATATAACACCCAGTGCTAATCCCCTCCTCCATATCCATCACCCTCCTTCCCGTTCCCCTTCCCCCTTCAGCCCTCAGTTTGTTTCTAGTATACAAGAGTCTCTCATGAATTGCCTCTCTCAGTCTCCCTAAATCTTTTTCACCCTCTCCCCCACCATGGTCCTCTAAATTTCTCTTGTTAGATATAAAAAGTGAAAACATATAGTATCTGTCCTTCTCTACCTGACTTATTTCACTTAACATGACACCCTTGAGTTCCATCCTTGTTGCCTGAATGGCCAGATTTCATTCTTTCTCATTGCCATGTAGTACTCCATTGTGTATATATACCACATCTTCTTGATCCACTCATCAGGTGATGGACATTTAGGCTCCTTCCATGTTTTGGCTATTGTAGAAAGTGCTGCTATGAACATTGGGGCACATGTGCTCCTATGCATCAGCACTTCTGTATCCCCTGGGTAGATCCCAGGCAGTGCAATTGCTGGGTCATAGGGGAGTTCTATTGATAGTCTTTTGAGGAACCTCCACAGTGTTTTCCAGAGCGGCTGCACCAGTTTACATTCCCACCAACGGTGTAGGAGGGTGCCTGTCTCTCCACATCCTCACCAACATCAGTAATTTCCTGATTTATTCATTTTAGCCACTCTGACTTGCTTGAGGTGGTATCTCAGTGTGGTTTTGATTTGTATTTCCTTGATGCTGAGTGATGCTGAGCATCTTTTCATGTGTCTGTTGGCCATCTGGATGTCCTCTTTGGAGAAGTGTCTATTCATGTCTTCTGCCCATTTCTTCACTGGATTATTTGTATTTCAGGTGTAGAGTTTGATGAGTTTCTTGTAGATTTTGGATACTAGCCTCTTATCAGATATGTCATTTGCAACTATTTTCTCCATTCCATCAATTGCCTATTAGTTTCCTGGATTGTTTCCTTTGCCTTGCAGAAGCTTTTTATCTTGATGAAGTCCCAAGAGTTCATTTTTGCTCTTGATTCCCTTGCCTCTGGGGATGTGTTGAGTAGGAAATTGCTGCGTTGAGATCAAGGAGGCTGTTTCCTGATTTCTCCTCGAGGGTTTTGATGGTTTCCTGTCTCACATTCAGGTCCTTCATCCATTTCGAGTTTATTTTTGTGTATGGTGTATGAAAGTGGTCTAGTTTCATTCTTCTGCATGTTGCTGTCCAGCTCTCCCAGCACAACCTGTTAAAGAGGCTGTCTTTTTTTCCATTGGATACTCTTTCCTGCTTTGTCAAAGATTAATTGGCCATACATTTCTGGGTCTAGTTCTGGGTTCTCTATTCTATTCCATTGTTCTATGTGTCTGTTTTTGTGCCAATACCATACTGTCTTGATGATGAGAGCTTTGTGGTGGAGGCTAAAGTCTGAGATTGTGAGGTCTTCTGTCTTGGTTTTCCTCTTTAATATTACTTTGGGTATTCGGGGTGTTTTGTGGTTCCATGCAAATTTGAGGATAGTTTATTCTAGCTTTCAGAAGAATGCTGGTGCAATTGTGATTGGGATTACACTGAATGTGTAGATTGCTTTGGGTAATATTAACATTTTCACAATGTTTATTCTTCTGATCCATGAGCATGGAACATTTTCCAATTTCTTTGTGTCTTCAATTTCCTTCAAAGTCTTCTATAGTTTTCATCATACAGGTCTTTTACATTTTGGTTAGGTTTATTCCTAGATATTTAATGGTTTTTCACGCAATTGTGAAATTCTTACTTTCTCTCTCTGTTGCTTCATTGTTGGTGTATAAAAATGCAACTGATTTCTGTACATTGACTTTGTACCCTGTGACTTTGCTGAATTCATGGATCCGTTCTAGTAGTCTTCTCGTGGAGTCTGTCGGGTTTTCCACTTAGAGTATCATGTCATCTGTGAAAAGTGAATGTTTGACTTCATCTTTGCCAATTCTGATGCCTTTTACTTCCTTTTGTTGTCTGATTGCTGATGGTAGGATTTCCAGCACTATATTAAACAACAGTGGTGCGAGTGGACATCCTTGTGTTTCTGACCTCAGGAAGACTGAGAGCTTTTCCTACTGAGGATGATATTAGCCGTGGGCTTTTCATTTGTGGCTTTTATGATGTTTAAGTTCCTTCTATCCTGACTTTCTCAAGGGTTTTTATTAAGAAAGGGTGCTGTGTGTTGTCAAATGCCTTTTCTGTATCTACCGACAGGATCATATGGTTTTTATCTTTTCTTTTGTTAATGTGATGGATCACATTGATGGATTTTGCAAATATTGAACCAGCTCTGTAACCCAGGAATGAATCCCACTTGATCATGATGGATAATTCTTTTTTTTATATGCTGTTGAGTATTTTTGCATCTGTACTTATTAAGAATGTTGGCCTGTAGTTCTCTTTTTTTTTTTTTTTGTTGGTTCTCTGTGTAGTTTGGGAATCAAAGTGATGCTGGCTTCGTAGAATGAGTCCGTAAGTTTTCCTTTTCCTTCTATTTTTTTGGAATAGCTTGAGAAGAATGGGTATTAACTCTCTAAATGTCTGGAAGATTTATCAAGGGAAGCCATCTGGCACAGGCTCTTATTCATTTGGGAGATTTTTGAAAACTGATTAGATTTCTTCACTGATTATGGTTTGTTCAGATTTTCTCTCTTCCACATGGTAGCGCATGTGTGTTTAGGAATTGTCCATTTCTTCTGGGTTGTCCAGTTTATTGGCATATAATTTTTTCATAGTATTCCCTGATGATTGCTTGTATTTCTGAGGTATTGTTTGTAATAGATCCAGTTTCATTCTTGATTTTCTCTACTTCATTGTTCTCTCTTTTCTTTCTGAGGATTCTGGCTAGAGGTTTATCAATTTTGTTTATTTTTTCTCAAGAAAAACAGCTCTTGCTTTCATTGATCTGTTCAACTGTTTTTTTAATTCTATATTGTTCATTTCTGCCATTTTTTTAATTATTTCCCTTCTGCTGGGTTTGGGGTGCACTTGCTGCTCCCCTTCTGGTTCCTTTAGGTGCTCTGTTAGATTTAGTATTTGCACGTTTTCTAGTTTGTTGATATAGGCTTGGATTTCAATATAGTTTCCTCTTAGGACTGCCTTTGCTGAATCCCAGAGAGTTTGGATTGTTGTATTTTCGTTTTCATTTTTTTCCATATAATTTTTAATTTCCTCTCTAATTGCCTGGGTGTCCTGATTGTTCTTCAGTAGGGTTGTCTTTAACCTCCATGTTTTTGGAGGTTTTCCAGACTTTTTCAAGTGATTGATTTCAAGTTTGATAGCATTGTGATCTGAAAGTGTGCATGGTATGATCTCAATTCATTTATATTTATGGAGGGACGCTTTATGACCCAGTATGTGATCTATCTTGGAGAATGTGCCATGTGCACTGGAGAAGAAAGTGAATTCCCTAGCCTCAGGATGTAGAATTCCAAATATATCTATCAATTTGATCTCTTCCAATGTGTCATTCAAGTCCATTGTTTAGTGATTTATTGTCTGGTTGATCTCTCCATTTCTGTAAGTGGAGTATTAAAATCTCCTGCAATTAGCACTTTCTTATCAATAAGATTGTTTTTGTTTGTGATTAACTGTTTTTATGTATTTGGGTGTTCCCAAATTTGGCATGTTGATCTATAATTGTTAGGTCTTCCTGATGGAGAGACCCTATAATTATTATATAAAGTCCTTCTTCATCTTTTGTTACTGCTTTTACTTTAAAGTCCAGTTTGTCTGATATAAATATGGCTACTCTGACTTTCTTTTGCCTTCCAGTCACATGATAGATATTTCTCCATCCCCTAACTTTCAATCTGAAGGTGTCCTCAGGTCTAAAATGAGGTGGAGGGCACTTAAGGGGAAGAGCACTGGGTGTTGTATGGAAAACAATTTGACAATAAAATATTATGGAAAAAAAATAAAAAAAAATAAAATGAGTGTCTTCTAGACAGCAAATAGATGGATTTTTAAAAAATCCATTCTGCTACCCTATGTCATTTGATTGGAGCATTTAGTTCATTTACATTCAGTGTTATTATTGAAAAATATGGATTGGAAAGACCCACAGATCCGGTAGTAGAAAGTGCCCTGCATCAAAAGTAGTGGGAGGTGGAATGACGCATATGGCATCCTGGGAGTTGTAGTCCTCTGCTCAAGTGTTCTCTGAGCCTGACTGGAGGTTTGCACAGGAGCTATGAACAGCCCAAGGTGAATTAACTGACGTCTGATTGGCTGTTGGGAGAAAATGACTAGTATCCGAGGATTTGGGCAGAGAACCCCGAGTATACTAGGCAGGATTGTGGTTGGGAGGAGGCGGGACTTCTGGCCGTTGGGCGGGAGCAATTTGAAAGACAGTTGGTGTCGGTTTGGCTGCTAAAGTTGGATTCTGCAGTCCCAGCCCTGCTCAATGGCAAACCCTGAGGAGGTGCAGATTTCTTTGCTACCCCTGTCGTCTCCTTCGTCTCCCTCGTCTTCAGATGCCTCGTCAACATCTTCCCCCGGCGTCCCAGTGAGTTTGGGCTGGCCAGTTCCAAGCAGAAGCAGTGGCCGAACAGTGGACCCTCTGGAGGAAGGAGAGCTGCAGATCGAAGATGCTGCATTTTCATTAACCAAACTACTTGAAGCCACATCTGCAATCTCAACTCAAGTGGAAGAGCTTGACTTCAAATGCACAGAAAATGCACGTTTCCTTAAAACATGGAGGGACCTCTCGAAAGAAGGCTGTGATTCTTTGAAGCCTGACAACTGATTTGGCTGTGTAATAATTCATACTTGCTCATTTATGATATTTGCACGTGTACCATAAGTATAAGGTAGTCTCCGGTAGTTCTGTGTATTCAGAATGAAATTTTTTTGGTTTCCTTCACTTTTGTGAAAGCAGAATATTGATATCATATTTGATGCTGGCAATATTTATCTTTAAATGGTTTCTGTCCTCTAAACATTCATAGACTCTTCTATGGAAGTTAATTTCATCAGTAGGTAATGTTATCTGCAGTATTAATAGAAAAAAATGGATAAAGCATTGTTCTATTTAATTTGCAAGAAGATGCCAAGAATGCCAGAGTTTGAAGTTGAGCTTTATTATACAGACTAAGGGAGGTAGCTTTAAGGCTACTAATGTTGGCCCCGTTCCACTGGTACAAGTTCCCTGGAACTAACGATTATGTCTTACTTGTGTATCCCCAGCACCTAGAAAAACAACAGTATCACACAATAATCAGTCAATGTTTGTTGAATAGAAGAGTTGACAGTACAGTTAAAACCTGTTTTTTGTTCCTGTTTTTAGCATGAAAATTGTAATTGTTTTTTCTCTTTATTTTTTTATAATAATTTATTGTCAAATTGGTTTCCATATAACACCCAGTGCTTCTCCCCACAAGTGCCCCCCACCATGACCATCACCTCCTCCCTCCCTCCTCCTCCCCCTTCAGTCCATGGTTCGTTTTCACTATTCAGTAGTCTCCCTTGATCTGTGTCTCTCACTCTCCACAGCTCTCTTTCCCCCTTCCTCTCCCCATGGTCTCCTGCCAGGTCTCTCCTGTTAGACCTATGAATGCAAACATATGGTATCTATCCTTCTCTGCCTGACTTATTTCGCTTAGCATGACACCATCAAGGTCCATCCACGTTGCTACAAATGGCCATATGTCATTCTTCCTCATTGCCATATAGTACTCCATTGTATATATATATACCACATCTTCTTGATCCTTTCATCAGTTGATGGACATTTAGGCTCTTTCCATAATTTGGCTATTGTAGAAAGTGGTGCTATGAACATTGGGGTAATGTGCTCCTATGCATCAGCACTTCTGTATCCCCTGGGTAAATCCCTAGCAGTGCTATTGCTGGGTCATAGGGGAGTTCTGTCGATAGTTTTTTGAGGAGTTCCCACAGTGTTTTCCAGAGCGGCTGCACCAGTTTACATTCCCACCAAGAGTGTAGGAGGGTGCCCATCTCTCCACACCCTCATCAGCATCCATAGTCTTTTGATTTGTTCATTTTAGCGACTCTGACTGGTATGAGGTGGTATCTCAGTGTTGTTTTGATTTGTATTTCCCTGATGATGAGTGACGCTGAGCATTGTTTCATATGCCTGTTGGCCATCTGGATGTCATCAGGAAAGAGCAATCTGGACCCGGTGGGCCGAGCGGGGAACTTGCTGGAGTGACCCTCACGCAAGGTACTGTGCTGCCCATGGCATGGTGGGCTCGCTGTGGGTTTTCTCCGGAGTCTTTCTATGAAGCCCATATCACTCTGATTCCTAAGCCAGGCAGAGACCCAACAAAAAAAGGAGAACTACAGGTCAATATCCTTAATGAATACAGATGCAAAAATACTCAACAAGATACTAGCAAATCGAATTCAACAGCATATAAAAATTATTATCCATTATGATCAAGTGGGATTTATTCCTGGGTTACAAGGCTGGTTCAACATTCGCAAATCCATTAATGTGATACACCACATCAACAAAACAAAAAAAAATCATATGATCCTGTTGATAGATGCTGAAAAAGCATTTGACAAAATACAACATCCCTTCTTAATAAAAACCCTTGAGAAAGTTGGGATAGAAGGAACCTAATTAAACATCAGAAAAGCCATTTATGAAAAGCCCACAGCCAATGTTATCCTTAATGGGGAAAACCTGAGAGCGTTCCCCCTGAAATCTCCTTCTGTTTTTTATAGTTTATTGTCAGATTGGTTTCCATAAAACACCCAGTACTTCTCCCCACAAGTGCCCCCTACCATGTCTCCTTCTATTTTGAATGACAGGCTCCCTGGATAATGGATTCTTGACTGCATATTTTTTCTGTTCATCACAGTGAAATTTTTCTGCCATTTTTTTCTGGCCTGCTACGTTTCAGTAGATATGTCTGTAAGCACTCTGATATGTTCCTCTTTGTATGTTAGGGCTTTTTATCCCGAGCAGCTTTCAGAATTCTCTCTTTATCCTTATTTTTTTCCAGTTTCACTAATATGTCATTCCAAAGGTGGATTCAAGTTACATCTGAGGGGAGTTCTCTGTGCCTCTTGGATTTCAGTGTCGGCTTCCTTTCCCAGGTTGGGGAACTTTTCAGCTATAATTTGTCAGGTACCCCTTCAGGACCTTTGCTCTTTCTTCTTCTTCAGAAATTCCTATGATACGGATATTGTTCTGTTTGATTGTATGACGCAGTTCTCGAATTCTTCTTTTCTGCTCCTAGATTAATTTCTCTCTTTCTCTAGACTTCCTCTTTAGCTACAACCGTGTCTTCTAATTCACGTATTCTCTCTGCCTCTTCAATCTGTGCAGTGGCAGCCTCCATTTTACTATGCACCTCATTTACAGCATTTTAAACTTGTCCCAGACATTTTTAAGGTCCATAGTCTTTGTATCAATAGCTCTCTAAAGTCTTCCATGCTTTTTTCAAGCCCAGCGATTAATTTTATGACAATTGTTCTAAATTCTTTCTCTGTGATGTTGCTTATAACTGTTTTGAGCAGTTTTGTAGCTGTGACTTCTTCCTGGAATTTCTTTAGAGGAGAGTTCTTCAGTTTCATCATTTTGGCTAGCTTTCTGTCTCTTGTCAGTTTTATAAGCTTGTTAGGCACTCTACACCTGTTAGTATTGCTATATTAAAGGAAGCTCATTGAGTATCTAGGGCCTATTCGTTCAGGAAGTATGTATTTTTTTTAATGGTTTATTGTCAAATTGGCTTCCGTACAACATCCAGTGCTCTTCCCCATAAGTGCCCTCTTCCATCATCACCACCTCTTTTCCCCCATCCCCATTCCCCTTCAACCCTCAGTTCATTTTCAGTATTCAATAGTCTCTCAAGTTTTTCATCCCTCTCTCTTCCCAACTCTCTTTCCCTCTTCCCCTCCCCCTGATCCTCCATTAGGTTTCTCCTGTTCTCCTGTTAGAATTATGAGTGGAAACATATGGTATCC
>NC_043711.1:4510266-4513003 GCF_006229205.1 Suricata suricatta | reverse complement strand
GTCTGAGGGCCGAGGCCCAGAATGGAGGTGGAATGCAGTGTGACAGGGGAGAACCAGTCTGAGGAGAGAGGCCAAGTGTAAGAGAGGAAAGCCAGATGAAAGTGAAAACTGGTCAGACAAATGAAGTCCATTCTGTGTGGAGGTGGGGGATAGACCCAGAATGAAAATGGGATCCAGTCTGAGAGAGGAGGCCCAGTCTAAGGGGGGAGGCCAAGTATCAATGTGCGATCCAGTCTGACAGAGGAGGCCCCATCAGAGGGGGAGGAGGTCCAGTATGAAGGTGGGAGCCAGTCTGACAGGATAAGCACAGTCGCAGGAGAGAGGCCCAGAATGAAGGTGCCAGCCAGTCTGATGGAGGAGACCCAGTCTGAGGGAGGTCCAATATAAGATGTGGCCCTACCTGGCGGGGTGGCCCAGGACCCTGCCCTCATGACTGGCTCCCTCAGGCAACGACATGGTGGAGGCGGAGCACAGCGGGATCTCCATTGTGACCTCCCCCTACCAGATCCACTTCACCAAGACGTCCAAGTTCTTCAAACCAGGCATGCCCTTTGACCTCATGGTGAGACCCAGGGTGGGGCTGCCCACTCCAACCTGCACCTGAGCACTGGCAATGCCTCTGGCCCCCCTGAACCCCCTCTACCTGCCCCTGCACTGCACCCACAGGTGTTCGTGACAAATCCCAATGGCTCTCCTGCTTGTGATGTCCCTGTGGTGACCCAGTACTCCAAAGGTTACTCCCGCACCCAGGACGATGGTGTGGCCAAGCTGATCATCAACACACACAAAAGCTATACGTCCCTGCCCATCACTGTGAGTCCTGCCCCCTCTAGCCCCACGCCCACGAGGTAGGGGACTGTATCTGCAGGGAGGAACTCTGTCCTCTGCCATCATCCTGCCATGGGAGGAATGGGGTCCTTCTATTTGCGTCAGGGGACCTTGCTTTTCACATAGAGGTGTCTTCATCTGCATAGAGGGGTTCTCCTCTGGGCAGGGTTCTCCACATGTATAGCTCTCTTCTAAGGATCCAGTGGTTACATCCGGCCCACCCAGATAGTCCAAAAAACCTCCCCGTCCTCAGATCCTTCACTTAATCCCATTTGCAAAGTCCCTCTGGCCACAGGAGGTCCCAGGTCCCAGGGACACAGACATCTTTGGGGCCAGCATTCATCCCCTTTCCTCACCCAGGTAAGCACTAAGAAGGATGGCATCCCGGACTCACGACAGACCACCAGGACTATGACTGCCCAACCCTACAAGACCATGAGCAATAACTACCTGCATGTCTCTGTACCTCGTGTGGAGCTCAGGCCGGGGGAAGATCTCAATGTCAACTTCTACCTGCGAATTGACCCCACCACCACCCAGGAAAACAATATCCGCTACTTCACCTACCTGGTCTGTGTCCTCCTAGGATCCCCAGGCCCCTCCTCCTCGCTCTGCAGCACCCTCAGTCCAGGGCCACCCATCCCTCTCTCACCTTCCTGATTCATCTTTATGCCAACCTGTCTCCTCCAGATCATGAACAAAGGGAGGCTGTTGATGGCAGAGCGCCAGAAGCGGGAGCCAGGCCAGGAAATGTATGCACTGCCCCTGACCATCACTGAAGACTTCAATCCTTCCTTTCGCCTAGTAGCTTATTACACCTTCATTAACAACAAGGGCCAGAGGGAGGTGGTGGCCGATTCCGTGTGGGTGGATGTCAAGGACTCCTGTGTGGGCAAGGTAAGCTTCCAGAGCCTTCCTCTGCACCCATCTTGGGACTCCCCGCCTGGCCAGTGCTTGCTGGGTCTCTGCCTCTCTCCAGCCTTCTGCGTGGGCTCCCCAACCGAGGTCCGTCTTCTCCTTTTCCAGCACCTTCTCTCCCCACCTCTGTTTCAGCCTCAGGAACTCCCTCTCTCCTGGCCTTTGTGCCTTCAGTCTGTCTGTCTCCAGCTTCCTCCCCTTCCTGACCAGGGCAGTACAGACACTGCCCTTGCCTTACTGCTGATGGAAACCAGGCCTGGCAGGGCTGACCCCTCACTCCTGCTCCTCTGCCCCCTCCAACAGATGGTGGTGAAAGACGGCAGAAAGGAAGAAAGGGTGCACCTACCTGGGCAGCAGACGAAGATCAAGATCGAGGGTGACCAGGGGGCCCAAGTGGGGCTCGTGGCGGTGGACAAGGGCGTGTTCATGCTGAACAAGAAGAACAGGTTAACTCAGAGCAAGGTGCGCCCCTTGCCGCTAGGGTTTGGGGGAAGGAAGTGGAGGCAAAGGGGTGGCGCTCGGAAGGGCACTGGAGGTGCGGATAGGCTTGGGCTGAAAGGAGGTCTGGGGGGACACAGACGTGGGGGGGGTATGGAGTGAAGGCTGCAGATGGGAGCACGCATGGAGGAGTCCGCGCTGGGGGGTGGGGAGGTGCACACACAGCTCCGAGAGGGGCCTGGTGGGGCATGTAGACCTGGGGTCGCAGGCCCTCCCGTGACCCCTGCCCACCTGCAGATCTGGGACGTGGTGGAGAAGGCAGACATCGGCTGCACTCCCGGCAGCGGGAAGGACTATGCTGGCGTCTTCACGGACGCGGGGCTGGCCTTCAAGACCAACAAAGACCTGCAGACCCCGGATCGGACAGGTGAGGGCCGGGCGGGAGGGGCCTCCACCACGTGCTGAGCAGGTGGAGGGCCCTGTTCTGAGGTCGGAGGCCCTTGCTCCGAGTCCTGCCCAGACACCTTCTAGCGAATGGCTGCTTTCTGAGCCT
>NC_043711.1:4508522-4510166 GCF_006229205.1 Suricata suricatta | reverse complement strand
CACAGGTCTGGACACAGGTATAGGGACGTGTATCCACCACTGTCCTATCATACAAGTAACCTGCAACAACAAACACCCTTAAAGGGTCGTGTTCACAGGGTGATGGGTAAAGTGATTAAGAAAATATAAAAGAGGAAGCAGGATGAAATGTATGATGGGAACATCAGTGGCTGGACTGTGGAACCAGCAAAAAAGGGTACCCAGGGGGCAGGGGGCCCATCAAGGAGCTGGGGAGCCCTGGACTAGTGGGGGTGGTCTCAGGCAGGCCTGGGGGCAGGGTGGGGGGAGGGAGGCACTTGCTTTAAGCCCAGATGAGGAATACTTTCATGCAATCATTTTGAAAACATCAGTGTGAATGCCAAAAAGAAAAAAAAAATCCGTGATGAACAAAATATCTCCATTCTAAATAGAAGCCAGCACTGAGCTGAGTCACCAGAGTTTGAGGCTGAGGGAAGGTGTGTGCCCCCGGCACCCCATGCCTGATTCAGGTACATTTTTAAGGTTAATATTTACCCTGAGCATTCAAGTAGGAGGAAAATATATTGAAACATTAAAAAGGAGGTGTGTTAAGGGGCCCAGATTGCTCTGTCAGTTAAGTGTCTGAACTAGGCTCAACTCATGATCTCACAGTTCGTGAGTTTGAGCCTCACGTAGGACTCTGTGTCTTACCAGGTACGTGTTTTTCAGGTTTATTTATTTATTTTGGGAGAGAGAGGAGAGAAAAAGAGAGAGAGAGAGAGAGAGAGAGAGAGAGAGATATTCAGTGTCAGTAGAGAAGAGGCAGAGAGAGGGAGAGAGAATCTCAAGCAGGATCTGTGCTGCTGGCTACACAGAGCCCAATGCAAGGCTCGAACTCATGAAACCGGGAGATCATGACCTGAGCTGAAACCAAGAGTCACATGCTTAATTGACCGAGCCACCCAGATGTCCTGGGACCATTTTTAACTCCTAACACATCATCTCATTCAGTGCTCACGAGAACACTCTGAGGTTGATTCTATTATTATTCTACAAATGAGGATACTGAAGCCAGGGAAGGAAGGTCAGCTGCCCAAGATCACCAGTGGATGAACCTTTCAGGAATGCTCACTTGGAGCCTCACAATGCATATTTTAGGGTGGTGACCAGTGGAACTCAGCAATCTCAGACTCCTGAGCTACTGTGAATGAAGAATCACAGGGGTACAAGCAGGGAGCTTCTCAAGCTTAAATACCTGAGTTCAAATCCCAGGTCCTCTCCCAGGCAGCTGTGTGGCCTGAGTCAAGTGACTCAGCCTCTCTGTGTGCATCCATATAATGGGTGCAATAGAAATAGTAGCTGCTCAAAGTGTTGTGCGGGGGATTTTATGAGTTAATCTATGTGGAGCCCTTAAAATGGTGCCTGGCACATTACAGACGTTCGATGAGTGTGAGTCATTATTAAAGCCAAACATATTTTTTTCATGTTTATTTATTTTTGAGGGACAGAGAGACACAGATCATGAACGGGAGAAAAACAGAGAGGGAGACACAGAACCCAGAGCAAGCTCCAGGCTTTGAGCTCTAAGCACAGAGCCCAATGCAGGGCTCAAACCCAGGAACGGAAAGATTTTGTGCCAAAGTCAGATGCTTAAATGATTGAGCTCCCAGGTGCTCCAGTTGTGGT
>NC_043711.1:4502423-4508422 GCF_006229205.1 Suricata suricatta | reverse complement strand
GTTGTGATCTGAAGTGTGCATGGTATGATCTCAATTCTTTTGTATTTATGGAGCATTGTTTTATGACCCAGTATGTGATCAATCTTGGAGAATGTGCCATGTGCACTCGAGAAGAAAGTGAATTCCCTAGCGTCAGGATGCAGAGTTCTAAATATATCTATCAATTCCATCTGCTCCAGTGTGCCATTCAGGTCTATTGTTTCTTTACTGATTTTTTGTCTGGTTGACCTATCCATTGTTGTAAGTGGGGTATTAAAGTCCCCTGCAATTCGCACATTCTTGTCGATAAGATTGCTCCTATTTGTGATTAATTGTTTTATGTATCTAGGAGCTCCCAAATTCGGTGCATAAATGTTTACAATTGTTAGCTCTTCTTCATGTAGCATCCCAGTAATTATTATGTAATGTCCTTCATCTTTCGTTACTGCCTTTATTTTAAAGTCCAGTTTGTCCGATATAAGTATGGCAACTCCAGCTTTCTTTTGGTTTCCAGTCACATGGTAGATATTTCTCCATCCCCTTACTTTCTATCTGAAGGTGTCTTCATGTCTAAGGTGAGTCTCTTGTAGGCAGCAAATAGATGGGTTTTGGTTTTTGATCCATTCTGCTACCCTGTGTTGTTTGACTGGAGCATTCAGTCCATTAACATTCAGTGTTATTATTGAAAAATATGGGTTTAGATTCATTGTGTTCCCTGTAGGGTGCATGATTGTAGTGATGTCTCTGGTACCTTTATTCCTTGCTACGTTTCCCTCATAGAGTCCCTCTTAAGATTTCTTGTAGGGCTCATTTGGTGGTGATGAATTCTCTCAACTTTTGTTTATTTGGGAAAACCTTTATCTCTCCTTCTATTTTGAATGACAGCTCGCTGGATAAAGAATTTGTGGCTGCATATTCTTCCTGTTCATCACATTGAAGATTTCCTGCCATTCCTTTCTGGCCTGCCAAGTTTCAGTAGATAGGTCTGTAACCACTCTGATAGGTTTCCCTTTGTATGTGAGGGCCCTTTTCTCCCTAGCTGCTTTCAGAAGTCTCTCTTTGTCTTTATATTTTGCCAGTTTCACTATGATATGTCCTGCTGAAGGTCAGTTTATGTTACATCTTAGGGGAGTTCGGTATGTCTCCTGAATTTCAATGTCTTCCCCCAGATTGGGGAAATTTTCATGTATAATTTGGTCTAGCATGCCTTCAAGCACTCTGTCTTTGTCTTCCTCCTCAGGAACTCCTATGATACGGACATTGTTCTGTTTGATTGTATCACTCAGGTCCCTGATTCTCCTTTCGTGCTCCTGAATCATTTTCTCTTTTTCTCGGCCTCCTCTTTTGCTATAACTGTTGTCTTCTAATTCACTTATTCTCCTCTATGCTTCTTCAATACATGCATTGGCAGCCTCCATCTTATTATTCATCTCATTTATAGCCTTCTCTGACTTGTGACAGCTATTTTGAAGGTTCCTAGTCTTTGTATCAATATCTTCTCTTATAGCTTCCATGTTTTTTTCAAGCCCAGCAATTAATTTTATGACAATCGTTCTAAATTCTTGTTGAGTTATGTTGCTTGTGTCTGTTTTTGAGCAGTTCTGCAGCTGTGATTTCTTCCTGGAGTTTCTTTGGAGAAGAGTTCTTTCATTTCGTCATTTTGGCTAGCTTTCTGTCTCTTGTCAGTTCTAAAAGCTCGTTCTGCACTGTGCGTTTATTAGTATTCCTCTATAGAAGGAGGCTCCTTGAGTGTCTAGGGTCTGTCGTTTCAGGAGATGTTCTTTTAATGGTGTCTCTCGGTTTCTCTTGTTATGCCTCTGATTAATTTATTTCCCTACTCGGCGATATTTGGGATTTTCCACTATGTGTGCTTTGGATTGTTTCTTGAGGTAGCCCTGAAAAGGAAAACAGACAAACAAACACACAGAGAACACAGCACACAAATGTACTGATAAAGAAACAAACCTAAGGGGGAAAGAAAAAAAGGAATAGGAAAGAAAAGAGAGGAGAAAAAAAAGAAGAGAAAAAAAAAGGAGAAAGAAAAAAAAGGCGGGGAGTGGATGGGACAGCAACAGTCAGAGATAAAGGACAGTCTGAGGACTTAAAACCTGCAGTGGGGGTTGGGGGAGGTAAGGAAGGATTAAAGGAAAACTATCTGGATGATAAGAGTTGGCCTAAGCACAGCAGTGCCTAATTGTTGGTCTTTCCCAGATTCCCGGGGGAAAGGGAGAAAAGAAAGAAATAGGAAGAAAGTAAAGAGAAGACAGGAAACAAATTAAAAATTAAAAATATTAAGAAAAAAAAACCCAATTAACGGTAATAAGCAAAAGCACAGCAGCTCTCCAGCGCGGATGGGCGTGGCTTGGTGCAGGTGGGTGGGGTCTCAGGGGCTGCTCTCTGAGGCCCCGCCTTGGCGCATGCGAGGAGAATGGCGACGGGCACCCCAATCCCCCTCAGACCATGCGTTGCCAGCCACTCTCTGGAGTCCAACCTTCTTGTGCCTCGGACGGATCTAATTGTTTCTGTTTTTTAAGTTCTGCCCGGTTTCTAAGTCCTTGCCCGCACACTCAATATTGCCACCAGAGTTAAAATCCCCTGCAGGTGGGCGGCTTTCTGGTTGAGACTGAATAGGGGGATTGTGAAGTCAGAGTTCTCCCCTGGCTCCACCTGAAGTCTGTGAGCTGCCTGGTCCAACTGAACACCCCCACCGAAGGGGCAGATCTCTCTCTCAGTGCTCAGTGGCCCTCAGTCCTGGGCTAAATCTCTCCTCTGCAGGGATTGCACTGTGGGGGGGTTCAGTCTCTACTTCTCTTCCCCTGGTCTCTCTCCTGCCTTGCCCAGCGGTCCCGCTCTGGCTGCGAAGGTCCGGGCGCCTCTGGATAGGATACCCAGCGCCCCGCGTGAGCGACTGTCCGGCTGTCCGCGGAGCTGTGCGCCTCGGTCTCCCGGCCGCCCCGCGCTGTGCAGCTCCCCGCTGACCTGTCCTCCTCTGGTCTCACAGCCGCCCCGCTGGCTAGGAGCGGTGCGTCTAGGGACACGCGGGTTTCAGCGGGCCCAGCGCCAAGCCTCTGGGCGCTGGGTGCTTTGTCTCCGGAGCCAGTGCTCCCTCCCCTAAAGTCTCTGGTCCCAGTTCGCACTCACTCACTCAGGCAACGTGAGACTGCTGTTGGTAAGGGGTCTGTCGGCACACCTCCGTTCTTGGAGATCAGAGAGCTGAGGCTTTTTAATTCTTCTCAGTTTGATAATTGTGGGTGGACGGAGGTAATGGGGCTCCTTACCTCTCCGCCATCTTGCCCCTCCCCCCAAATCATTTTTTATGTAACCTGCAGACAGCTGATAGAGACTCTTTGTATGGTAACACATACCTTTATGCACACTTATATTTTATTTTATTATTTATTTTTTAATTGATTGCTTAGAAATATGCAGTCACCTCTTAAGGCAGACATTTCCAAAGGTGACAATATATTTTTTAATTCTTAAAAATATAAAATTAAATTAAAAACACAAAATATAAAATTAAAATAAATTAAAAATTAAAATATAAAATTAAATATAAATATGTAATTCTTAATATATTTTTTATTCTTTTAGCACTCCCTCCATCATCACCCAAAAAAACCACAAAGATTCCCAACACACATGAGCAAAGGGCTGTATCCTCAGTCTGTGCCAATTATTCTAACCTAGGCTTGCTGCCTTCTGCTCCAGTGACCTACGGACTTGCTTTCTCATGGAGGAAAATTAGACAAAAGTATCCAAGCTACTGGGATATAGCCAACACATGCCTAGGGTGTTTTCTCCTCCAGCATTGTGTAATTTCTTTTTTTATCTTTTTTATATAAATTTATTGTCAGTGCAGTGTAGCCTTGGCTGCAATCATGGATTGCTGTGATTCATCACTTACATACAACCGCCAGTGCTCCCCAACAAGTGCCCTCCTCAATGCCCATCACCCATCTCCCCCGCTCCCCCAGCCCCCCAATCCCATCAACCCACAGTCTGCTCTCTGTATTTAAGAATCTCTCATGATTTGCCTCCCTCTCTGTTTGTATCTTAATTTTCCTTCCCTTCACCCATGGTCTTCTGTTAAGTTTCTCAAATTCCACATATGACTGAAATCACAGGATACCTGTCTTTCTCTGACTGACTTATTTCACTGAGCATAATACCCTTCAGATCCATCCATGTTGTTGCAAATGGCAAGATTTCATCCTTTTTCATCACCAAGTAGTATTCCATTGTATATATACACCAGGTCTTCTTTATCCATTCATCAGCTGATGGACATTTGGGCTCTTTCCATACTTTGGCTACTGTTGATAGTGCTATGGGGTGCCTGTGTCCCTATGAATCAGCACTCCTGTGTCCTTTGGATAAATCCCTAGTAGTGCTATTGCTGGGTCATAGGGTAATTCTAATTTTAATATTTTGAGGGAACTCCACACCGTTTTGCAGAGTGGCTGCACCAGTTTGCATTCCCACCAACAGTGCAAGAGGGCTTTCCTTTCTCCACATTCTTGCCAACACCTGTTGTTTCCTGAGTTGTTAACATCAGCCACTCTGACAGGTGTGAGGTGATATCTCAGTGTGGTTTTCAATTGTATTTCCCTGATGATGAACAATGTTGAGTATTTTTTATGTGTCCACTTACCATCTGGATGTTTTCTTTGGAAAAGAGTCTATTCATGTCTTCTTCCCATTTCTTCACTGGATTGTTTTTTGGGTATTGAGTTTTATAAGTTCTTTATAGATTTCAGATACTAACCTTGTATTTGATATGTTGTTTGCAAACATCTTCTCCCATTCCATTGTTTACCTGTTAGTTTTGTTGATTGTTTGCTGTGCAGAAGTTTTCATCTTGATGAGGTCCCAAACAGTTCTTTTTTCCTTAATTTCCTTTGCCTTCGGAAACATGTTAAGTAAGAAGTTCCTGCAGGTGAAGACAAAGTGGTTGCTGCCAATTTTCTCCTATAGGATCTTGATGGTTTGCTGTCTCACAGTTAGGTCTTTCATCCATTTTCAATTTATCTTTGTGTGGTGTTAGAAAACGGTTCAGTTTCATTCTTCTGCATGTTGCTGTCCAATGCTCCCACACTATTTGCTAAAGAGACTGTCTTTATTCCATTGGATACTCTTTCCCGTTTCGTGGAAGATTAGTTGGCCATACATTTGTGGACCCATTTCTGGGTTCTCTGTTCTATTCCACGGGTCAATGTTTCTGTCTTTGTGACAATACCATACTGTCTTGGTGATTGCAGCTTCATAATACAGACTAAAATCCAGGATTGTGATGCTTTCATCTTTGGTGGTGTTTTTCTTCAACACTGCTTTGGCTATTTGGGGTCTTTTGTGGTTTCATAAAAAAATTTTAGGATTGTTTGTTCTAGCTCTGTGAAGAATGCTGCTGCTATTTTCATTGGGGAGTATAGATATTTTAACCATATTTGTCCTTCCAATCTATGAGCATGGAAAGTTTTTCCATTTCTTTGAGTCTTCTATTTCTTTCATATGCTTTCTATGGTATGCGGTGTACAGATCTTTAACCTCTTTGTTTAGGTTTATTTCCAGGTATTTTATAATTCGTGGTGCAATTGTAAATGCAGGGGAGGGGCAGAGACAGGGGGGTACAGAGGATCCCAAGCAGACTCACACTGGCAGCAGCGAGCCAGATGCAGGGCTCAAACTCACCAACCATGAGATCATGACCTGAACAATAGTTAGACACTCAACAGACTGAGCCTGCCAGGTGCCACAAGTTGTGTAATTTCTTTAACTGGTTGGGGGTGAGACAGAGAGTTACTTGCATGTGTGTATCCCACAGGCAGGTTGATGGATTATTCCAGAATATGGGTGGATTTAGGCATCAGTGGATTTCACTTACTTGGTTATTAGGCAATCGAGAGCCACATTACAATCTGCCCCTCATGTTTTGAGGAAAGCCCAGACAGGGTCGAACCGTATTCTGGCCACACTTTGTCTACTTGCTGATGGTGTCAGGCTTGGCTCAAAAGGCCACC
>NC_043711.1:4500955-4502323 GCF_006229205.1 Suricata suricatta | reverse complement strand
CGATGAAGAAGTCTTGCATCACTGTGACCTCGTAGGGGTCAGCCACGCAGATCCCTGTCCGGGAGTGGAGTGTCAAGGGGAGGAGGAGGACAGGGTCTCAGTGCTCACCCCTGACTGCGGGAGCGGTGTCAGGCTCAGCCTGTGTTTGTAGAAGCTCAAGGGCTAAACCATTGTAAACATCACGCATTACCGATAGTGGTGGCAGCTGGGAGTCACTGTGGTGAACGATGTCCACTGTCTTCTTGTAGTTTTACTCGTAGGTAGGCGTGCATGGGAGAAGGGCTCAGGCATACCTGAAGGGTCCACACCTGTGCTCTCCAAGGTGCTAGAGCTCCCTCTGGTCCCTGGGCACTTGGAATGTGGCCAGCTCAGAAAACTTTTTAACATTTGTTTGGAACACATTGGATGTGCCAATCTACCTTTTCAATTTTACATTTTACAAATCCTAAAATACAGATCAAAGTGTTTCCAATGAACGGCTAGGGGCAGCTTTCCACTGAGTGGATCAGTTCTGGAGAATGTGACTCTTTATCTTGGGCTTGTGAGTTCAAGCCCCATGTGGGGTGGAGATGACTTACAAATAAAATTAAAATCTTAAAAAAGAAAAGTGGTGGTACCCTCGTTAAATATTCTGCAGATATAAAATATGTGCTACACCAAAGGCTTAGTGGAACAAATAGAATGTATCATTCAAAATTTTGAGATATTAATAGGTTACTCTCAAATATGAGTAGATGATTATTATAACATTATTATCAAAGTGAAGGTGGGGTTTTTAAACATATTTTTTCAACATATTTTTCAAGATTTTACCACATGTTGCAAGAATAATAGTTTGGAGATATTTGGTTGATGAAAATGTATAATAAAATTGATTTTACCTCTCCCTTTTTTGGGGGGTACCTGAAGTTTTAAAATGACAAAGAGCTAATTGTATTTCTGGTGGACAGTGCTGATCTACAGGAAGTGAAAATGATGGCAAAGCATTTTGGATTAATGGTTAATTTGCGATTCAACAGGTAGTAGGTTATATTCAAGCAATGGGTTGAGGCCAGCAAAATTTGTGAAAGCAGAATCATATTAAAAATGTTACCCTAAAAAATAAATAAAAATAATGTTGCACCAAGAAGTGTATTAAAAATTAGGGCACCTGAGTGTCTCAGTCAGTTAAGTGCCCGACTCTGGGTTATGACTCAGGTCATGATATCCCGGGGTCCTGATTTGGAGCCTGGCATCAGGCTTTGAACTGATGGTGCAGAGACTTCTTAGGATTCTCTCTCTCTCTCTGCCCTGCACTCTCTCCCTTTCCCTCTCCCTCTCAATAAATAAATAAATATTTATAAATACAGTAAAAGAAAGAAATTTATT
>NC_043711.1:4498729-4500855 GCF_006229205.1 Suricata suricatta | reverse complement strand
TAAACCTAACCAAGGATGTAAAAGGACTATATGATGAAAAATATAGAAAACTTATGAAAGAGATTGAAGAAGACACCAAGAAATGGAAAAACATTCCCTGTTCATGGATCGGAAGAATAAACATTGTGAAAATGTCATTACTACCCAAAGCAATCTACACATTCAATGCAATCCCCTCAAAATTGCACCAACATTCTTCTCAAAGCTAGAATAAACTATCCTCAAATTTGTACGGAACCACAAAACCCCTGAATATCCAAAGTAATATTGAAAAGAAAACCAAAACAGGAGGCATCACAATCCCAGATTTTAGCCTCTACTACGAAGCTGTCATCATCAAGACAGTATGGTTTTGGCACAAAAACAGACACATAGACCAATGGAATAGAATAGAGAACCCAGAACTGGGCCCACAATTGTATGGCCAATTAATTTTTACAAAGCAGGAAAGAGTATCCAATTGAAAAAAGACTGCCTCTTTAGCAGGTGGTGCTGGGAGGACTGGACAGCAACATGTAGAAGAATGAAACTAAACCACTTTCTTCCACCATACACAAAAATAAACTCAAAATGGCTGAAGGACCTGAATGTGAGACAGGAAACCATCAAAACCCTCGAGGAGAAAGTAGGAAACAGCCTCCTTGACCTCAACCGCAGTAATTTCCTACTCGACACATCCCCAAAGGCAAGGGAAATGAAAGCAAAACTGAACTCTTGGGACCTCATCAAGATAAAAAGCTTCTGCACTGCAAAGGAAACAATCAAGAAAACTAATAGGCAACCGACAGAATGGGAAAAGATAGTTGTAAAAAACCTTTAAAAATTCAAGTCTTGTTTCATTAAAGTCAGGAAAAAATATTATAATAAATTCTGATCTGAGTATATATAAGACATTTCACTGTAAAATCATACTGCCAGGTTTAAAGCATTTGCTTTTCAATGTTTCAATATTTTTACAGTTACTTTAACTTTTGGGGCAAAACTAACCACTAAACAATGTTAACCATTAACAAAGGGCATATAAATGGGGGCCTTCATTTTTTCTTTAGCTTCAGGCTGCAATTATGGTTCAACTTGCCACCATTTCCATTTAAAATTTTGATCTTTTGTTCATCATAGTTTTTTGGCATTAATTTTGATTCCTTACAATATTGCAGTAAAATATTGTTGTTCTTATGGTCTCACATTTTGCTTGAGATTATTAATAAAAGGTGATACAAATGTTTAATTAAAAAATTTTTAATGTTTATCTCAGAGAGAGAGAGAGAGAGAGAGAGAGAGAGAGAGAGAGAGAGAGAGTGAGCTGGGGCAGGGAGGAGCAGAGAGAGAGGGAGATGCTGAACTCAAAGCTGAACTCTGTTCTGTCAGTGCAGACCCCAGTGTGGGGCTCAAACTCTTGAACTGTGAGATCATGACCTGAGTTGAAGTCTGACACTTAACTGACTGAAGCACCCAGGCACCACCAGACTTTTATTTTTATTGATGACTTGATCTCGTGTTAATTTGAGAATGTTCATCACTAGGAAAGAGTAGAAATGTAAATGTTTCTCACTCACCCTAATCCCAGCCTTGCTTCCAAACTTGCAGAACTCCTAAATTTCCTAAGCTGGACACTGGATACTCCTGGTGTCTCAGGGTCAGGGTCTCCAGCCTCAGTTGACAGCATGGGGACACAGGAGCCTCTCCCTAATGACAAGAGACGGCAGGTGCCCCATGGACTCACCACGACCTTCAAGGTCTTCTTGATACCATCTGTCATGTAACGATTGAATACAGTAGCCTTGACTTCCACCTCATGTAGACCGATCTTCAGAGGCACGATGACAAAAGGCACGGCTATTGAGGACTCCGCTGGGATTTCCAGAATCTGCTGGTAGGGCTTCTCGGCGGTGGCCTTGCTGCAGAAGGCTGGGTTGTAGAGGAGGGTCACCCTCACCTGCCCGGGACAGAGTAGCAGTCAGGGGCATGTGCCATGGCCTCCCCGCCCCCCGACCATCCAAGCTCTCCATCATACCTCTGCCGCCCCAGGAACCCACCTTGAGATCCCCCACATCCTGGTAATTGTAGAGCACGGCTCGGATCTCCACTTGCTCATTGCGCACGACAGAGTAGGGCAGCCGCAGGTC
>NC_043711.1:4496068-4498629 GCF_006229205.1 Suricata suricatta | reverse complement strand
ACTCACAGGTCTAACAGGAGACCAGGAGAAACCTAATGGAGGACCAGGGGGAGGGGAAGAGGGAAAGAGAGTTGGGGAGAGAGAGGGATGCAAAACTTGAGAGACTATTGAATACTGAAAATGAACTGAGGGTTAAAGGAAGAGGGGGGAAAAGAGGTGGTGGTGATGGAGGAGGGCACTTATGGAGAAGAACACTGGGTGTTGTATGGAAACTAATTTGACAATAAACTACTTAAAAATGTATTATACTATAAAACAGTTTTTTCCCATTTTTAAATATATTTATATATTTTTTGAAAGGTACATATATCTCATGACAGATCGTGAGCAGGGACGGGAATAAGAGTAGGAGATAAAGAATCTGAAGCAGGCTCCAGGCTCTGAGCTCTGAGCTGTCACCACAGAGCCCAACACAAGACCCAAACTCATGAACCATGAGATCATAACCTGAGGCGAAGTCAGTTGTTTAACCAGCTGAGCCACCCAGATGACTCAGGATTTTAAGTAATCACCACAGCCAATGTGGGACTCAAACCACAAGCTCGAGAATCACATGCTCTTCCACCAAGACAGACAGGCGGCCCCAGGAACACGATCTTAATTATCCCTTTTATCAGGGTTCCCAATATGGCCCAGTGTGGCACCAATGGGAAGAAACCTGAGCAGGGCGCTGGAGACTGCAAGGCGCACCCCAGGGACAGCGTGTGCACGACTCCCCCAATCTGCACTCTCTCATGCTGGTAGCTTGAAATCCACCATAGCAGCGATAGTCACAGGATGGAAAATGTCAGTGGTACAAATCAGGTTCTTTTCATCCTGGAGAGCCGGATGTCAAACATTTACCAGCATGCCATGGAGGAGACTCAGTCTCCAAAGGAAAATGTGTGCATCAGTATCACTCTAAAGGATTCCATACAAATTTTAATATAGTTTGTTCTAGCTTTGAGAAGAACGCTGGTGCAACTGATGGGGGATTGCATTGAATGTGTAAATTGCTTTGGGTAATAATGACATTTTAACAATGTTAATTCTCCAATCCATAAGAACAGAATGTTTTTACATTTCTTTGCATCTTCTTCAATTTCCTTCATAAGTCTTCTATAGTTTTCAGCATAAAGGTCTTTTACATCTTTGGTTAGTTTATTCCTAGGTATTTTATGATTTTTCATCCAATTGTGAATGGGATCCATGTCTTGATTTCTCTTTCTATTGCTTCATTTTTGGTGTATAAGGATGCAACCGATTTCTGTACATTTGTTTTCTACCCTGCAACATTACTGAATTGATGGATCAGTTCTAGAAGGCTCCTGGGGGACTCGATCGGGTTTTCCATGTAGAGTATCATGTCGTTTGCGAAAAGGGAAAGTTTGACTTCTTCTTTGCCGATTCTGATGTCTTTTATTTCTTTTTATTGTCTGATTGCTAATGCTAGGACTTCCAGCACTATGTTAAACAACAGTGGTGAGAGTGGACATCCCTGTCATGTCCACAATTTCAGGGGGAAAGCTCTCAGTTTTTCCCCAGTGAGGATAACATTAGCTGTGGGCCTTTCACAAATGGCTTTTCTGATGTTTAAGTAAGTTTTTCTATCCTATATTCTCAAGGGTTTTTATTAAGAAGGGATGTTGTATTTATCAAATGCTTTTTCTGCATCTATCGACAAGATCATATGGTTTTTATCTTTTCTTTTGCTAATGTGATGTATCACATTGATGGATTTGTGAATATTGAACCAGCCTTGTAACCCAGGAATGAATCCCACTTGATCATAATGGATAATTCTTTATATATGCTATTGAATTTGATTTGCTAGTATCTTGTTGAGTATATTTCCATCTGTATTCATGAAAGATATTGGCCTGTAGTTCTCTTTTTTTGTTGTTGTTGGGTTTCTGTCTGGCTTAGGAATCAAAGTGATATGTGCTTCATAGAATGAGTCTGGAAGTCTTCCTTCCATTTCTATATTTTGGAATAACTTGAGAAGGATCAGTGTTAACTCTGCTTTAAACTAAAGGCAGTAACAAAACATGGAAAAGGACATTAATAATAATTATAGGATCTCTACATCAGGAAGAGCTAACAATTATAAACATCTATGTGCCGAATTTGGAGCATAAAATAACTAATCACACACAGAAGCAATCTTATTGATAAGAATGTGCTAATTGTAGGCACTTTAATACCCCACTTAAAACAATGGATAGGTCAACCAGACAAAAAATCACTAAAGAAACAATGGACCTGAAAGACACACAGGAATAGATGGCATTAATAGACATATTTAGAACTCTGCATCCAGAAGCTAGGGAATTCACTTTCTTCTTGAGTGCCCATGGCACATTCTGTAAGATAGATCACATACTGGATCATGAAATAGCCCTCCATAAATACAAAAGAATTGAGATCATACCATGCACACTTCCAGATCACTATGCTATGAAACTAAAATCAACCACAGGAAGAAGTCTGGAAAACCTCCATAAATGTGGAGGTTAAAAACTACCCTACTGAAGAATGATTGGGTGAACCAGGTAATTAGAGGGGAAATTTAAAAATACATA
>NC_043711.1:4494755-4495968 GCF_006229205.1 Suricata suricatta | reverse complement strand
TACGATGGAGTACTATATGGCAATGAGAAAGATTAAATATTGCCATTTGTAGCAAAGTGCACGGACCTCGAGGGTGTCATACTAAGCGAAATAAGTCAGGCGGAGAAGGACAGATACCATATGTTTGCACTCATAGGTCTAACAGGAAAAACCTAACAGAGGACCATAGGGAGGAGAAGGGGGAAAGAGAGTTGGGGAGAGAGAGGGATGCAAATCATGAGAGACTATTGAATACTGAAAACGAACCGAGGTCTGAAGGGGCAGGGGGAGTGGGGAAGAGGAGGATGGTCAAGGAGGGGGGCACTTGCGGGGAGAAGCACTGGGTATTATATGGAAACACATTTGACAATAAACTATTATTTAAAAAATAAATTAAATTTCACAATAAAGGAGAATGTGTTCTGGAAAGACATAAAGGAAGCAATTCAACATGGAAGGAGATCTTCCATTGGGACATTGATGCTGAGAGCCCCTAGGTTAACAGAGCACTTTTTTATGTCAGGTATTGCACTCAGTACGTTATGCATATTCTTTTATTTTACAGACTTTTTAGAAGCTGGGTGGGCAGAGGTGGTTAGGAAAACTGACTCCCAGTCACAGAGCTAGGATAGGCGATGCCACTGTGCCCATGCCCTGCTGACCAATTGTGTCTGTTCTTTTATTCACCTGACCTCCCCCTCCCCTATCCCATCCCAACACTGTTCAGCCAGAAGGAATGAGAGTCACCAAAACTGTGGCCGTTCACACACTGGATCCAGAACACCAGGGCCACAGTGAGTCAGCCACCGCAGAAGGGTTGAGACTGGGGGTGGGGAGGGGGTGAGGCAGGGCCTTGTGGGAGAGGGCAGTGCCATGGGTCTCTCGAATTCCACTGGCAGACGGAGTGCAACGAGAGGAGATCCACGCCGCAGACCTCAGTGACCAAGTCCCAGACACAGATTCAGAGACCAAGATCCTCCTGCAAGGTGAGCCCCCACTGCCCCTCACTCAGGAAGGCCTGGCCCTGGAGGAGGGGACCACTTCCTCCGAATGCCGGGCGTATTTACTCGGCACCTCCGCTGCCTCCACAAACACCGGAACAGCCGGCCACCTCCTTGATCTGCTTTATAGAAGGCTCCAGGCAGTCTGTAGTTCAGCAAATAGCTTTTGCCAATAGAGAAGTTTAAATGAGAAACAGTATAGTTCAAGAGCAGGAAATTCAGGAACTAATTGC
>NC_043711.1:4493347-4494655 GCF_006229205.1 Suricata suricatta | reverse complement strand
CCAGGCCACGCCCTTCCCCTTAGCACCTCCCCTTTCTGGATCCCTCTTTTCAAAGACCTCCCCCTACCTGTCCCCTCCCTGAGACCCTGGGCCACTCTGAGGCCTCCAGACCTCCATCTGTCATTAAGGCCCCTTGCCCTAAACCCCCTTGAGAACCTTCCCCTCTCTGAACGCCTCTCCTCTGAGACCTCCCTCCGCATCCCTACCAGATTTCCCTGAGGCCCCTCTTTCCTCTCTGGACCCCTGTCTGGCCCCTCAGAGAATCCTTGTCCCCTGAGGCCCCTCCCCTGGCTGGCCCACACCCTGCACTCAGCCCAGGCTCCTCTGGAGACACTTCTGTCTTCCCTGCAGGGTACACCCGGCAGCTGGCCTACAGACAGGACAACTCAGCCTATGCTGCCTACCGATCCCAGGAGCCCAGCACCTGGTGAGCCTTTCTGGCGACCCCACCAAACAGGGTGGCCTGGGCTGGCCCCAGCGGGTCTCTCAAAAACAGCCCTATGATCCTTGGCGGCAGAGACAAGGCGCCCACCTTGAGTTGCCAAGTTGCCAGCAGAATTCAGAGCCCCCTGTGGCTAGTCTGGCACCTAACTTGGGTGGGGAAGTTGGGCAAGCCTGGTAGGCCCCTCCCCTCTCTGCTCATTGGTTGACTAGAATCATCATCTCTGGATCCCAGACGCAATTGGCTCATGCCTTGTGCCTGCCCACAGGCTGACTGCATACGTGGTCAAGGTCTTCTCTCTGGCCTCCAACCTCATTGCCATTCAGGCCAATGTCCTCTGCGGGGCTGTCAAATGGCTGATTCTGTATAGGCAGAACGGCAGTGGGGCCTTCCAGGAAGATGGGACCGTATTTCAACAGGAAATGACTGTAAGAAGCATGGGTTAAGGGCAGGCTGGGGAAGGGGTGCCTGGAGTCACAGGATAGAGCAGAGAAAGGCTACCCCTTACCCTGATAATATCACCTTCCCATTACAGACCAGAGACCTTCAGAATCTAGTGCAGCCTGAAGTTTCTGCCCTTTCACTCTGAAAATATAGAACCCCTCACAGCTGTGGTTCTCCAAATGTGGTCCCGAGTCCAGCAGCATCAGTATCACCTTCAAACTTGTTAGAAATGCATGTTTTCAAGCTAGACTCCAGATGCAAGGAATCAGAAACTTCAGGAGGAGGGCCCAGGAATCACAGTTGCTACAGGCCCCCCTCCTTCACCACGTGATGCTGATGCATGCACAAGGTGGAGAGTCACTCCCTTAGTCTGACCTTTCACACTTCCAGTCTCACACCGTCCCCCTGCCCCCATGCACAAA
>NC_043711.1:4490408-4493247 GCF_006229205.1 Suricata suricatta | reverse complement strand
CCTCCTGCACAGCACTCAACCATCTGTAATGATGTGTCTACTGGGGAGCCCACTGGTTCGTGTGTGGCTCCCCTGCTAGATGGGGAGCACGGTGGGGATTGGGTTCTGGCGTCTGGTTCTCGCCCACCATCTTATCCACAGCGCCAGCAACAACTGCTGAGTGAATGAATACTGAAGAGTGTGGCCCACCTAGGGAGACCCTGAGGAGAGACTCGCCCCTACAGGGGGACTGGTCAGCTTTGGGGGACACACTGGTGATACTATCCTTGTTTCCTGCTTCTTGTTCTAGGGGGGCTTCCGGGAGAATGAGGAGAAGGATGTGTCCCTCACAGCCTTTGTTCTCATTGCGCTCCAAGAGTCTAAAGAGTTTTGCAGTGATCAGGTCAACGTAAGTGTCCACCACCCTCTCCTTCTCCCCTCCCCAGGGCACATCCATCTTGGAGGGTGAGATGTGCATTCGGGTGATTCCCAGTCCTCCCAGTGCAAATGCAGCCACCACAGTGGCCATAAGACCCAGAATGCCATAATAATTCCCAGCATGTTTTGAGTGTTAACTAGATGCTCATCTAAGACATGTTGAGTCCTATAATCCTTGTGAGAACCCAAGAGGTAGGTATTCTTATTATCCCCAGGCTACAGAAGAGAAAACTGAGACACAAGGAGATCAAAAATGGGTGCCTTCTGCCTGCTTTACCCTGTCCAGAGACTTTCAGCCGATTTCAACAAAAATCCTCCCAGTCGGCTTCCCCATCACTGCTACATGATCAGTGCATTGTACCTTGCTGCTTCCCTGAAGAAAAGGCACAACCCAGACCCAAGAGCACATAAAGACTATTTTCTTAGTTCGGGAGACCTTTTAGGAAAATTTCAAAGGGGCCCATGAACCCAAAAAGGAAAGGATTACACATATTGGCTCATGGCCGTCTCTTTTTCCTCTGGTTTTGGTTCTGAGGCAGAGAACTTAGGAATCTGACTCCTGAGAATCACTGTGCTTGCTCCCTCTGCTTTGTCCTGGGGTTTAAGAATGGTTTGTTGGCCTTTAATTTGTGAAGTTGGGGACCCCAGGGTCTCACGTTCACCCAGCTGCTTTTCCTTTCCTCAGACTCCAAAAAAGAGATAGAGGGGAGGGGCTGTTATCTTTTGGGCCTTAGAGGGACACAGGCCATTCTAGGTCCAATAATTCCTCTCTCCCTGCCACCCAGTCTCCTGGCAGAACATGGCTGCCTTCCTTGGGGAAATAGCCAGACTGAAGCCAGAACGTTCAGATTCACATGGGAGATTCTGATTGGCCGTCCCAGGGTCAGGTGACCATACATGGGCCAATAAGCTGAGGCCAGGAAGTAGGTCTTCCTGGGCAAACATGGCTGCTTCCACTGTGGTGAGATGAATGAAAGACAGAAGGTTCTGCAAAAGTCACCAGTAGATGGAGAACAAGCAGCTGGACGTGGAGGGCGGGGGGAGAAGGATTAATTTCTACTACAAGACAGCAACATATTCTTCAACAAAATGGCTACACTGTAGCCGGATTCTAGCAGAGAGAGTCATGACATATATGCGCTTCTTTCCAGGAAGCAACTTTATTCGTGCCAGGATGGCTCAGTTTGCTTATACCCTAAGATATGAGCCTCTACCTCCAAGAGGCATTGTGTTTACATATTTTTTACTTATTTGTCTCCCCTATATTGTAACATACAAACATGCAGTCTGATTAAGTGGTCTCATATAAAAGATCGTGAGGGATTTAATGTACTCTTATAGCCAGTTTGCCAAGAGGATTTATTTTTATTACTCCATAGGGAGGGTGCCCCACCACATCACTATCACTATACCTTAGACTATAGAACCAGATTGCTGGGGTGCAGATCCAGAGTGTCCTGGAATCGGGGTGCCTGGGTGGTTAGTCAGTTGAACCTCTGACTTCGGCTCAGGTCACGATCCCACTGTTCTGGAGCTCCAGCCCCAAAGAGTGTGCTGGTATCAGTCTGTGAAAGCCAACTGTTAAATGTTCTGCACTTTCACAAGTTAGGTGTTTACACAAGATTCTTTTCAATTAAATTATGGAAACTGACTTTAGACTAAACATTATGCATCAAATGCAAAGGTAATAAACACTCAAAACTCATCAATCCCTAATTGGTTTATTACTTTCCCTCCTTATCTATGACAAATCTATCCATCTCGAGGATATTCACATACCTATATGGTGAAAATGCTGTCTACTGTGCTACTGCCCACCTCCTCCCAACTCTTCATTCACTATGTATAGTTTGAAATTGGCCGTGGTAATATTTACACCAAGAAACTCCTCAAACACTACAAATCATGTATTCCTCCATCCCTCATCCCTCTGGGTCTCAATATTCTCATTGTGCAGTAGAGGTGATGATGAAAATAATGCCTACACCACAGGATCCTGAAGTTCACTGATTGTGCCATTTAGTAAGTGTTAGCTATGAAGCTGATGATTAGATAAGACGAGATCAGGAGCTTTCAGGGTGGTATGGCCATAGACAAAGCTGATGATTAGATAAAAGGGATTTCCAGTGGGTTGCTGAAGCTGGCTCATACTAGCTCATGAGTGCCTGTCTGCAACATCTATTCTCCCCTCCACGTTCAGGGCCATTATGCTGGTCGCTTGAAATTGGCCCCAGTGGGAGCATTTACACCACAGCAATTGGCAGGCCATAAAACAGACCCCAGCCCCCATACACACAGCAGAGAGCTGGTGTTTAAACTGTCACCAGTGCATCACTGGCTATATAAACTGTTCCAGGCACATCAGAGTTACTCAGCAACAAGGCAGTACACAGAGACTAAAACGTCTGGAAACCCCCCCCCC
>NC_043711.1:4474395-4490308 GCF_006229205.1 Suricata suricatta | reverse complement strand
CTGGGATGGGCAGCTTCAAGTTGAGCTGGAGTAAGTTGTGCTAGGTCCTGCTTGGGGAATGGCTCTGAGGTGTGAGAAGTCCTCCCTGTGAGCTACCCAAGAAGGTAGCAGCATTCATACAACAATTGTATGTTGAGCTCTTGCTATGACACAGAGAAAGAATGGGCTCTGATGTCAGAGAGATCCAAATTCAAATCCCCCTCTGCCACATTCTCACTGTGTGCCTTTGTGTCACTGTCCCTCCCGACCACACCTGAAGATGATATTTACATCATAGGTAGTTGAGAAGATTGAAGGAGTAATGTAGGGAGAAGGTCTAGCATAGAGTGAGGGCTCTATCACTGATGTTATCATCATTATCTCAAGGGCAATTAGGATTAGATAAGGTAATGAAATAGGGAATTTAGCACAGTGCCTAGCACATAGGAGCACTTAATCTTTGGGTCAGGTGAATATACTACATCAGGGTTCCAGGACTACTGATGTAACATATGTCAAGTAACACGTAGACTCAGGTGGTTTATCACAATGGAAGTTTGCTGTTGGTGGACAGCTCTCCTCAAGACAGTCATGCAGGGATCCTGGCCACCTTTTTTTTCATTGTGCTGCCATCCTGGGGTCCTTGGGATTTACTCCATCTCAGCTGAAGGGGAAACAGGTGAATTGTGCAAGGGAGGTAGACTAGGCATGGAAGGTGCCCCTAACATTGCCAGTGTCCATTCCATCATCCAGAGCTCTGTCTTGTAGCCATATCTGCCTGCAAAGACATGTGGGAGATGTAGTCCAAATATGTGCCCAGGAAATGAGGGAACAGTTTTTTTTAATGCTTATTTATTTTTGAAGGAGAAAGAGCAAGCATGGGAGGGGCAGAGAGAGATGGAGACAGAATATCCAAAACGGGCTCTTGCTTACAACAGACAGCCTGATGTGGGGCTCAAACTCATGGACCTTGAGATAATGACCTGAGCCAAAGTTGGACACTCAACGCACTGAGTCTCCCAGGCACCCCAGAGGAGGGAATGCTTTTTGTGACAATCTCTGCCACAAGAGCTTTCTTGAGCACTGGGGACATCACAGTGACTACAGCACAGCCCGTGCCATCAGGGCTCACATGCCAGTTGAGGAAAGGAATGAGTTAATAGGTGGCAACAGAGCATCATAGGGCTGGGACAGGACAGCACAGGATAATTTGAGAGGCAGAGGGAGGGCCTCGCCCACTCTTGGAGTGCCATTGAAGCTGCATTGTGCAGGATAGGATTAACCAGGAATAGGTGGATAAAAGGTGCTCCAAGTAGTGGGCCCAGGAAGTAAGAATGAGCATGGAAAGTTTATGAAATCTCCTGTAGATCAGTGGGGCTACAGATGAGAATTGAAATGGAGGAGTGAAGGTTAATGAAAGAAGAGAGTGAGGCAGGAGCCAGCAGAGTGAGGGCCTTGGATGTCACTCAGGATATGTGAACACCAAGAAGTCTAGTGTGAGTCTTTTTCTCAGTTTTCTCTGAGCCATCTCCTCACTGGACAATGCAATGAATATGGGGGATGGGGGTTCTCTCTGCAGACAAGAGAAGTTGGGGGGAGCCTGGCAAGAGGCTCTACAGTGTGGAGGCCACATCCTATGCCCTCTTGGCCCTACTGGTGCTCAAAGACTTTGACTCTGTACGTCCTGTTGCGAGCTGGCTGAATGAGCAGAAATACTATGGAGGCGGCTATGGCTCCACCCAGGCAAGTGACCCCATGTCCCCCAGGCACCTGCATTCCTGCTACCTCCAGGATCCCACTGGCCTCCGGAGAAGACCATAAGACCAAGAGTGGCAGCTTTTCTGTCCCACAAGCCAGAGTGGCTGGAATGGAGTTGAGAGATCAGGGTTTCTTAGCTGTGATCCTATTGGCAGATTCTAGACTACACTCTGAATGCCCAAGCTGTGTTCTGAGGATCCTCATATCTTGACCATGTTCTTAGTTCCCCTAGACTCCCAGTGTTAGCTCATATCTTCCTTTGTGTTCTAGATGATGTTTTCGGTTCCAGAGATTTCCAGTGTTACTTCCTAACTTTCTGTGGGTTCTAGGCTATGTTCTCGTTTGGACAATCCTCTGAGTGTTACCTCATATCTACCTATGTGTCTAGACCAGTTTCTCAGTCCAACCATGCTCTCAGTGTTAGCTTGAGGGCTCTAGACCATATTGTCAGTTCCTACTGGCTCCCAGGGTTAGCTCATATATTCCTATGTGTTCAACATCATGTTTTCAGATCCAGCATGCTCCCAGTGTTAGTGATATCTTCCTTTTGGTTCTAGACCAGGTTCTCAGTTCCAACAGACTCCCACTGTTAACTCATATCTTCCTGTGGGTCTAAACCATGTTTTCAATTCCACTGGTCTCCTAGAGTTAGCCCACATATTCCTGTGGCTTCTAGACAAGGTTCTCAGATGTACCAGGCTCCTAGTGAGCCTAGTGAGCCTTTCTGTGATCTCTAGACCATTTTTCAGTTCCACCAGGATTCCAGTGTTAATTCATATTACTCTGGATTCTAGACCATGTTCTTGGCATTCTAGAACATCATCCAAGCCTCTCTGTCCCTGGAAGGTGAGTATTAGGACATGGAATTAAAGCTCAAGTTTGGCCCCCTCTCTTTCTGTAGTGCTCTTGTCACATTCTAAGTATCCCTTTTGGATTCTAGATCATATGTTCAGTGTTTCCAGGCTCCAACTCCATTCTTTTTTCACAAATGAGTTCTAAAACATTCTCAGTGACTCCAAACACTTGTCTTCGACTCTAGTCTGAAGGGGACTGGGCACACTCTCAGTTTTGTTAGAGTTTCAGTCTTTTGCCTAAAATTTCTGGTGGATTCTAGACTTGTTCTCAGTATGCCCAAGTGCTTGTCTAAGCCACCGTCCCTTGGAGAATCAAGAACATGTCCTCAGTGTCTAACAAACGCTAATCTCATCCTCACCCTCTCTGGGATGCGGGGTCCTATGCTATCATCTCAGTACCCCCTCCCTGTGATCTGAGTCTCTTCCTTCCCCAGTGGGTTCTAACCACTTTCTCAGTCTCCTGGGTCACTCTCATTCTTTCTCATCGGTTCCAGGCCACCTTCATGGTGTTCCAAGCCTTGGCCCAATACCAGAAGGATGTCCCTGACCACGAGGACCTGAACCTGGATGTATCCATTGATCTACCTGGCCACAGCTCTGTCATCATGTACAGAATCCTCTGGGAGTCTGCTAGCCTCCAGCGGTCAACAAAGGTACAGCTGCCTAGTCAAACCCTTGTTGTCCTCCTCCACACCAGTCAGGTTTTCCCAGAGGCAAGAGATATGGCAGATGACTGTTGCAGCCAGGGAGAGGCTTGGTTCCCAACATCCTTTCTTCTCTCTCCCTACTCCCTGCAGACCGAGAAAAACGAGAATTTCATAGTAACAGCTCAAGGAAAAGGACAAGGTACCTTGTCGGTAAGGAACAGGAGCACAAACCAGCTTGAACCACCTTCTCTCAGCCCCTCAGGCTCAGAGGAACTGTCTTCTTCTCAAGTAGAGTGGGCTGAGACTTCATGTCCTGTTATCTCACCAGGTGGTGACAACGTACTATGCCAAGCTCAAGGCCAAACAGACCTGCAAGAAGTTTGACCTCATGGTAGCTCTCCGACGAGCTCCTGAAGACGGTAAAAGAGTGAAGACCCTACATGTCACCCTCCCCCCACCTCATTCCATGTCTGCCCCCCTCCCTTAACAGGGACCCAGGGGAACACCCCCTCCCATTTTTATGTCTCTGTGCTTCTAGTCAAGAGGCCTCAGGATGCCCTGAACACCATGTTCCTTGACATCTGCACCAGGTAAGTGATGGGTCACTGGGGGTAATTCCTCTGTCTATAGTGAGACTCCTCACAAATAACATCTGTGGTACCTAATCCACGTAAGAGTGAATTTGCATCTGGTATTGTCTGAAGTACCTGCCAGGGGTGGATACCCCAGGCAGTCCTCGCTCTGCGTGGCACTTCGAGACTAACAATGGCCACAGAATCTGAAATTATACAAGCAATCTTAATCAAGGGAGGAAGTTACAATTGTTCCATGACCTTTAGAGCATTTTATCACAACTTCAAAAACTCTCATCCTGCCAGTTAGAAAGGTACAGAGAAATGAAAATTACAGTAACAGGAGAATTTGCTTACTATGCTGTCAATTAAGACACTAGAACATGGAGATGCAAGTAACTTTTTGTTCTCCTTTGTGAAACGCCAAAGTACTGTGCTTCTTCCGTTTGTATCCCTTGGGATAAGGATGGAGCAGGCATCTTTTCTTCTAAGTTAGGTCAGCTTCCAGCATCTAATCTTTTGAGCAGTCAGTGTCAAAAGACAGCCTGTCTCTCCAATGGCAGCAAGACTGACATTCACACAGTCTGTTCTTTCTTCTCTAATTCCATTTATGTGCTGTTCAAATTTTACCTCCCGCCTCTTCATTTCACTGCTGCGCTTTCATCTTGGCTGACCAGTTCCCTCTGCCAATTGGCCAATTTACTAAAGTGTCCTGTGGCTTTCTCACTGGGACATAAGGAAGCACCACAATCACAGCCTTTACTGTCTGCATCAATTCATGGGCTGCTTAGTGACCTATCACAGACAGACTTTGAAAGATATGACAGGATCAGTCACTGACTGTGATGTGCATTTGTGATAGGCACAATGACTGGTGGACCAAAGAGCTAGAGACAACATTTATGCTTGTACTTTATGCAATTACAACTACTGAAACCTGATGCTGAGGGTTTAGCGTTACTGAGCTAGACCATGGTAACATTTTCTTCTTTTCATTTTCTAGAAGAACTAAGGCATGGAGAGGCCAAGGGACCCATGTCACATGGAGTTCGATTTTGAACCCATGCAATGGGCTCCAGAGCCTGAGCTATTAGTCACGTTGACCATGACACTGCCTTTCCTTTATTCCCTTTGGGAATGTTTCCTACAATCTAATATCCTTCTGTGCTGCTATGTGGGAGCCAACAACCCCATTTTGTTCAGACCCCTTTGTCCAGACACTGACCCCCAGGGCTGACCCTACCTTGGCCCCAACTGCCCTCTCCCTGTCCTATTCAGGTACTTGGGAGACAAGGATGCCACCATGTCGATCCTGGATATATCTATGATGACTGGCTTTTCTCCTGACACTGGTGACCTTGACGTGGTATGAAGGGCTTGGCCTTGGGGGCTGGAATCAGTGGGCAGAGGCCTCAGAAGGATTTTCACAAGTCCTGCCTTCCCCAGTTGAGTGCTGGCATCAACAGATATATCTCTACGTATGAGCTGAACAAGGCCTTCTCACAGAAGAACACCCTCGTCATCTACCTGGACAAGGTAAGGCTTCTGATTGGGACTTGACCACCACCAAGCTGACCTCTCTCTGGTCAGACCAGGCCCAGGCTAGGGGATGTGGGCTCTGTGCTGCTGGGTTGTGGAGGAAGGGGCATATAAAATAAGGTGGTCAACCCAGATCATCTCATGTTTTCTCAGCAGCTCACCCGACCACTCTTGTTCCAACCTCATTTTCACTTGCTTCCTCCAACTTCTCGTCAGTGTCCTAAACAATCACTGAAAAGAGCTATTTGGGTTTAAAAACTAAAGTGCTCAGTGCTGAAAAGCATTCCTTTTCTTCCACACACACCCCGACATTTCTTTTTTCGTATTTGCTCTGAACTTCTCTCCCTGACTTCCTCTCTAACATTGAATGAGCTTCCTCTTCTCCCCTACTTACATCTTCCTGTTTTCCTATCCTCATTTGCCCCCTGCCAACTCCCAATATGCCCAAAGGCCCCTTACCCCATATTAGTCAGCATAAGTAACACTGGATTCTGTAATACACCAGAGAATATGAGGGTCCCAGCACAAAAGTCCTGTGTTTCTCACTCAGGTAAAGTCCAGTTGGGAGGCTAAGGAAAGGGCTTTCTGCTCCACACAGTCACTCAGGGATCCATGCATGTTCCTTTCTGGGACTCTCAATGCCTATGATCTTTGAGTCCTTGGACCCCTCCATTCTAGAAGAAAAGAGGATTGTGCATGAGCTGTGGGTTGATATTTTCTTGTATTGGATTTTTTATAGATATAAATTTTTATAGGACTCCAACCTTACAGGGAAATTACAGAGCAGTAAAACAGTTTCCAAATACACCTGTCTATCATGCAAACATATATATGCATATCTATTTCTGTTCCTCTCTCTTTCTTTGTCTTTATATTTTCAGCTTAAATGAGGTGTCATTGACATATAGTGTTGTATATGTTTAAGGTATATAATGCAATGATTTGATGTATGTGCATATTGGGAAATGAAAACCATAATAAAGCTACTTAATATTTTTATTGCCTCACATAGTTTTAACATGGTTGTGTGTTGTATGTGATGAGAACTTTTTAAAGTTTAATTTATTGTCAAATTGGCTAAGATATCGTATGTGCAGTATACTCTTGGTTTTGAGGGTAGATTCCCATAATTCATCACTTACGTACAACACTCAATGTTCATCCCACTAAGTGCCCTCCTTAATGCCCATCACCCATTTTCCATGCTCCCTGACCCTCCTCATCAACCCTCAGTTTGTTCTCTGTATTTATGGATTCCCGGGGGAATTATACCAGACATATAAAGCAGAGTCAAAACCGATCCTTCTCAGGTTATTCCAAAAAATAGAAATGGAAGGAAGACTTCCAGAATCATTCTATGAAGCACATATCACTTTGATTCTAAGCCAGACAGAGGCCCCCCCAAAAGAAAGAGAGAACTACAGACCAATATCCTTCGTGAATACAGATGGAAAAATACTCAACAAGATACTAGCAAATCAAATTCAACAGCATATATAAAGGATTATCCATTATGATGAAGTGGGATTCATTCCTGGGTTACAAGGCTGGTTCAATATTCGCAAATCCAACAATGTGATACATTACACTAATAAAAGAAAAGAAAAAAACCATATGATCCTGTCGATAGATGCAGAAAAAGCTTTTGACAAAATACAACATCCCTTCTTAATAATAACCCTCGAGAAAGTCGGGATAAAAGGAACTTACTTAAACTTCATAAACGCAGTCTACGAAAAGCCCACAGCCAATGTTATCCTCAATGTGGAAAAACTGAGAGTTTTCCCCCTGAAATCATGGACACAACAGGGATGTCCACTCTCACCACTGTTGTTTAACATAGTGCTGGAAGTCCTAGCATCAGGAATAAGACAAAAGGAAATAAAAAGCATCAGAGTCAACAAAGAAGTAGTCAAACTTTCCCTTTTCGCAGATGACATGTTCTCTGTATTTAAGAGTCTCTTATGGTTTGCCCCCTCCCTCTCTGTTTGTAACTATTTTTTCCCCTTTCCTTTCCCCACGGTCTTCTGTTAAGTTTCTCAAGTTCTACATATGAGTGAAAACGTATGATATCTGTCTTTCTCTGAATGACTTATTTCACTTAGCATAACACCCTCCAGATCCATCTATGTTGTTGCAAATGGCCATATTTTATTCTTTCTCATTGCCAAGATCATTCCATTGTGTATATAAACCACATCTTTATCCATTCATTAGTTAATGGAAATTTGGGCTCTTTCCATAATTTGGCTATTGTTCAAAGTGCTGCTATAAACATTGGGGTGCATGTGCCCCTATACATCAGCACTCCTGTATCCTTTGGATAAATTCCTAGTAGTGCTATTGCTGGGTCATAGGGTAAATCTATTTTTAATTTTTTTATTGAACCTCCACACTATGTTTAGAGCATTTGCACCAGTTTGCATTCCCACCATCAGTGCAAGAAGGTGCTCATTTCTCCACACCCCCACCAGCATCTGTTGTTCCTGAGTTGTTAATTTTAGCCAGTCTGACTGGTGTGAGGTGGTATCCCAGTGTGGTTTTGATTTGTATTTCACTGTGATGAGAACTTTTATGATCTAAACTCTCAAGAACCTCCAAGTATACACTTTGGTATCATTAACTGTGGATGGTTTTATGGGCAGAGATAGCGGTCTGATGGCCAGAACTCAATCACACAGCCACACTGAACTAGGAAAGGAAGCTGACAGGTATAACCTTGCTATGAGCCATGGAGAAACAGAAAATGGATGTGTTGAAGTGCTCATACATTTTTTTGGTAGGGACTCCTGCTCCCTACCTGTATCCAACCTGGCTCCCTCAGTATCTCCACCCACTGCTCCAAACCACAGTACCCTATTCTGAGCTCCATTCCATGTCACCCCACTGACTAGCCTCCTCCTTCCCCCCAGATCTCACATGACCAGGAGGACTGTCTGACCTTCAAAGTGCACCAGTACTTCAAGGTGGGGCTTATCCAGCCTGGGTCAGTCAAGGTGTACTCCTATTACAACCTGGGTGAGCAGCCCACATAAGGCCTGGGGGGCCTGAGGGTCCAAGGGACCAATGAGGTGGGGAGCTGAGGGTCCCAGGGTTGGGGACCTGGCCTCCCCAGGCCTGAGGGACTGGAGTTGGGGAATCGAACCCCTTGGGTCTCTGGGCTGGAGGCCCCAGCCCTCTGACACCTCCCTGCCACTCTGCCCACAGATGAGAATTGCATCCAGTTCTACCACCCAGACAAAGAAGACGGTTTACAGAGCAAACTCTGTCACAGAGACGTGTGCCGCTGTGGTGAGTGTGGACACAAAATTGCCAGGAAGTGTTGGTCCCACACATCCAATGCACACCCAGAGGGACAGGCCCAAGGGTGGGGGGCCCTGGACAAGGCGTGTGATGAAACCGTGTCCCCCACTCATCCACCATACAGAAGACTGCTTCATGCACCAGGTGAACAAGGTCTCCCTGAGTGACCGTCTGGACAAGGCCTGTGAGCCAGGAGTAGACTATGGTGAGTGGGAGCGTGTGTGAGCAACAGTGTGTGGGGGGTGGTTCTGTGAGTGCCCATGGCTGATTGCGGCTATACTTTGGATTGTGGTCGTGGATGATGTGTGTGTGAGTGTGTGTAAATGTGTTGTAAAGGACCATGATTGTGGTGTGGGAAGCAATGGTAATGAGTGGGCTGGGTGTGTGCAAGTGTGTGAGTGGATATGGTCATATGCCCGGTTGTGTGTATGACATTATAGTTATGCAGAGCCATGGAGATAGGAGACAGTGGTGGCAAATGACAGCGCATGAGAAGTTATCACACGTGTGGCAGGTGTGTTCCTGGGGGGTAGGGACTGTGGCACATCTGCCTGTGACGCTGCATGCATTTGCTTGGGGAGGCCATATGTCCAGATGCGCATCAGGTGGCGGTGTACCACAACCTCCTTTCCTGTTATCCCCACCATGCTTCCCCTCCCCCCATCAGTGTACAAGACCAGGCTTCTCAAGAAAGAGCTGTCACATGACTTTGACGATTACATAATGATCATCGAGCAGATAATCAAATCAGGTGAGCCCTGCAGTTCGTCTTCTGTCTTCCACTTCCTTCTTGCTGGGTCCCTCCCCTGCCCCATTCAGCATCCCTGTCCCTCCCTCCCATCCAGGCTCTGATGAGGTGCAGGCTGGTCAGGAGCGCAGGTTCATCAGCCACGTCAAGTGCAGAGAGGCCCTGAGGCTGCAAGAGGGGAAACACTACCTCGTGTGGGGCATCTCTACCGACCTGTGGGGAGAGAAACCCAAGTGAGTGCCAGCCCTGTGCATGCCCCCCACGGTGGGTCACCCCATCCCATGCTTCCCCTGCCCTGCTCCTCACCTGCCGCCCTCTCCCCAGCATCAAGTACATCATCCGGAAAGACACCTGGGTAGAGCTATGGCCTGAGGCCGGTGAATGCCAGGATGAGGAGAAGGAGAAGCAGTGCCAAGACCTGGCCAACTTCACTGAGAACATGGTTGTCTTCGGTTGTCCCAACAGACCCTCCCCATAACCCCCACAATAAAGCTTTACTTAGAGTTCATGTGTCTCTGAAATTTGGAAGGTCTTGGAGAGGGAAAGAGGCCGCTGTGATCCCCTGCTTCCCCCTCGGCAACTTGGCTCCATCCTCAGGAAACCCTCCCAGATGCCCACTCCTTCCCTCCTGTGGACCACCTGCAAGTTTGCTTCCTCCCCCAGGGATCACGTGCCCCCCTGAACCTGCACTGCATCTGCATGTAGTCTGAAATGAGGTTGCATCTTCCTCCAAGTGCTCACATACTTGCTTTCTTAACACCTGCATCCTCACCTGTGTGTTCTCTGCTTCTTCATCTGGGTCCTCACCAGGACCTTTACCTACATCCTTCTCTGATCCACTCTGTTAGTACCAACATCCTCACATGCTTTACCTGCCCCCCACCAGCATCATTACTCATGAGGGCTCCACAGTTCTCCCCTCCTCACCATCACAGCCACCAGGATCCTCCCCTCCTCACCTCCCTCCCCACTTGGATACTGCACCTCCTAATCTTCATACCCACCTGGATCTTCCACCTCCTCACCTTCCTCCCCACCTGGATCCTCTGCCTCTTCACCTTCATCTCCACCTGGATCCTCTCCTCTTCCCCACCTCTCCACCTGGACCCTCCCCATCTTCCCTTCCTTCTCACCTGGATCCTCCCCTCCTCACCTTCTTCTCCACCTGGATCCTCCCCATCTCCTTTTCATTCACACCAGGATCCTCTACCTCCCAACCTTCATCCCCACCTGGATATTCACCTCCTCTTCTCATCCCCACCTGGACCCTCTCCTCCTCACCTTCATCCCTACCTGGATCCCCCACCTCCTCACCTTCATCCCCCCCTTGACCTCCCCTCCTTTCTTCATTCTCAACTGGACCTTCCCCTCCTCACCTTCATTCTCATCTGTTCTCACCTTCTCCCCATTTGCCCTTCATCTTCAGCTTGATTACAACTCCATTTGCTACGTTCCCTGCATTTCACATAGGCTGTGCCAAGGAGTGGTTGACAAGGGGCAGTCCTGGTGAGGATTCCGTTGGAGTTCTGAGTGAGCCAGGGAGGGGAAGGCTTGAGTCAGTGATCAAGGGCAGAGTGTGGGGGTTAGGGGGCATTGTGGTGACAGCATCACCAGAGCTGCATAGGAGCAACAGCCACAGGCAAATGGTTTCACTGGCTGTGGAGAGGACCTGGGCCCCTGGATCCCTCTTCTGATTAATAACAGCACTGGTACCTCTAAGTCTATGGAAGGTGGGGTCCAGTCCCTGGCCTAGATGAAGTCATCATGGGAAAATCCTTGAGCCTGGCAGTCACCCCTTCTCAGTCCATTTCTCTGAAGAACACCAGGTCCTGTGAACCCCACTTCCCCATTCCATGAATATGGGGGAAATAAATGGACAGCCACCCCAGCTCCCTCCAGCCTGTCAAGAGGAGACTCAAAAATCCTCATTACATTCTAGATGTTCCGGCCGACATGTATCAGTGTGCCCACCTGCCCCTATTTATGTCCATCTTGTCATGTTTTTTTCATGCCTATTTTCCCTTTCTTCTGCCCCGGGATTCATTTTCTTCCTTTTTTATTCTTTTAACACACGGGGTGTTACTTTGTTTGGGAGACTGTGGTTCCAGACTGTGAGCGGCACAGACACAATCTTTGAAACTCACATTCTAAAGACAACATGGAGTTGATTCATACAGTTAAGGTGTCCAAAAAGGAACAGAGAACAGAGCAACATGAGAGAACTTGTCTATATTGGGGACACCACTATTATCACTTAGATCAAATAATGGTCAGTTTTCATGTCAACCTAGCTAGGCTATGGTTTAATCAATCTCCTGTCTACATGCTGCTGCATAGGCATATCTCAGATCTGATTCACACCTACAATCAGTTGACTCTCACATTACCCTTGATAATCTGCGTGGGGCTAATCCTATCAGTTGTAGGGCAGAAGAGGGGAAAAATCGGCTTACTGAGGTAGAAGGAATTCAAGATCACAGCATAGAAATTCTGCTTGAGTTTCTAGCCTTTAGACTCAAAACTATAACATCAACTCTTAACTGAATCTCCAGCTTGCTGGCTTTTCCATGGATTTTGGACTTGCTGAATCCCACAGACACATGAGCCAATTCCTTAAAATAAATTGTGTGTGTGTGTGTGTGCAGATTGTTCGATGATACATGAATTAAATAGATAGATAGATACATAGATACATAGATAGATACATAGATACATAATTATAGATGGAGAGACAAATAGATGATAGATAATAGGCAGTGGATGGTGGATCAATGGTCAGACAAATGGATAAGCAGGTGGATGGATGTCTGGATGAATGGATGGATAAATGGGTGAATGGAAATTTGGATGGTTGGATGGATGGATGGATGGATGGATGGAAGGATGAATTGATAAATGGATGCATCGATGGGTGGTTGGAAGGATGGATGGATAAATGGATAAATGGATGAATGGATGGTCAGACAAATGGATGAATGGATGGATGGATAAATGGATAGTTTGATGGATTGACAAATGGACAGATGGATGGATGAGTCAATTGATCAATTAATTGATGGACAGGTAGATGGACGGATGAAGGGATGGAATGTTGGATTGATGGACAGATGGACAGATGGATGGAGGGAGGGATGGACAAATAGATGGATAGAGATATGGATGAAGGATGGATGCCTGGATGGATGGATAGAGTGAAGGTATATTACTGCTTCTTTCTCTGGAGAGCCCTGATTAATGCAGATATTCAGGGAATACAGGGATAGCTTCTGTGAGGAGGGAGTTCATGAGCCAACACAGAAAACAATGAGGAGCCAGCCATGGAGGATCTTGAAAAGATTGTTCCAGATGGAGGAAGCAGTATGTGCAAAGGCCCCAAGATGTCTGGGGCCAAGTGAGCACTGGAGTGTGGACTTTAAGACAGTGAAGATCACTTAGTGTCTACCCTAGGCACTTTTAGTGTCTAGCTCAGGGGAAGGCCAACTTTTTATATCAAGAGCCAGATAGTAAATACCTTAAGCTTTGTGGGCCAAGATAAAATTGAGGAGATCATGAAGGTACTTATAAAACAAGAGTGGAAATTTGTGCCCTGCCATGCCTTCTTCATGAGGGGTGGGCCATCTGTACTGGGGGGGCATCCTTTAGCCCAACTACCAGTGCTATTCTCTCCAGGATAAGTGATTCATCCAAGGAGGTTAGTTTGGAGGTCCAGGCAAGTGGAGGGAGTAGGGGTGAGCCCAAGGTCAGTTTCTCTCTGATCCAGTGATACCCAGATCCCAGCCAACATTTCCTTCTCAAGGTCTAGTTTCTCTTCTGGATGAGCTGCCCAAAGTCAAGGCAACTTGCTGAGTCACCAACCCCCACAATGAGATTCATTGATTCAGGATCCCATAGATACCAACAGAGGACACTCATGCATATAGGTGGTGGCCAGGATGGCCCACACAGGGCGTGGAAGTGGTGGGATGTTGGCTGTCAGGGAGGTGGGCACTGGGAGCAGAGAGGGGAATGGGCAGAGAGGGACGAACCTGGTGGGTATCTGCAGCCCACTAAAATGCCTTACCCCAAAGGTGCACCTGTGCAGACAGAGGGGGATGGCCAGAGTTGGCTTACAAAGGCGATGTGCTAGCCCCTGTGCACTTCAATGGAAGCCATTGCAAGATTTCAAGCAGGGAAGATATGAAGGCTGACTTCCATATTTAGAAAGCCGATGCTAGCAATTTCAATCCTACCTATATATACCCAAAGACTTGGAACCTAGTTCCTAGACAAATATATGTGTGAGCAAGCTCATAACAGCACTTTGCCCAGTAGCCAAAAGGTGGAAGCAACTGAAGCATCCCTCAGTGCGTGAATGGACAAGCAAACTAGGGTGCGAGCATACACTAGAACATTCTCAGCCCTCCAGGTGTGATTGGGCAAGCAAACTGGAATGCGAGCATACACTAGAACATTCTCAGTCCTAACAAGGAAGGACCTGGACACTAGTTAGAGAGCAGAGAATGAATTATGAGATGGCAAGATGTGGAGAAAGTCAAGCTAGAAACCACTGCAAGAGTCAAGCCAGAAATGACGGATGCCCTCGTGTGTTAGTGCACTCCAGGTGCTGTAACAAGACGGCCTACACTGGGAGCCTCAAACAGCAGACATGTGTTTATCCCGGTTCTGGAGGCTGGGAATCTGAGACGGAGATGCCAGCTTGGTCGGATTCTGGTGACAGCTGTCTTCCTGGCTTGCAGACAGTGACCCTCTCACTGGATTCTCAAAAGTCTTCAAAGGGGAGAAAGAAAGACAGAGACAGAGAGATTATCGCCACTTAAGGACCCTCATCTAATTTAGAAAGACTCTACCCTTTATGACCTAACCACTTCTCCAAGGCTCCGCCTACAAATACCATCACATTGGTTATTAGGACATCACCAATTGAATGGAGGTGAGGGGGGAGTGGGTCAGACACCCAGTCCACAGCACTTAGCAAACGTTGTAGCAGTGGGCATGGAAACAGGTGGTGGGTTAAGATCTGACTTTGGGATTGAATCATTGGGGCTTCCTAAAAGGTGGGAAGTGAGGGAGAAAAAAAGAGAGGGCTACTCAAACCATTCGGGGTGCCCTCGGGCTGACATCCAGGCCCTGGACTTAACCTAGTTAACCTAGTGGCTGGTGGTCCCGTCACCTGTGAGTTCCAAATTAAAATTGCATGCAAGTGAAAAAAAATATTATTTTCAGGGGGCAAGATGGCGGAGAAGTAGGGAGCTCTGTAATTTTCACCTGCCTGCATCTATCAAAGTAAGAAAGACTGAAGCCACAATACTCTGATCTGCAAGAGTGGGACAAAAAGCAGAGAGTCCACAAAGATGACAGCCTCATAGGTGCCTGAATGAGTGCGAACTGGGGAAGATAAAAACAGGCCGGGACCAGGAGGCTCAGAAGGGAGGGAAACGCCCTCCGCACAGAGCCATGGTGAGACGAGAGGAAGAGGAAGGGAGGCTGAAAACGCTCATAAAGCTGTCTCTAGAGAGGAGAAAACCCTCTGCCCAGGACGGAGAGGGATCCTATCATCCCATCTACAACCACAGGGGGGGACAGAGATCCGTCCTTTTTAGCTCATGCGTTTTCCTTAAGCGTGGTGCCGTGATCCCAGATGGCACCAGGAGAAACTGCTCCCTGTGCTCCCTATTCCATCCCCGGCTAGGAAGCCACCCACCTGCAGGAGCACATGTCATCTTGGGCGGTAGTATTAGAGTGCATGGACTAGGAATTGAAAACACTGCGGGGCTTGGAAAATAGAACTTGGCCCACCCATGGCACAAGGAGATCGAACCCAAAAGAGTGGGTTGCAATGCTTGGTTTGAGAAGGGATTGGAGTGCTGCCATAATTCTTCCTACAACCACCAAAGCAGGGCCTTACGGAGCAGCCTGGGGGATCCGATGTGGAGGTGAGAGCTACCTGCACCAAACCACGCCCATCTGCACTGGAGAGCTGCTTTTCTTATTATTTTTCTCCTTCTCCCCCACCCTAGACCTCTGAAAAGACCAATATTGACGAATTGCTCTGATTAGATCAATTCTTGCTATTCCAATATGTTTTCCCTTATCTCCTTCTTATGTCTCCACTCAACTGGACTGGTCATGCGGGCATTGGTTCACCTAAGCAGTCATACTTAATCCATTCTCTTAATGCTACTTTTTTTTCCATAATATTTTATTGTCAAATTGTTTTCCATACAACACCCAGTGCTCCTCCCCTCAAGTGCCCCCCACCATCACCACCACCTCTCCCCCCCCCAACCTTCAGTTCACTCTCAGCATTCAACAGTCTCTCAAGTTCTGCATCCCTCTCTCTCCCCAACTCTCTCTCCCTCTTCCGTTCCCCCTGGTTCTCCATTAGGTGTCTCTTGTTTTCCTGCTAGACCTATGAGTGCAAACATATGGTTTCTGTCCTTCTCTGCCTGGCTTACTTCACTCAGCATGACACCCTCAAGGTCCATCCACTTTCCTACGAAGGGCCATATGTCA
>NC_043711.1:4469029-4474295 GCF_006229205.1 Suricata suricatta | reverse complement strand
ACTTGTGGGTCCAGTTCTGGGCTCTCTATTCTATTCCATTGGTCTATGTGTCTGTTTTTGTGCCAGTACCATACTGTCTTGATGATGAGAGCTTTGTAGTAAAGGCTAAAGTCTGGGATTGTGATGTCTCCCGTTTTGGTTTTCTTCTTCAATATTACTTTGGCTATTCGGGTTTTTTTTTTTTTTTTGTGGTTCCATACGAATTTTAAGATAATTTGTTCTAGCTTTGAGAAGAATGCTGGTGCAATTTTGATTGGGATTGCATTGAATGTCGTAGATTGCGTTGGGTAATAATGACATTTTAACAATGTTTATTCTTCTGATCCATGAGCACGAAATGTTTTTACATTTCTTTGTGTCTTCTTCAATTTCTTTCATAAGCTTTCTATAGTTTTCATCATACACGTCTTTTACATTTCTGGTTAGGTTAATTCCTAGGTATTTTGTGGTTTTTCTTGCAATTGTGAATGGGATCAGTTTCTTGATTTCTCTTTCTGTTGTTTCATTTTTGGTGTGTAAAATGCAACCAATTTCTGTATGGCTGTATCAGTTTACATTCCCACCAACAGTGTAGGAGGGTGCCCATTTCTCCACATCCTCACCAGTATCTATAGTCTCTTGATTTGTTCATTTTAGCCACTCTGACCAGCGTGAGGTGGTATCTCAATGTGGTTTTGATTTGTATTTCCCTGATGCTGAGTGTCGCTGAGCATCATTTCATGTGCCTGTTGGCCACCTGGATGTCCTCTATGAAGAAGAGTCTGTTCAAATCTTCTGCCCATTTCTTCACTGGATCATTAATTTTTCAGGTGTGGAGTTTGGTGAGTTCCTTGTAGATTTTGGATACTAGCCCTTTATCTGATATGCCGTTTGCAACAATCTTTTCCCATTTTGTCAACTGCCTATTAGGTTTTTTTTGATTGTTTCCTTTGGAGTGCAAAGGTTTTTATCTTGATGAGGTCCCAATAGTTCATTTTTGTTCTTGATTCCCTTGCATTTGGGGATGTGTCAAGCAGGAAATTGCTGCAGTTGACGTCAAGGAGGCTGTTTCCTTCTTTCTCCTCTAGGGTTTTGATGGTTTCCTGTCTCACATTCAGGTCCTGAATCCATTTTGAGTTTATTTTTGTGTATGGTTAAGAAAGTGGTCTAACTTCATTCTTCTGCATGTTGCTGTCCAGTTCTCCCAGCACCACCTGTTAAAGAGGCTGTCTTTTTTTCCATTGGATACTCTTTCCTGCTTTGTCAAAAATTAATTGGCTGTACATTTGTGGGCCCAGATCTGGGTTCTCTATTCTATTCCATTGGTCCATGTGTCTCTTTTTGTGCCAGTACCATACTGTCTTGATGATGACAGCTTTGTAGTAGAGGCTAAAGTCTGGGATTGTGATGCCTCCTGTTTTGGTTTTCTTCTTCAATATTACTTTGGGTATTCAGGGTCTTTTGTGGTTCCATACAAATTTGAGGATAGTTTATTCTAGCTTTGAGAAGAATGTTGGTGCAATTTTGAGGGGATTGCATTGAATGTGTAGATCGCTTTGGGTAGTAATCACATTTTCACAATGTTTATTCTGATCCATGAGCATGGAATGTTTTCCCATTTCTTTGTGTCTTCTTCAATTTCCTTCATAAGTTTTCTATAGTTTTCATCATACAGTCTTTATATACTTGGTTAGGTTTATTCCTAGGTATTTTATGGTTTTTCTTGCAATTGTGAATGGGATCTGCTTCTTGATTTCTCTTTCTGCTGCTTCATTATTGGTGTATAGGAATGCAATCAATTTCTGTACATTTGTTTTGTACTCTGCAGCTTTACTGAATTCATGGATCAGTTCTCAAAGGCTTCTGGGGGAATTGATCAGGTTTTCCATGTAGAGTATCATATCATCTGTACAAAGTGGAAGTTTGACTTCTTCTTTGCCAATTCTGATGCCTTTTATTTCCTTCTTGTCTGATTGCTGATGCTAGGACTTCCAGCACTATGTTAAACAACAGTGGTGAGAGTGGACACCACTGTCATGTTCCTCATCTCGGGGGGGAAGCTCTCAGTTTTTCCCCATTGAGGATGATATTAACTGTGGGCTTTTCATAAATTGCTTTTATAATGTTTAAGTAAGTTCCCTCTCTTCTGACTTTCTCAAGGGTTTTTATTAAGTAAGTGTGCTGTATTTTGTCAAAAGCTTTTTCTGCATCTTTCGACAGGATCATATGGTTTTTATCTTTTCTTTTGTTAATGTGATGAATCCCACTTGATCATGATGGATAATTTTTTTATATGCTGTTGAATTCGATTTGCTAGTATCTTGTTGAGTATTTTTGAATCTGTATTCATTATGATTATTGGTCTGTAGTTTTTTTTTTTTTTCTGGATCTCTCTCTGGTTTGGGTATCAAGGTGCTGCTGGCTTTGTAGAATAAGTTTGGAAGTTTTCTTTATATTTCTGTGTTTTTGGAATAGTTTGAGAAGAATGGGTATTAGCTCTGCTTTAAATGTCTGGTAGAATTCCCCTGGGAAGCCATCTGGCCAGCGGCTCTTCTTTATTGGGAGATTTTTGAGAACGGATTCGATTTCTTCACTGGTTATTGGTCTATGCATGCTTTCTATCTCTTCTCCTTTGAATTGGTGGTCCATGTAAGTTTAGGAATTTGTCCATTGCTTCTAGCTTGTCAAGTTTGTTGGCATATAGTTTTCATAGTAATGTCTAATGATTGCTTGTTTTTCTAAGGGGTTGGTTGTAATAGATCCATTTTCATTCATGATTTTGTCTATTTGGTTGATCTCTTTTTCCTTTCTAAGGAGCCTGGCTAGAGGTTTATTAATTTTGTTTATTTTTTCAAAAAAAACAATCTTGGTTTCATTGATCTGCTCAACTATTTTTTGGATTGTATATTGTTCATTTCTGTCCTGATCTTTATTATTTCTTTTCTTCTGCTGGGTTTGGGGTGCTCTTGCTGCTCCCCTTCTAGTTCCATTAGGTGTTCAGTTAGATTTTGAATTTGTGCTTTTTCTAGTTTGTTGAAATAGGCCTGGATTTTAATATATTTTCCTGTTAGGACTGCCTTTGCTGCATGCCAGAGATTTTGGTTTGTTGTATTTTAGTTTTCATTTGTTTCCATGTATTTTTTAATTTCTTTTTTAATCGCCTGGGTGGCCTGATTGTTCTTTAGTAGGGTGGTATTTAACCTCCATGTTTTGGGAGGTTTTCCAGAATTTTTCCAGTGATCGATTTCAAGTTTGATAGCATTGTGATCTGAAAGTGTGCATAGTATGATCTCAATTCATTTATATTTATGGAGGCTGCTTTATGCCCCAGTATGTTATCCATCTTGGCGAATGTGCCATGTGCACTTGAGAAGAAAGTGTATTCCCTAGCCTCAGGATGTAGAGTTCTATATATATCTGTCAAATCCATCTGTTCCAATGTGCCATATGGTACATTGTTTATTTAGTGATTTATTGTCTGGTTGATCTCTCCATTGCTGTAAGTGGAGTATTAAAATCCCTGCAATTAGCACATTCTTATCAATAAGATTGTTTCTGTTTGTGATTAACTGTTTTATGTATTTGGGTGCTCCTGAATTCAGCATGTAGATATTTATAATTGTTAGGTTTTCCTGATGGAGAGACTCTATAATTATTATATAATGTCCTTCATCTTTTGTTACTGCCTTTACTTTAAAGTCCAGTTTGTCTGATATAAGTATGGCTACTCCTACTTTCTTTTGTCTTCCAGTCACATGATATTTCTCCATCCCCATACTTTCAATCTGAAGGTGCCTTCAGGTCTAAAATAAGTGTCTTCTAGACAGCAAATACATGGATATTATTTTTTAATCCATTCTGCTTCCCTATGTCATTTGATTGGAGCATTTAGTTCGCTTACATTCAATGTTATTATTGAAAAATATGGGTTTAGATTCATTGTGTTCTGTGTAGGGTTCATGCTTGTAGTGATGTTTCTGGTACCTTGTATTCCTTGCAACATTTGCCTCATAGAGTCCCTCTTAGGATTTTTTGTAGGGCTGGTTTGGTGATGATGGATTCTCTCAATTTTTGTTTATTTGGGAACACCTTTTTCTCTCCTTCTATTTTGAATGACAAGATCCCTGGATAAAGGATTCTTGGCTGCATATTTTTTCTGTTCATCACATTGAAAATTTTCTGCCATTCCTTTCTGGCCTCCTATGTTTCAGTAGATATGTCTGTAACCACCCTGATAGGTTTCCCTTTGTATGTTTGGGCCCTTTTATCCTTAGCTCCTTTCAGGATTCTCTCTTTATCCTTATATTTTGCTAGTTTTACTATGATATGTCGTGCTGAAGGTGGATTCAAGTTACCTCTCAGGGGAGTTCTCTGTGCCTCTTGTATTTAATGTATATTTCCTTCCTCATGGGGAAGTTCTCAGCTATAATTTGTCAAGCACCCCTTCAGGACCTTTTTCTCTCTCTTCTTCAGAAATTCCTATAATATGGATATTGTTCTGTTTGATTTTATCACTCAGTTCTCAAATTCTCTTTTCATGCTCCTGGATTAATTTCTCTCTTTTTCTATACTTCCTCTTTTGCTATAACTGTGTCTTCTAATTCATCTATTCTCTCTGCCTCTTAAATCTGTGCAGTGACCGCCTCCATTTTATTGTGCACCTCATTTATAGCACTTTTTAACGCATCTCAGATATTTTTAAGGTCCCTATCTTTGTATCAATAGCTCTCTCATGTCTTCCATGCTTTTTTTCAAGCCCAGGGATTAATTTTATGACATTTGTTCTAAATTCTTGCTCTATTATATTGCTTATATCTGTTTTGAGCAGTTTTGTAGCTGTGACTTCTTCCTGGAATTTCTTTAGAGGAGAGTTCTTCAGTTTCATCATTTTGGCTAGCTTTCTGTCTCTATTTAGTTTTAAAAGCTTGTTATGCACTCTACACCTGTTAGTATTGCTATATTAAAGGAGGTTCATTGAGTGTCCATGGCCTCCTAGTTCAGGAAGTGTTCTTTTAATGGTGTCTCTCAGTTTCTTTTGTTGTGCCTTTGGTTATCTTATTTCCCTACTCAGTGATATTTGGGACTCTCCACCATGTGCACTTTGGCTTCTTTCTTGAGGTAGCCATGAAAAGGAAAACAGACAGACAAACACACAGGGAACAAAAGCACGTAAACACACAGACAAATCAGACAAACATGCAATCTTAAAGGGGAAAGGCAAAAAAAGGAAAAATAAAAGGGGGAAAACAAAATCTACAAAAGACAAAGGACAGTATACAAGTGTAAA
>NC_043711.1:4467402-4468929 GCF_006229205.1 Suricata suricatta | reverse complement strand
GTGGGGGGCATTTGGGAGAAGCACTGGGTGTTATATGGAAACCAATTTGACAATAAGCTATTATAAAAAAAATAAATATATATATTATATATTTATATATATTTATACATATATATATAATATATATATATAACATTAAGGCAGCCATGAGTTGGAGGATGGTCATGTTCTGTGTGTTTCAGGTGTCTCTTCATGGGCTGCAAGCTGTAAGGTGATATATTTAAGCTACATTCCTCTTGCCTTTGATTCTTCATTATTCCCATCCCAGGGATCCTTTATTTCTCCCTTTCCTTTCAAACATCTTGTCCACAGTAGTTACCATAATCTTTGCTTTCTGTTTTTGTCTCTCCTCATTCTTCTTTACAAATAAATATCTTTTGTGCCTCCCTGAGCAGTGTTTCTATCTGCTTCTCATTCCATTCATCCATTTTCTATAACTTTCTGGCAATATCAGGCCAACTGCTAGTGACAAAATTAACCTTCAGGAGACCCTGACACATTTGGTCTTCTGGATCTAGGCCTGAATTTGATCCCTGAGCCTCAGTAAGAAAGGAGCTGGGGTTTCCTCCTTCTCTATCTCGAAACCCTTCCTGACATTCTGATATCTTGGAGCTGATTCACTGATTGATTATTAGCTCTCTTAAATCATGAATCTTAACTCTGTCACCAGGATCATTATTGTCCTAATCAGGGTCTACGTTGGGAAAATTTTGTTCAGCTGAATGAACACCCTGGTGAGCTGTCTGGGGACTTAGGTGGCTGTCCTGTGCCAAGACAGACAACTTTTATGAAGACAGGACTAAAGAGAGGACATCAAGTGGCTTTCTCCTCCCAGTAGAGTAGCCACAAGCTAGAAGATTGCAGCCTGAGCAATCAACATGAAATTGTTCCAATAAGACAGTACCTCTTGAAAAGCCCCTGAAAGGAGGGTAAAGGAAGAAAAGAGAAAGCCTTCACCAAGTTTGCACCAACTCAAAGTCCAGATGAAAAGACTTGAAGCCCCACAATGTGCACCAAGTGATATGTTGGAGTCATGGTGGGAGTTTGGAGCCAAAGGCCAAGAAAGAAGTCTTAAAGATGTCTTTGGTGCAAACAAACAAACAAATAAACAAACAAATATGATTTTATTAAAAGACAGGGCAGGATCCGTGGACAGAAAGAGCAGCACTGGGGTTGTGAAGAGGGAATATACCTTCAGGTTGGGGGGATTAGGGACAGCATAAGTCTCTAAGGAATGTTGGAAGCAAATTTTCCAGGACCTTGAAGGGCTAGCTGATGTTAGGAAAATTCATTTATTACCGTTTAGTAAAACCTCGGTCAAGAGATGTATATTGAGGGCCAAGTGCTTGGAGTAAAATTGCCAATATATACTTGGGGTTCAAGATAAAGGTGGTTTGCAAATGAATTTTTATACGTTTAAGGAGATTTACAAGATTCCGGGGGTCAGGATAAGTTTAAGCCAAGATTTCCTTTTGCCCCCAGCAAAGTGTTCCCATCAAGGCAGCTGAGCTCCTAGAGGGAAGTCAC
>NC_043711.1:4465904-4467302 GCF_006229205.1 Suricata suricatta | reverse complement strand
GAGCAGTGGCCTCTAAGCCCAAAAAGTCAGGAAGCAGATTCCCAATTCCCCCTGCTGGAACCTCCCTAAGGAACACAGCCCTGCCCCCACCTTGATTTCAGACTTCAGGCCTCCAGCCCTGTAAGATAATACCTAGGTGTTATTTTAAGAAACCAGGTTTGTGGTCATTCGTTAAAGCAGCAGTCAGAGACTCCTACAGTTAGGAGCACGAACCCTGGGCCCCCGGCTGCCTGGGTTCAAAGCCCAGCTCTTCCCACCTGGAGGATCTTGGGCAAGTGGCCAAAGCCCTCAGCCTCTTGGTCTGTAAAATAGGGATGCAGAAGAAAACGAGGTTCATGAAATGAAGTGCTGCGTCTCAGTCTTCTGAAGACCGCCTCACTAGCGTGCGTTCCCATATTCCACACCATATCTTGTAGGGTCACGAAGGCGTGTTTGTACAAAAAGTCCCCAGTCGCTGTAGAGTAGATGGGCTGGAAGAAGGAGCCGGCAGCCCACAGGGTGGAAGAGCGAGACAGACGCACTGGGATGGTGGAGGCAGAGGAGAGGGAGGAAGATGGGGAACGGGGCTTGGGGGCCTGGGGGGCCGTCACCGGAACAATGTGAGGAGGAGGAGCAGGTGTTGGAAACAAGGAACCCACGGTCCACGTGCAGTGAGCGTTCACCATGTGCGGGCCCCAGGCTGACGTTCCGCCTGCCCCCGGCCACTGGCTTGTCCCCCAGCACTCAGAGGGACATTCAGGTGTGAATGTCCACTTTGCAGATTAGGAACTGAGGCTGGGAGCAGGTGGAGATGCAGTCTGCCCCTGCATCCTCCAGGGCGGGGGTCCCTGGCACCCAGGCCTCTCCTGAGCTTGGTCAGGGGTGCAGTGGGGCTGGGGAAGGAGCCCTGGGGCAGATCAGATTCAACCAGGCCAAATTTACCTTCCAGTTAATGAGTGATGAGTAGGGGGGAGGGGAGGCCTGGGTGGCATGGTGGGGGAGGTGCCCTGGCCACGGATCCCGAAGAGAAAGTCATAAAGTAGTGTAACAAGGACCCCATTCTGGAAGTGGGGCCAGGAGAGGATGGCCGTCCCTGCTGCTCCCAGGCCTGGCACCACCCCTGGAGGGTGAGGGTGGGGGTGCCGCAGGGAAATCACTGCACTCAAGGGGGCGGGGTGGGGGAGGGGTGCCTGGACTCCCACCACCCAGAAACCATCCCCACTTTCTTCCACTTCTCTCCTTCCCCCAGCTGGGGAGGCCAGACAAAACACAGGACCCCAGTTCAACTGGAATGGCAGACACATGGCACACCCTTTGTTGGGGTTAAGTGCGTCCCAGAGACCCCAGTTAGCCTCACCCAGGCAGCCTGGTCCCCCCGCCCTCCATACCCGGAGTGCTGGGCAGGGTGCGCCCGATAAC
>NC_043711.1:4462416-4465804 GCF_006229205.1 Suricata suricatta | reverse complement strand
CTCAATACCGTTTCCTAAGTTTTTCAGTCCCTGGGGCCAGTGTGTGCTGGGGTGACTAAGCCAAGGGCATGTCCTCCACCGACACAGACACACCTTCCCCTGCCATGGTCTCCTCAGGGTCAAGGTCAGTGGTGAGCAGGGACCTTTCCCTGTTATACCTACTTAGTGGTGTAGGAACACCGAGGGCCAGAGAGCTCCCGCCTCAGACAGCAGAGCCTGGCGGCCAATCTGGTTTTGGCCATGCATTTGTTCACCAATCCCTTTCCATGGTTCCATCCCAATGCTGGTGCAGGAGTCCCTCTGCCATGCTGTGGTCAGGTGCGGGGGGGGTGGGGCAGAGTGCCGCACAGACCCTCCCGGCCCTGTGGTGTGTCTTCCCAGGAAAGAACTCTGCTTTGTGGAGCGTCAGGAAAGACGTCTGAGAGGAGGGGTGTGGAGAGCTGCCAGAAGAGCTGCCAGGGGAAGAGATGTGTGCCTTGACCTAAGATCAGCCACCTGCAGGGCAGGACTCTGTTATCAATCCCAGCTCAAGGCCGGAGACAGCTTGGCTGGGCTTTCTTATCGGCTCCTCAGACGCTGAGGAGATTTGCAAAAAGGACTTTTGGGACAAATACAGGCATTTGACATCTTTAAGGCTAATACGAAAATAGGTAGAAATTTTCAGAACTAAAACCTATATTCAAACTAGATAAGAAATTAAAACATGGAAACACACTACTGTAAATGTTATTCTAGTTCTAAATTTGTCTCAAAAATGTTTTAACTGGGAATTCTCTTGTCCTGCCTTCTGCTGGCCCCATGTCAGTTAAGCAACGGGCTTTTAAGACCTCTTCTCCCTAATTTGCCACCCTGCTTTCGTGCACACATTTGGGCAGGAACATTGACTAATGCCAACGTGCATCTTGTACGATTAAAAACAATAGTGGGAAACATGGGAAGCAACAGCAAGGAGCCAGTAAGGAGAGCGTGATGGAGCAAAGCTCTCGTGCCCTTACAGCCCTTCAGCTGATCCAGGTCCTCAGAGGTTAAATCACTTGAGTTAAGATGTTATTGTACAGATGTCCTTCACAGTTTGGCCCTCTTTAGCATGTGAGAGGCAAGGGTGCCATACCCCCTTCCCATGCCCCCTGAAAAACTTCCCACTCCTGGGTTACACAAATGATCTTCTCCCCCATCTGAACCTAAAATTATTTCTTTTCAAACTAGGGAAACTTTAGCCCAGAGAGATGAACTTGTTGCTGTTATTAGATTATTTCAAGAAACTCCAGAGGTTTAATCTATTTTCAAACTCTAGATATGTGGTTGGACTCTTTCCAGCACTTAAAACTGCAACAGTTCCTGTCTCCAAAACAGAAACTTCAAGTTTACTTTTATTACAGGTTAAAGTACAGCAACGCCAAGAGCCTTTTTACATAGGACCCATCAGAGCTCATTCTAAACTGCCTGGCCCCCTCTCTGAGGGAAATGCTTTAGCTGACTTTCACACTTAAGTTACTTGTTTAGCTATGGATCCTGTGCATGAAGCCCAAAAATCTCATAAGATTCATCATCAAGGCCCGAAGTCTCTGAGGCTACAATTTAAAATTACTCAAGAACAGGCTCAACAAATAGTTAAGAACTGTCCTTCCTGCCCACCTACTAACTCAGGGGTCTCACGTGTGGGCATTAATCCCAGAGGTTTAAAACCTAATGCTTTATGGCAGATGGAGGTAACGCATGTTATTTCTTTTGGAAAACCGTCCTTTGTCCAAATCATGGTGGATACTTACTCTCATGCATTTTTCGCATCTGCCCAAACTGGAGAGGCTTTTAAGGATGTTCAACAACATTTATTTCAATGCTTCTCTGCACTAGGAATGCCTTTCAAAATTAAGACTGATAATGGGTCAACATATACATCAAAAAGTTTAAAAAATCTCTGTGAACAGTTTCACATTCAACATTTAACTGGGACTCCTTATAATCCCCAAGGCCAAGCCATCATTAAAAGAACTAATCAAATTTTAAAAAATCAAATAGTGAGACTTCAAAATTCAGATTTTAAGTATGCCTCACCTCATCAGATCTTAACTCATTATATGTTTTTTTATTTTTATTTTTTCCATAATATTTTATCGTCAAATTGTTTTCCATACAACACCCAGTGCTCTTCCCCTTAAGTGCCCTCCAGCATCACCACCACCTCTTCTCCCCCCTCCCCCTTCCCACTCAACCCTCAGTTCATTCTCAGCATTCAATAGTCTCTCAAGTTTTGCAGCCCTCTCTCTCCCCAACTCTCTCTCCCTCCTCCGCTCCCCCTGGTTCTCCATTATGTTTGTTTTAAATCACCTGACTCCAGATAATTCCGGAGAAACCCTAAAGCTTAAGCATTGGCAGAACAAATTAACTACACAGCCCTAGTAAAATGGAAAGATGTGCTCTCAGGAACTTAAAAAGGCCCTGATGTTTTACTAACTGTGGGTCGAGGTTTTGCTTGTATTTTCCCACAGGAAAGCAATTCATCCATCTGGGTGCCAGATCGCCTGATTACATCAGAGATGACAACCGACAACCTAAATCAGAAGATAAGAAGACTCCACCTACGTTCCTGCAAACGGACAAATGATATCTGTCCGTCATTTAACACCAAAAATAGTCCCCTTGTTTACAATATGTCTAAAAATATAGCATTGGCTTTTACTACTTAAAATTTTTTTGATAAAATACTTAAGGTTGATGGCCTAAAAGAAGCAGTTATGTCAATGGGTCGAGTACTATTAACTCTAAAAATCCTACCTCTTTGCAGATTAAAAAACAATCTGATACTTATAGTATAAACTGTAAAGAATGTATTTTGTCTAATCGTGTCACCTCTGGAATGAATGTCCATATGATGATGATTGTAAAACAACCACCTTATGATTCTTGTCAATATTAACTCTTCCTGGTATGACAATCATGGTATCAAAGCTTTGCAACTCTTAAATGGAAAATTGTCTTCTCCCACTCTTAGGACCTATTCTGGAATTGTTGATCCTAGTATCTCTGGGCCCTGTTCTGTTTAATAAAGTCATGGCATTTCTGAGGCAGCAAATAGATACTATCAAAATGCAGCCTATCCAGGTCCATTATCACAAGCTCGAAATGGCCGATCAGGAGGCCAATGAAGAGCTATATTATGGCAAGAGGCGTGGGCTGGCTAGCCAATGACGGGTAAGAGGGGCCTTACCATCCTATCTGTTGGGGTCCATCCAGCCAGAAGTGCTGTGTGGCCTTTGGGACCCTGCTTCCCCTGCTTGAAAATGTGTGCGCTTGACTGCTTGACCTAAATGGATCAGAGACTGGAGTTAGTTCTCCTATTGTTCATGCCACTTGGTAATTGCGGTTTCAGTAAATGGGCAGACTTTCT
>NC_043711.1:4453741-4462316 GCF_006229205.1 Suricata suricatta | reverse complement strand
GGACCCCATGTGAGTGGTCATGCCCCTTCCCCAAACCAGGCCACTCGTGCAGTGGGAGCGGCAATTTTGGGTTCAGGTCCAAGTAGAATCCAGGGTGCACGTGGGTGTCCATGGAGGTAGAGCTCAGGGGTTTGGGATGTGAGTGAATTCAGGCTGCCTGTGAGTTCAGGATTTCATGGGTTGGGTGTTTGTGGCATTCGGGGTAGCGATGAGAGGCAGATCTTTCTAGAACTGGGGCCTGGAGGTTTGTGTGTGTGTGCTGTGTTCAGTGATTCTGTGGCTGCGGTTATTTGGAGGCCTCGGGTCCTGACTTCACAGGATTTGAGAGCTCCGTGGTGTGTGGGGGAGGGTGGAACCCTGGGTCCCTAGAGGGGAAGCTTCAGCCTGTGCTCACCCGCTCCTGCAGGTTCTCCATGATCACCCCCAACGTCCTGCGGCTGGAGAACGAGGAGAAGGTACTGCTGCAGGCCCACGACTATTCAGGGAACATTGCAGTCACGGTCAGCGTCTTCGACTTCCCAGCCAAGAGGCATAGGATGTTTGGCGAGACCATCGCTCTGATCAAGGAGAATGACCACATGAGCACAGTCAGCATTAAGGTGGGTGCACCTGCTATGCCCCTCCCCCTCCCTGAGTCTCCACCCCATTTTGAGCCCACCCCACTTGGTTGCCCCTCCCCTCTCTGCAACTTCTCCTTCAATTAGCCCTTCCAATCCTGAGCCCCTAGCTTTGAACCCCTCTCCTGCCTGAAAGCCCTCTAAGCCCGCATTTAATTCCCCCTTCTCATCCGCCTCTCTAATCCTTACCCATTTCTTGCCCTTCTCCCTCCCCTGCTACCTCTCCGCTCCCAACCTGGGCACACCAGGGAGACCGGAGGGATGGACAGGTGCTATTGGCAGGAGGGGCAGGCAGATGTGGACCCCACCAAAAGCCTGGGGTTGAATGTGGGCAAGGAGCCCCCAGGCGGCACCTCAATGATTCTCCGTGCCACCCCTAGATCCCAGTCAACCAGGAGTTAACATCAGGGAAGGGGAAAAAATTCGTGACTATCCAGGCAGACTTCGGGGGCACCGTGGTGGAGAACAATGTACTGGTCAGTTTTCAGAATGGATACCTCTTCATCCAGACGGACAAGCCCATCTACACTCCAGGCTCCACGGGTAAGAGGCTGGGCGCCTGCTGCAGGGGGCTGGGGCAGATTGTGGGGAGGGGCAGGGCTCACCCACCACCCCCTTTCTTTCCCTCCATCTTCCAGTCCTCTATCGGATCTTCACCGTTAACAATGACCTACTGCCCGTGGGCCGGACCATTATAGTCACCATCCAGGTACCAGCCAGCTGGGGCCCCAGACACGCCCCAGGGAGAGATACGGGAAGAACAAAGAGATAGAGAGAGACAGAGATACAGACTCTGGAAAAGGCAGGACTCCAGAGACCTAAAGGCAAACAAATGCATAGAGCCATGAACACAGAAGGAGCCCTGGACACAGGGCAGAGATCCAGAGATCCCAGTGGAGTGAGGCTTCTGCTGGTGGATTCTGGCTCCAGACAAACCTCTGGGGACCGTGTGGCTCTGGACAGGTCCCTTCTCTTCCTGGGCCTGTTTTCTCAGCTGAACATTGGGTTAACAGATAAAAACTCTGTGTAGTCCAATCCCTCTACAGCAGCCAGGGGGCAGCCTCGAGCAGGCCCCACCTTCCTCCACCAGGAGCCCTCCAGGAGTCCCCACCTCCTTGGGGTAAAAGCCTAAGTCTACCTGGCAGTCCCCAAGGCCATGCAAGACTTGCGCTGTCCCCTGCCTGTCCTTCCCTCCTCCCACTCTTCCCCTCCCTTACTCTCCTCCAGCCACATGGACCATATTACCTCACCTCCAACTGCCTTGCACAGTCTGCTCCAGGACCTGTACACAGGCTGTTCCCTCTAATCCAGAAAACCCTCTTCCTCCAAATACCCACATACTTTGCCCCATCACTTCATTCAAGTCTCTGCTTACATGTCACCGATGGCCCAATTTTACAGCGAGGCCTCTCTGAGCACCTGTAAAACTGCTGACCATTTCCCCACCCCCACACTCCACTCTCTTCTCTTCCTGTCCTCAACCTTAGGCATCCTATAAATTGGATTTATTCATTTGCTGACTGCCCCCTCCCCAGACCTCCATGGCACCTAAATTCCATACAGGATGGGTGGTTGGCATATAGTAACTTCATTAAAATTTACTGGGAGAAGGGAGGAAAGGGTGGGGGAGGAGGGAGAATGGGAGGGGAAGTGAAGGGCTGAGGGAAGATGCGGGTTGTTCTTGAAGGATCATCATGAGTATTTCTGAAATCACCCAAAGGTAACAGGGCTCAGGTTCTGACAGCTGTGAGCGGACTGTGGGGACCAGTGGGATGTGGGGAGCGGAGAACACACACATCCAAAGGTACAGACTCTGCCCAGTTCCGGTCAAACGTCACTGTGTGCCAACAGGAACTGTATCCAGTTACCCCAATTTCCAAGAGAAGCCAGATGTTTACATGCTGTGTCCTGATGTTTAATGATTGGCAACAAAGAAAACACTGTGTATTAGGTTGAACCTCATGAAATTGCTATTCTTGTAGGTCAAAACGTGGAAGGTAGGCAATGCTGTGTGGCTCAGCGCCCAGGAAATGCTGGCCACAGGGTCCTGCACTTATAGGTGATAAATGCTAGTTACCTTCAGTATTCAGACAGCCGCCACTGACAGTGAGCCCCGGCATACATGACCCATGTCCCTAACCACTGAGGTAGGGGCTCTATTTCTCTCTTGTTTCTGGATGGGCACATCGAGCACAGAGACGTCAAGTAACTTGCCCAAGGTGACACAGCTCGTAAATGGGAGCGTGGACATTTGAACCCAGGCTGACTGACTCAAGTCCGTATTCATCACCACTGCCCCAGTAGTCATGACACACAGAGAGTGTCCACACAGAGGAGGAAGAGGGCCTGGGGGCTAAGCCGTGTCACTGAAGAGACACACCCTCCTGTCTCCACAGACCCCCGATGGGATTATCATCAAGCAGGACTCTCTGTCTTCTCAGAACCAGGTTGGCATCTTGTCCCTGGCTTGGAACATCCCGGAGCTGGTTAAGTATGTCAAGCCCTCCTAGAGGGGGTTCCCAGGGCCAAGGGAGGGCGTGGGGGGCGGCCGGGTCTGGCTGGCTCACTCCCCTGCCTCCCGCACAGCTTGGGGCAGTGGAAGATACAAGCCCACTATGAAGAGGCCCCACAGCAGGTCTTCTCTGCTGAGTTCGAGGTGAAGGAGTACGGTAAGAGGGGGAAGGTGGCAGGGCGGGGGGCCCCGGTCCCAGGCCCAGTGCTGACCCCCTACTGTCTGATCCCCCAGTGCTGCCCAGTTTTGAGGTCCAAGTGGAGCCTACAGAGAAATTCTACTACGTTGATGACCCTCAGGGCCTGGATGTCACCATCAAGGCCAGGTGAGGGGCTAGGAATGCGGCCAGGTGAGGGCTGGATGCTGGGGAGGTGGGCAGCTGGGGGTGGAGCCAGGCAGGGGCCAGGTGAGGGACGCTGGGTGGGCGTGGCCAGGTGTGGGACCAGCTGGGGGCTGCGTGGGCCAGGTACGCACCTGAGCCTCTCACCTCTCAGGTTCTTGTACGGGAAGAATGTGGATGGGATCGCCTTCGTCATCTTTGGGGTCCAGGATGGGGAGCAGAGGATCTCGCTGCCCCAGTCCCTCACCCGTGTGCAGGTGCGCTGCCTCCCGCCCGAGCCTCCTCCACTTTGGACTTGCCCCTCCCTCACCTGAGCCCCTGCCCCTCTGAGCCTCCTTTCCTCCCCCAGATCAGTGACGGTGCTGGGGAGGCCAGGCTGGAACGACAGGTCCTTCTGGCCGGCGTGGACCCCCCCAGAGCAGATGCCCTGGTGGGGAAGTCATTGTACGTGTCCGTCACTGTGATCTTGCACTCAGGTGAGGCCTGGTCTGGGGAAAGAGACCCAAATGAGGCGGGAGGCCCAGTCTGAGGGCAGAGGCCCAGAATGGAGGTGGAATGCAGTGTGACAGGGGAGAACCAGTCTGAGGGGACAGGCCAAGTGTAAGAGAGGAAAGCCAGATGAAAGCGAAACCCAGTTAGACAAAAGAGGCCCCTTCTGGGTGGGGGCGTGGGGTAGATCCAGACTGAAAATGGGATCCAGTCTGAGAGAGGAGGCCCAGTCTGAGGAGGGAGACCCAGATTGAAGGTGCCAGCCAGTCTGACAGAGGAGGCCCAGTCTGATGGGGGAGGTCATTATGAACGTAGGATCGAGTCTGATAGATAAGGCCCAGTCTGAAAAGGGAAGACAAAATGAAATTGGGATCCAGTCTGACAGAAGACACTAGTTTGAGGAGGAAGACCCAGATTATAGGTGCCAGCCCGTCTGACAGACAAGGCCCAGTCTGAGGGGCAAGACCCAGTCTGAAGATGGGAGCCACTCTGAGAGGGTAGGCATAGTCTGAGGAGGAAGGCCCAGTATGAAGGTGGGAGTCAGCCTGACAGAGGAGTACAAGTCTGATAGAGGAGGCTCAGTATAAGATGTGGCCCTACCTGGCGGGGTGGCCCAGGACCCTGCCCTCATGGCTGGCCCCCTCAGGCAGCGACATGGTGGAGGCGGAGCACAGCGGGATCCCCATTGTGACCTCCCCCTACCAGATCCACTTCACCAGGACGTCCAAGTTCTTCAAACCAGGCATGCCGTTTGACCTCATGGTGAGACACGGGGTGGGGCTGCCTCCTCTACCCTGCTCCTGAGCACCAGCCACACCTCTGGGCCCCACTGAACCCCTTCCACCTGCCCCTGCACTGTATCCACAGGTGTTTGTCACGAATCCGGACGGCTCCCCAGCTCCCAACATCCCCATGATGACCCAGCACTCCAAAGCGCGCTCCCTCACCCAGGCCGACGGTGTGGCCAAGCTGATCATCAACACACACAAAAGCTATACGTCCCTGCCCATCACTGTGAGTTCTGCCCCCTCTAGCCCCACGCCCACGAGGTAGGGGACTGTATCTGCAGGGAGGAACTCTGTCCTCTGCCATCATCCTGCCATGTGAGGAATGGGGTCCTTCTATTTGCGTCAGGGGACCTTGCCGTTCACATAGACGTGTCTTCATCTGCATAGAGGGGTTCTCCTCTGGGCAGGGTTCTCCACCTGCATAGCTCTCTTCTAAGGATCCAGTGGTTACATCCGGCCCACCCGGATAGTCCAAAAAACCTCCCCGTCCTCAGATCCTTCACTTAATCCCATTTGCAAAGTCCCTCTGGCCACAGGAGGTCCCAGGTCCCAGGGACACAGACATCTTTGGGGCCAGCATTCATCCCCTTTCCTCACCCAGGTAAGCACTAAGAAGAATGGCATCCCGGACTCACGACAGACCACCAGGACTATGACCGCCCAACCCTACAAGACCATGAGCAATAACTACCTGCATGTCTCTGTACCTCGTGTGGAGCTCAGGCCGGGGGAAGATCTCAGTGTCAACTTCCACCTGCGAATTGACCCCACCACCACCCAGGAAAACAATATCCGCTACTTCACCTACCTGGTCTGTGTCCTCCTAGGATCCCCAGGCCCCTCCTCCTCACTTCTGCAGCACCCCCAGTCCAGGGCCACCCATCCCCCTCTCACCTTCCTGATTCATCCTTATGCCAACCTGTCTCCTCCAGATCATGAACAAAGGGAAGCTGTTGATGGCAGAGCGCCAGAAGCGGGAGCCAGGCCAGGACATGTATGCACTGCCCCTGACCATCACTGAAGACTTCATTCCTTCCTTTCGCCTAGTAGCTTATTACACCTTCATTAACAACAAGGGCCAGAGGGAGGTGGTAGCCGATTCCGTGTGGGTGGATGTCAAGGACTCCTGTGTGGGCAAGGTAAGCTTCCAGAGCCTTCCTCTGCACGCACCTTGGGATTCCCCGCCTGGCCAGTGCTTGCTGGGTCTCTGCCTCTCTCCAGCCTCTGCGTGGGCTCCCCAACCGAGGTCCGTCTTCTCCTTTTCCAGCTCCTTCTCTCCCCACCTGTTTCAGCCTCAGTACCTCCCTCTCTCCTGGTCTTTGTGCCTTCAGTCTGTGTCTCCACCTTCCCTTCCTGACCAGGGCATCACGGACACTGCCCTTGCCTGACTACTGATGGAGACCAGGCCTGGCAGGGCTGACCCCTCACTCTTGCCCTTCTGACCCCCTCAACAGCTGGTGGTGAAAGGAGGCAGGCAGGAAGAGAGAGCATACCTACCTGGGCAGCAGATGACCCTCAAGATCGAGGGTGACCGGGGGGCCCGAGTGGGGCTCGTGGCGGTGGACAAGGGCGTGTTCGTGCTGAACAAGAAGAACAGGTTAACTCAGAGCAAGGTGCGCCCCTTGCCACTTGGGTTTGTGGGAAGGAAGTGGAGGCAAAGGGGTGGCGCTCAGAAGGGCACTGGAGGTGCAGGTAGGCTTGGGCTGAAAGGAGGTCTGGGGGGACACAGCCAGGGAAGGGGGTAGGAAGTGAAGGCTGCAGATGGGAGCACGCATGGAGGAGTCCGCAATGGGGGTGGGGAGGTGCGCACACAGCTCCGAGAGGGGCCTGGTGGGGCATGTAGACCTGGGGTTGCAGGCCCTCCCGTGACCCCTGCCCACCTGCAGATCTGGGACGTGGTGGAGAAGGCAGACATCGGCTGCACTCCCGGCAGCGGGAAGGACTATGCCGGCGTCTTCACAGACGCGGGGCTGGCCTTCAAGACCAACAAAGACCTGCAGACCCCGGATCGGACAGGTGAGGGCCGGGGAAGGCGGGGCCTCCACCACGTGCTGAGCAGGTGGAGGGCCCTGTTCTGAGGTCAGAGGTCCTTGCTCCGAGTCCTGCCCAGACACCTTCTAGCGAATGGCTGCTTTCTGAGCCTCAGTTTCCTCAGCTGTCAAATGGGAGCACCAACACTCCTCCCTCAGGGCTACTGAGAGGAGTACATCGGGGACCCGAGTCAGGGCTTAATCCATCTGTCCCCTCCCCTCAGAGCTGGAGTGCCCCAAAGCAGCTACCCGGCGCCGCCGCTCCGTGATGCTCATGGAGAAGAGGATGGACAAAGGTGGGGGGCCCTGCCCTTTCCTCCTCCACTCCCCGAACCCTGCCCATCCGGGGCCCAGCCCAGGAGGGAGGAGGGCAGGGCCCGGCAGTGGGGACGCCCTACCGGTGGTCTGCCCCGAGCCCCTCTTCCTCGGAAGCCCCGGCTAGAGCCTGACAGTGTCGTGTTCCCACAGCCGGACAGTATCCAAAGGAGGTGCGCAAGTGCTGTGAACACGGCATGCGGGAAAACCCCATGAAGTTCTCGTGCGAGCGCAGGGCACAGTACGTCCCACACGAGGCGTCGTGCGTGAAGGCCTTCCTGGAATGTTGCCAGTACATCACCCAGCTGAGGCTCAACCACTCCCGCAGCAACCACCTGGGGCTGGCCCGGAGTGAGTGCACCTGCTCCTGCGCCGCCAGAGGGGGGATGCTTGGTCAGAGGGGGAGGGCCTGGTCTGAAGGTGGAGGGCCTGATCTGAGCTGGGAGGCTGGCCAAAGTAGGGATAGACCAGAGTAGGGAAGCTCCATGAGGGGATGGGGAAGGGCATGAGAGGGGGCCTGCTCTGATGGAGAAGGCCAGGGCAGAGTGGGGAGGCTTGGTCAGAAGGGAGAGGGCAGGGTCTGAGGGGGGAGGCCAGCCAGAGTGGGGAGGCTGGATCAGAAAGGGGAGGGCCTAGTCTGAGCAGGGAGGCTGGCCAGAGAAGGGAAGCTCGGTGAGAGGTGGGAAGGCTTGGGCTGAAGACGGAAGCTGGCCAGAATGAAGAGGTTTGGTGAAAGGGGGAAGACTTGGTCTGATGGGGGGGTCCTGGTCTGAAGAGGGAGGAGGACCAGCCAGAAGGGGGAAAGACTGGTCTTATAGACACGGACTGATCTGAGGGGGTAGGACCTTTATGAGTGGAGACGCCCAATTGGAGGGAATAGGCTAGGCAGAGTTGGGAGGCTAAGTGAGAGGGGGGAGACCTGGTCAGATAGGGAAGGTCATAGTCTGATGGAGGAGGCCCAGCTAGAGTGGGGAAGCTGTGTTAAGGAGGGGAGGCCTGGTCTGATGGAAGAGGGCCTGGTGGGAGGGGACAGAAACTGTCTGAGAGGGGGAAGGGGCCTGTTTGGGGGGAAGAATGCCTCTGAGAGGGGAGGAGGGCCTGTGTGAAATGGAGGGAGCCTGAGAGTGGAGAGTGCACCCCTCTGTGGAGGAAGCAGGAACTGTCTGAGGGAAGAGGCCCTGTCTGAAGGGGAAGGATGCTTCTATCTCAGATGGGTTTTTTTTAATAGTTTACTGTCAAATTGGTTTCCATATAATACCCAGTGCTTCTCCCCACAAGTGCCCCCCACCATGAGAATCACCCCCTCCCTTCCTCCCCCTCCCCCTTCAGTCCATGGTTTGTTTTCAGTATTCAGTAGTCTCCCATGATCTGTGTCCCTCACTCTCCCCTGCTCTCTTTCCCCCTTCCTCTCTCCATGGTCCCCTGCCAGGTCTCTCCTGTTAGACCTATGAGTGCAAACATATGGTAGCTATCCTTCTCTGCCT
>NC_043711.1:4445356-4453641 GCF_006229205.1 Suricata suricatta | reverse complement strand
AGTTTTTCGTGCAATTGTGAATGGGATCTGTTTCTTGCTTTCTCTTTCTGTTGCTTCATTTTTGGTGTATAAGAATGCAACTGATTTCTGTACATTGACTTTGTACCCTGCAACATTACTGAATTCATTGATCAGTTCTAAAAGGCTTCTGGTGGAGTCGATTGGGTTTTCCATGTAGAGTATCATGTCGTCTGTGAAAAGGGAAAGTTTGACTTCTTCTTTGCTGATTCTGATGCCTTTTATTTCCTTTTGTTGTCTGATTGCTGATGCTAGGACTTCCAACACTATGTTAAACAACAATGGTGAGAGTGGACATCCCTGTCGTGTCCCTGATTTCAGGGGGAAAGCTCTCAATTTTTCCCCATTGAGGATAACATTGGCTGTGGGCTTTTCGTAAATGGCTTTTATAATGTTTAAGTAAGTTCCTTCTATCCCAACTTTCTCGAGGGTTTTTTTTTTAGAAAAAAAATTTTATTTTTATAAATGTTATTTATATAAACTGAACACAAACATACTATTTAATGGTGAAATGTTGAAATCATTTCCTTTGAGACTGGGTATAACAAGGATTCATGCTATTTCCACCTTCATTTCAGCATTTCATACAGGTTCACACCCATAGTTTTGCAATTCCAGCACTATTTGGGGGCAGATAAATCTTTGTTGTGGAGAGCTGTCATATGCATTGTAAGACATTCATCAACATCCCTCACCTCTATCCACCGGATGCCAGGATCACCTGCCTGCCCCAGCACATCTATAAAAACCAGAAATGTTCCTAGATAATGCCCATGTCTCCTGGGTGGGTAGGAAAAAAATCTCTTCCAATTGAAATCCAGTGTTCTACCCAGTGTAACTAAACAAGAAAAAAAAAATATATATATATATATATGAATTGGAAAGGAAATAATACATTATTTGTTGAAGGTATGTATATATAGCAAATCAAAATTGAGCTATAACTAAATTTATGAATTAATAAATGTGGTTAGCAATGTTTCTGGGTGATAGATATATAAATCAATATGCAAAGTTTTATTGAACTTCATTATAAGAAAAAAAATGCAGTAGAATTTAAAATATTGCAATTTTTGGCACACCTATCGAGGGTTTTTATTAAGAAGAGATGTTGTATTTTGTCAAATGTTTTTTCAGCATCTATCAACAGGATCATATGATTTTTTCTTTTGTTTTGTTGATGTGGTATATCACATTAATGGATTTGCGAGTGTTGAACCAGCCTTGTAACCCAGGAATAAATCCCACCTGGTCATAATGGATAATACTTTTTACATGCTGTTGAATTTGATTTGCTAGTATCTTGTTGAGTATTTTTGTATCTGTATTCATTAAGGATATTGGCCTGTAGTTCTCTTTTTTCATTGGGTCTCTGCCTGGCTTAGGAATCAGAGTGATATGTGCTTCGTAGAATGAGTTCGGAGAAAACCCACAGAGAGCCAACCACGCCATGGGCAGCACGGCACCTTGCGTGAGGGTCACCCCAGCAGGTTCCCTGCTCAGCCCACCGGGTCCAGATTGCTCTTTCTAACCTCTGCGAGCAGAGTGGCAGCCACTCTGCTGACCCTTCTCACTGGCCCTTTGAACACTTCTCTTGCACATCCCATCGTTTCCGTGGGGGACCAGAAATTGCATCGTCCAAATTGGGCTCCAGAACAAAGACCAGTGTGAGCGTCTCTGAACCCAGGGGATTTCCTTATCAACCACAGGATGAAAAGTCACAAAACAGAACCCCTTTGCTTAAAAACTAAGGGAGACAGGGAAACTCAGCAGCAGCAGGCCGCCCGATCTGAGCAAATGTAATCATCTTTTTGGGGGTTTTTTTCGTCTTTAAAAAGTCTCATTCAGAAAAAGGAAAAATGGGCACAAACCCAATTAGCTCCATGCAAAATTTCTAGAAGCAAAGGTATTATCCCACAAAACCACAGCACAGTCATCAGACTTAGGACATTAATGGTGACTTGTTACCACCTTCAAACCCTCCAACCCTGTGCAGGTTCTTCAGTGGTTTCCCTTTGGTTTGGTTTTGCTTTGGTTTGGTCTGGTCTGTTCTGGTTTGGTCTGGTCTGGTCTGTTTGGTCTGTTCTGGTCTGTTCTGGTCTGGTTAGGTCTGGTTTAGTCTGGTCTGGTCTGGTTTGGTCTGGTTTGGTCTGATCTGGTCTGGTCTGGTTTGGTCTAGTGTGGTCTGGTTGGTCTGGTTTGGTCTGCTCTGGTCTGGTTTGGTCTGGTTTGGTCTGGTCTGATTTGGTCTGGTCTGGTCTGGTCTGGTTTGGGTCCTTTACAGGAAAAGGATCTGGTCCAGGAATAGACGTCATGTTTACTGGTGGGGTGTCCTTAGTGTCCTTGGATCTGCTCAACTCCTGGCAGTGCATCCATCTTTTGGTGACTTTCAGTTCCAGCTGTTGGGGGGCTGTCCCACGGTTGGGCTGGCTCCATGCTCCCACATAGTGACATGAGGTTTGTGTTTGGGAGCAGCACTGTCACAGGGGAGACATTATGGATTCTCAGTGCATCATATCAGGATCTGAGTGATGTTGATTCATCCCGTTGTTAATTCTGTGAGCCTTGACCACATAATTAAGGCACCATCTGCAGGGTCTCTCCACTGTAAAGTTCCTCTTTATTCCTGTATAGACAAGTTTTAAACATCTTTTTGCTACCAGATCATGGCAAAATTTAAGCCAAGGGAAATTCCTCCTCATATCAATTTTTATGTATCCTGTATGACAGTAGATATAGATTACTTGTTTTTGGGGTGTTGAGTTTGGTAAGTTCTTTATAGATTTCAGATGCTAACCCTTTATCCGGTATGTTATTTGCAAGCATCTTCTCCCATTCCACCGGTTACCTGTTAGTTTTACTGATTGTTTCCTTTGCTGTGCAGAATCTTTTCATCTTGATGACAGCCCAAACAGTTTGTTTTTCCTTTATTTCCCTTGCCTTTGGAGACATGTTAAGTAAGTTCCTGCGGGTGAGGACAAAGAGGATGCTGCCTGTTTTCTCCTGTAGGGTCTTGATGGTTCCCTGTCTCACGTTTAGGTCTTTCATCTATTTTCAATTTATCTTTGTGTGATGTTAGAAAGTGGTTCTGTTTCATTCTTCTGCATGTTGCTGCCCAGTTCTCCCACACCATTTGCCAAAGAGATTGTATTTTTTTTTCCATTGGATACTCTCCCGCTTTGTGAAAGATTAGTTGGCCCATACACTTGTGGGTTCATTTCTAGGTTCTCTGTTCTAATCCATTGGTCCATGTTTCTGTCTTTGTGACAATACCATACTGTCTTGATGATTACAGCTTCATAATAGGCTAAAATCCAGGATTGTGATGCCTCCACCATTGGTTGTTTTTGTTGGTTTTTTTTTTTTTCAACATTGCTTTGGCTATTCGGGGTCTTTTGTGGTTCAATAAAAATTTTAGGATTGTTTGTTCCAGCTCTGTGAAGAATGCTGGTGCTATTTTCATTGGGATTGCATTGAATGTGTAAGATTGCTTTGGGTAGTATAGACATTTTAACAATATTTGTTCTTCCAATCCATGAGTATGGAATGTTTTTCCATTTTGTTGTGTCTTCTTCAATTTCTTTTATAAGTTTCTATAGGTGTTAGCATACAGATTTGTTAACTCTTTGGTTAGGTTTGCTTCTAGGTATTTCATGGTTCTTGGTGCAATTGCAAATGGGTTTATTCCTTGATTTCTCTTTCTGCTGCTTCATTATTGGTGTATAGAAGTGCAGCTGATTTCTGTACATTTATTTTACATCCTGTGACTTTGCTGAATTCATATATCAGTTCCTAGAAGTTTAGGGTGGAGTCTTTTGCATTTTCCAGGTAGAGTATCATGTTATCTGTGAAGAGTGAAAGTCTGACTTCTTCTTTGCCAATTTGGATTACTTTTATTTCATTTTATTGTCTAATTGCTGAGGCTACGAAGTCCAACATTGTGTTTAACAACAGTGACGAAAGTGTGCACCCCTGCCATGTTCATGACCTCAGGGGAAGGCTCTGCTTTTCCCCATTGAGGATAATATTAGCTGTGGGTCTTTCATATATGGCTTTCATGATAGGATATGTTCCTTCTACCCCAATGTTCTTGAAGGTTTTTATTAAGAATGGATGCTGTATTTTGTTAAGTGCTTTTTCTGAATCTATTTACAGATCCTGTGGTTCTTTTTTTTTTTTAACATCTGTTTATTATTGAGAAACAGAGAGGGACAGAGCATGAGGAAAGGAGGAGCAGAGAGAAAGGGAGACACAGAATCTGAAGCAGGCTCCAGGCTCTGAGCTGTCAGCACAGAGCCCGATGCGGGGCTTGAACCCAACAAACTGCTAGATCATGACCTGAGCTGAAGTTGAATGCTTAACCAACTGAGCCACCCAGGTGCCCCAGGGATTCTATGGTCCTTATCCTTTCTTCTCTTGATGTGATGTATCACGTTGATTGATTTGCGAATATTGAACCAGTACTGTAGCCCAGGAATGAATCAGACTTGATCATGGTGAAGAGTTCTTTTAATATACTGTTGAATTTGATTTGCTCATACCTTGTTGAGAATTTTTACATCCATGTTCAACAGGGATATTGTCTGTAATTCTCTTTTATAGTGGGTTTTTTGTCTGGTTTGGCAATCAAGGTAATGTTGGCTTCATAGAATGAACCGGGAGCTTTCACTCCATTTCTGTTTTTGGAACAGCTTCAGAAGAATAGATATGAACTCTTGCTTTAAATGTCTGGTAGAATTCCCTTGGGAAACCATCTGACCCAGGACTCATATTTTTTGGGAGATTTTAGATAACCCATTCAATTTCTCGAATCTTGAATCTGTTCAAATTTTCTATTTCTTCTCTTCTGAATTTTGGTAGTGTGTGGGTGTCTAGGAATTTGTCCATTTCTTCCAGATCGTCCAGTTTGTTGGAATATCATTTTTCATTGTATTCTCAAATAATTGTTTGTGTTTCTGTGGGATTGGTTGTGATTGCTCCTCTTTCATTCGTGATTTTTTCTGTTGGAGTCCTCTCACTTTTCTTTTTGAGAAGCCTGGCTAGAGGATTATCAATTTTATTTATTCTTTCACAAAACCAGCTCTTAGATTTATTGATCTGTTCCATTGGGGTTTGGGGGGTATTTTTTTGCATTCTATATTATTATTTCTGCTCTTGTCTTTATTATTTCTCTCCTGCTGTTGGCTGTGGGCAATTTTGCTGCTGCCTTTCTAGTTCCTTTAGATGTGAGGTTAGGTTATGTATTTGGGACTTTCTTGCTTCTTGAGATAGGCCTGAATTGCAGTACATTGTCCTCTTAGAACTACTTTGGCTGCATCACAAAGGGTTTATACTGTCATGTTTTCAGTTTCATTCACCTCCATACATTTTTAAATTTCTTCTTTAATACCTTGGTTTACCCATTCATTCTTTGGTAGGATGTTCTTTAATGTCCAAGTGTTTGAGGGCTTTCCAATTTTTTTCTTGTGATTGATTTCAAGTTTCACAGTGTGATCTGAAAATATGCATGGTATGCTTGCAATCCTTTTATAATTATTGAGGGCTGTTTTGTGACCCAATATACGTGATCTATTTTCAAGAATGTTCCATGTATCCTCAAGAAGAATATGTATTCTGATGCTTTTGGATGAAAGATTCTGAATATATGTTATGTCCATCTGGTCCAATGTGTCATTCAGAGCCATTGTTTCCTTATTGATTTTCTGACTAGGTAATCTTTCCATTGTATTAAATGGAGTATTAAAGTCCCCTCCAGGACAATGGTACTATCTATATGTTTTTATCTTTGTGATTAATTGATTTATATATCTGAGTGCTTTCATATTGGGGGCATAAATATTTACAATTATTAGCTCTTCTTGATGATGGACCCCTCAATTATGATATAATGCCCTTCTTCATCCCTTGTTACAGTCTTTGTTTAAAAATACAGTTTGTCTGACACAAGTATGGCTACTCCAGCTTTCTTTTGACGTCCAATAGCGTGACAGATGATTCACCATTCCCTCACATTCTCCATCCCCTCACATTCAATCTGCAGGTATCCACAAGTCTAAAATGAGTCTCTTGTAGGCAGCATATAGATGGATCTTGTTTTTTATCCATTCTGATACCCTATGTCTTTTGATTGGGGAATTTGGTCCATTTACATTCAGAGTGAAGGAGATGGATTTAGTCTCATTGTGTTTTCTGCAGGTTTCATGCTCATGGTGATGTCTCTGGCCCCGCCTCCACTGGGGGCTGCTGTCCTGTTCCCTGAAGCCCCACCGTGCTGGTGTTGGGGAGAAATGGCAGCACCCCAATCTCTCCCCCCTCCCCACTGACTGACGGTGTCAAACCACACTGTTCAGGCTGCCCGTGGGGTGGGGGCCCACTTGTCCTGCTCCACAGTCTCCTAGGCGCTCAACTGGGATTCAAACCCTGATGTCTTAAAGGATCCTCCCTGCCCACTCCCCTTGCAGCCTGGATTCAGTTCTGGGGTAGCACCATCCCGCCCAGCTGACATGGGTGGTGCCTGCAGAGTCTTTTATCTGGGGGGGGGGGGCACTAAACCCTCTTCCCACAGCACTCAAGGGAGAGCACTGCCCCTGAGATCACTACTGCGCCTGGGGCTGGCTCCCTCCCCACCAGGCACACACACACAGGCCCGCTGGGTCAGGAGAAAGTCAGACACCCCTGCAATCTCCCATCTTCACCTCTTAGGGCTGTTTACAAATAGAAACTGGCGCTTCCTGTATATCTCGTTGCCCCTCCGTGGTCCGGAGAGGTTTTTCTCTTGTCCGGGCACAATGCCACACTCCCACAGCCTCTTTCTCTCCCTGTTGTCTCTCCACAGAAGAGGTCCCCTCCCCTCCATGCCTACGCTGCCCATCGAATCTCTTCCCATTTCCATACATGCACCTCAGTCCCACCAAGCTGTCTCCTTCCACCTGCAGAGACGTGTCTATCACCCCGCCCCCCTATTCCTGGGTGTTCCGAGGGTTCCGACCTCAGTACAGCTGTGCTTGAGGGACAAGGGAAATTCTGGTCCCCCTACTTCTCTGTCTTCCTGACTCCAGTTTTTTTTTTAATATTTATTTCTTTTTGAGAGGGAGAGAGCACACAATCAGGGGAGAGGCAAAGAGAGCAGGGGACAGAGGATCCCAAGCAGGCTCGCACTGGCAGCAGCGAGCCTGATGCAGGGCTCAAACTCACCAACCATGAGATCATGACCTGAACAGTAGTTGGACACTCAATAGACTGAGCCACCAGGTGCCCCACGTTGTATGATTTCTTTAGCCAGTGGGGGGTGAGACAGATTTTACTTGCATGTATGTTATCGCACATGCACTTTGATGGATTATTCCAGAATATGGGTGGATTTAGGCTTCAGTGGATTTCACCAACATTGTTATTAAGCAAACCAAGAACCACATTACAATCTACCCCTCATGTTTGAGGAAAGCCCAGACAGGGTTGGACCATATTCCGGCCACACTTTGTCTACTTGATGATGGTGTCAAGCATGGCTCAAAAGGCCACCTCATCACCAGGGGTCACCACCAGGTCCGGGGAGTCTCTTGAGCCACCTGTTTACTTAGGGACCATAACCATCAGATGCAGCAGGCGTGAAGTCTGGGAGCAACAGTGCTCAGAGTCTCACGCAAATGCTTTCATTCCCATGAAAATCGGAGGAGGGGAAATAATATGACCCAGCCTGGGCTCTTTTTGCCTTTGTACTGATATAATGGTGATGTGTCATTTTTTTATAGTACTTTGGGAGAGAAGGAGCAATAAGGCAAACATGCCTGTCCCCCTCCCCATCCATCATGAATGGAGGGTGTGTTTTGCCAGGGGGAACCCCTTCAGATATGTAGAGATAAATGTCTCTGGGTTCAGTGGAGAAAGGGTCTGTCCTAATCCCAGATTGCCTCCTCCTCACCCTGTGCCTCCCAGGTGACTTGGACGAGGATATAATCCCAGAAGACGAAATCATTTCACGAAGTCATTTCCCTGAGAGCTGGCTGTGGCGCATGGAGCAGCTCACTGAACCCGCGAAAGATGGGTAAGGCTGAGACTCCCCCCGTCAACCCACCCCCAGGCTGGACCACTTCATTTGCATGCACCCCGTGCCCCTCTTCTCTGGAATCGCTGTGCAGCCCCACAACCCAGCCTAGAAGAAACTCAAGAGTCCGGCTCCCTCCATGTGCCCAGCCCCCACCGCCCTCCAGCCGACCCCTTGGGGTCCCTCCGCACCAGCTCTCCCCCAACACCCCTGACACCTGCCT
>NC_043711.1:4440603-4445256 GCF_006229205.1 Suricata suricatta | reverse complement strand
ATGTGCCATGGCCTCCCCGCCCCCCGACCATCCAAGCTCTCCATCATACCTCTGCCGCCCCAGGAACCCACCTTGAGATCCCCCACATCCTGGTAATTGTAGAGCACGGCTCGGATCTCCACTTGCTCATTGCGCACGACAGAGTAGGGCAGCCGCAGGTCGATGAAGAAGTCTTGCATCACTGTGACCTCGTAGGGGTCAGCCACGCAGATCCCTGTCCGGGAGTGGAGTGTCAAGGGGAGGAGGAGGACAGGGTCTCAGTGCTCACCCCTGACTGCGGGAGCGGTGTCAGGCTCAGCCTGTGTTTGTAGAAGCTCAAGGGCTAAACCATTGTAAACATCACGCATTACTGATAGTGGTGGCAGCTGGCAGTCACTGTGATGAATGATTTCCACTGTCTTCTTGTAGTTTTACTCATAGGTAGGCGTGCAGGGGGGAAGGGCTCAGGTATACCTGAAGGGTCCACACCTGTGCTCTCCAAGGTGCTAGAGCTCCCTCTGGTCCCCGGGCTAGCTCAGAAAACCTTTTTAATAAAATTTTTAATATTTATTTATTTTTGGGACACAGAGAGAGAGACAGAGCATGAGTAGTGGAGGGGCTGAGAGAGAGAGAGAAAGAGAGAGAGAGAGAGACAGAATCCGAAGCAGGCTCCAGGCTCTGAGCTGTCAGCACAGAGCCCAATGCAGGTCTCAAGCTCAAGAGTCATGAGATCATGACCTGAGCGGAAGTCAGATGGCTAACCAACTGAGCCATCCAGGTGCCCCATAGCTCAGAAAACTTTTTAACATATGTTTGGAACAACTTTAATATACCAATCTGTCTTTTCAGTTGTACATTTTGCAAATCCTAAAATACAGACCAAAGTATTTCCTATGAAAGGCTAGGGGTGCCTTTGCACAGATGGCTCAGTCAGTGGAGAGTGCAACTCTTGACCAGGGGCCAGAAATCGAGCCCCATGTGGGGTGTAGAGATGATTTATAATTAAAAATGAAATGTAGAAAAAAAGGTTAGCACCCTCCTTGAGATGCTCTGCAGATATAAAATATGTGCTAGATTTCGAAGGCTTCATACAAACAGAATTAAATATATCTTTCATAATTTTGAGTATTAATAGGTTACTCTTAAATATATATTGATGATCATTGTAATGTTATTATGGGTGTGATGGTGTTTTTTTTCCATAATATTTTATTGTCAAGTTGTTTTCCATGCAACACCCAGTGCTCTTCCCCTTAAGTGCCCTCCACCATCACCACCACCCCTTTTCCCCCCTCCCCCTTCCCCATCAACCCTCAGTTCATTCTCAGCATTCAATAGTCTCTCAGGTTTTGCATCCCTCTCTCGCCCCAACTCTCTCTCCCTCCTCCGCTCCCCCTGGTTCTCCATTAGGTCTCTCTTGTTTTCCTGCTAGACCTATGAGTGCAAACATATGGTTTCTGTCCTTCTCTGCCTGGCTTACTTCACTCAGCATGGCACCCTCAAGGTCCATCCACTTTCCTACAAAGGGCCATATGTCATTCTCTCTCATTGCCATGTAGTACTCCATCGTGAATATATACCACATCTTCTTGGTCCATTCGTCAGGTGATGGACATTTAGGCTCCTTCCATGTTTTGGCTATTGTTGACATTGCTGCTATGAACATTGGGGTACATGTGCTCCTATGCATCAGCATTTCTGTCTCTCTTGGGTAAATCCCCAGCAATACTATTGCATATTTTTCAACATATACCACATGTTAAAAGAATAATAGTTTGGATATATTTGGTTAACGAAAATGTCTAATAAAATTGATTTCACCTCCTCTTTTTAATGGTCCTACCGGAAGATTTAAAATGACAAAGAGCTATATCATATTTCTGGGGGCCAGTACTGATCTACAGGGAGTGAAAATGAAGGCAAAGCAATGGTTAATTTGCGATTTAACAGCTACTAGGTGATATTCAAGCAAAGGGTTGATGCAAGCAAAATTTGTGAAAGCATTATATTAAAAATGTTACCCTAAAAATTAATAAAAATAATGTTGCACCAAGAAGTGTATAAAAATTTGGGTCACATGAGTGTCTCAGTCGGTTAAGTGTCTGACTCTTGAGCCCAGCTGAGGTCATGATCTCATGGTTTCATGAGTTTGAGCCCTGCATTGGGTTTTGTGCAGCCAGCAGCACAGAGTCTGCTTGGGATTCTCTCTCTCTCCGTCTCTCTGCCCCTCCCCCAATCATGCTGTCTCTCTCTCTCTCTCTCTCTGTCTGTCTCTAAATAAATAAATAAATAAATAAATAAATAAATAAATAAGCTTAAAAAATTGTACTTGGTAAGACAACAGTATTGGGGAGATCTCTCAAGAGTACAGAGATGAGAAAAACTACAAGACCCTTTATGATGTGCCCCCCTCATGCCTGGGGGGCATTGGGCAACTTGTGGGGATATTTTGGGGACATGTTACAACCAGGGGTGGGACTGCTCCTGGAATCTAGCAGGTAGTGGCCACGACATCCTATATTGCCCAGAGAGCCATCCAGTCCTGAATGATGTCAGTGATGAGGTGCAGAGACCCTGGTGCAGGGCAGGCTTTCTGCAGCCTCCAGACACATACGACGCCCCTTCCCCCACCCTGTGGATCATGTCAAAATGCAGGTTCTGAGTCAGCAGGTCAGGAGAGGGGTCCAAGATTCTGAATTTCGACAAACTTCCCGGTAAACCACCTTTGCCAGATTGCTAGTGGTTCGGGGAACATGCTTTCAGGAGCTGAGATCTAAACTGTGGCTTTCAAGTTTATCTTTTCAAACTACAAGAATCTTTCTGATTCTAAGGATGCCTCACACAGGACCTCCATATACAAACACGGACCGCGGGGAGATATGAAGATGCTCTGATCTGAAACACAGGTGGGGGCCACCAACCAGACGTGTGCTAAGCTGTTACTGGAGTCTCAGGCAAAAGGAAAAGTATGAGCCCTTGTGCCCACAAATGCATGGGCCACCCTCCCTTAGCCAGGAGAAACTGCCAGCTTCGGTTTCTTCAGTTAAAACAAGACAAGCAAAGAAGCAGATTTTGAACATCTTGAAGCCAAGAAAGGGAAGTGATAATACAGTGTAGTTTATTATTATGGTAATAAAACAAAATGATTAAACCTGTTGGTTTGGCCTGAATAAGATATTTCTACTTCCTGTCCTGAGTCTTAACAACCCTCCTTTTTATTGTTTCAATAATTTTTCAACTACTTTAAGGCTAGGAAAAAAATTAACCTTTAAAAATGTACCTAACTCATGGGGCACCTTAGTGGCTCAGTCGGTTAAGCGTTGGTTAAGCTCAGGTCATGATCTCACAGGTTCATGGGTTTGGGTCCTGTGTTGGGCTCTGTGCTGACAGCTCAGAGCCTGGAGCCTGCTTCAGATTCTGTGTCTCCTCTCTCCCGGCCCCTCCCCCACTCATGCTTTGTCTTTCTCTCTCTCAAAAATAAATAAACATTAAAATAAATAAATAAATAAATAAATAAATAAATACATAAATAAATAAATACAATGTACCTAAATCAGGCACAAGGGGCAGGGGGCACAATTTTCCCTCTTGCCTCAAATGCCAATATGGTTCTGATCAGTGCTGGCTTCTGTTTACAATGGAGATATTTTGTTTATCATCAATTTTTGTTTTTGGATTCACATTGATTTTTTTCAAAATGATCACATGAAAATATTAGTCATCTGGTCTTAAAGTTTGTGCCTCTCTCTCCTCACCCCGCCCTTGGGCCTGCTTGAGACCATCAGCATTAGGCCAGGACTTGCCAGCTCCCTGTGTGGCCTCCCCTCACACCTTTTTGCCAAGACTCACAATCTGACTGTCCTTGTTCCAATCATGCATTTCATCCTGCTTCCTTTTTTATATTTTCTTAATCACTTTACCCATTATCCTGTTAACATGTCAACATCACCCCTTAAGGCTGTTTGTTCTTGCAAATTATTTTAGAGACTGTGCTGTCAGCACGGGGGTGACCGCACCTCGGGGTTGGGCACACTGGACGTATGTGGGAACTCTCTACCTTCCCCTCAATTTTGCTGTGAGCCAAAAACTGCTCTCAAAGAAAATCTATTTATAGAAAGCACTATGTCCCCACAGAGTAGGCTCTGACACCCTTACTGTCACCTGGGAGCAGCGTGTCAGCCACCAAGAAATAAGAGATCTCTCTGAATGGGAAGAGAAAATGCCCAGTGGCTCTGGGGCCCCTGTCCCCTAAGGATGGGGCCATCACTTTTTCTCATCTTTCTTTTTTTTTTTTATAATAGTTTATTGTCAAATTGGTTTCCATTTAACACCCAGTGCTTCTCCCCACAAGTGTCCCCCACCATGACCATCCCCCCATCCTTCCTCCCCCTCCCCCTTCAGTCCATGGTTCATCTCCAGTACTCAGTAGTCTCCCTTGATCTGTGTCCCTCACTCTTCCCCACTCTCTTTCTCTCTTCCTCTCCCCATGGTCCCCTGCCAGGTCTCTCCTGTTAGACCTATGAATGCAAACATATGGTATCTATCCTTCTCTGCCTGACTTATTTCGCTTAGCATGACACCCTCAAGGTCCATCCTCTTTCCTACAAATGGCCATATATCATTCTTTCTCATTGCCATATAGTACTCCATTGTATATATATACTACATCTTCTT
>NC_043711.1:4439041-4440503 GCF_006229205.1 Suricata suricatta | reverse complement strand
TTGGATACTAGCCCTTTATCTGATATGTCATTTGCAACTATGTTTTCCCATTCTGTCAGGGGCCTATTAGTTTTCTTGGTTGTTTCCTTTGCAGTGTAGAAGCTTTTTATCTTGATGAAGTCCCAAGAGTTCAGTTTTGCTTTAATTTCCCTTGCCTTTGGGGATGTGTCGAGTAGGAAATTGCTGTGGTGGAGGTCTAGGAGGTTTTTTCCTTTCTCCTCGAGGGTTTTGATGGTTTCCCGTCTCACATTCAGGTCCTTCAGCCATTTTGAGTTAATTTTTGTGTATGGTGTAAGAAAGTGGTCTAGTTTCATTCTTCTGCATGTTGCTGTCCAGTTCTCCCAGCACCACCTGCTAAAGAGGCAGTCTTTTTTCCATCAGATACTCTTTCTTGTTTTGTCAAAAATTAGTTGGCCATACGATTGTGGGCCCAGTTCTGGGTTCTCTATTCTATTCATTGGTCTGTGTGTCTGTTTTTGTGCCAGTACCATACTGTCCTGATGATGACAGCTTTGTAGTAGAGGCTAAAGTCTGGGATTGTGATGCCTCCCGTTTTGGTTTTCTTCTTCAATATAACTTTGGCTGTTCGGGGATTTTTGTGGTTCCATAGAAATTTGAGGATAGTTTGTTCTAGCTTTGAGAAGAATATTGGTGCAATTTTGATGGGGATTGCATTGAATGTGTAAATTGTTTCGGGTAATAATGACATTTTAACAATGTTTATTCTTCCAATCATGAACAGGGAATGTTTTTCCATTTCTTGGTGTCTTCTTCAATCTCTCATAGTTTTCTATAGTTTTCATCATATAGGTCTTTTACATCCTTGGTTAGGTTTACTCCTAGGTATTTGATAGTTTTTCATGCAATCGTGAATGGGATCAGTTTCTTGTTTTCTCGTTTGGCTGCTTCATTTTTGGTGTATAGGAATACAACTAATTTCTGTACATTGATTTTGTATCCTGCAACTTTACTCAATTCATTAAACAGTTCTAGAAGGCTTCTGGTAGAGTAATTGGGTTTTCCATGTAGAGTATCATGTCATCTGCGAAAAGTGAAAGTTTGACTTCTTCTTTGCCAATTCTGATGCCTTTTCTTTCCTTTTGTTGTCTGATTGCTGATGCTAGGATTTCCAGGACTATGTTACACAGCAGTGGTGAGAGTGGACACCCCTGTCGTGTTCCTGATCTCAGGGGGAAAGCTCTCAGTTTTTCCCCATTGAGGATAATATTGGCTGTGGGCTTTTCATAAACTGCTCTTATAATGTTTAGGTAAGTTCCTTCTAGTCTGACTTTCTCAAGGGTTTTTATTAAGAAAGGGTGCTGTACTTTGTCAAATGCTTTTTCTGCATCTATCGACAGGATCATATGGGTTTTTTTTCCCTTCTTTTGTTAATGTGATGGATCACATTGATGGATTTGTGAATATTGAACCAGCCCTGTAACCCAAGAATGAATTCCACTTG
>NC_043711.1:4437323-4438941 GCF_006229205.1 Suricata suricatta | reverse complement strand
AACATGGAAAAAGCCTAAATGTCCATCACCTGATGAGTGGATCAAGAAGATGTGGTATATATACACAATGGAGTACTATATGGCAATGGGAAAGAATGAATTATGGCCATTTGTAGGAAAGTGGATGGACTTTGAGAGTGTCATGCTAAGCGAAATAAGTCAGGCAGAGAAGGACAGAAACCATATGTTTGCACTCATAGGTCTAACAGGAGAACAGGAGAAACCTAATGGAGGACCAGGGAGAGGGGAAGAGGGAGAGAGAGTTGGGGCGAGAGAGGGATGCAAAACTTGAGAGACTACTGAATGCTGAAAATGAACTGAGAGTTGAAGGGGAAGGGGGAGGGGGGAAAAGAGGTGATGGTGATGGTGGAGGGCACTTATGAGGAAGAGCACTGTGTGTTGTATGGAAACCAATTTGACAATAAACTATTAAAAAAATAGAAAAAATAAAAAAATTAAATTAAACTAAAAACAAAACAAAAACAAAACAAAAAAATAAATAAAATCTTTGAAAAATATATAAGCTTGGTTCTATTAAATTCAGGAACAAAAATTGTAATAAATTCTTGTTTTGGTATAAATATGATATTTCAGTATAAAATAACAATGTCAGTGTTAAAGCATTTACTTTTAATGTTTCGTTATTATTTCAATGACTATAACATTGCAGGAGAAAATTAACCATGAAAATATTATAGCAAGTAAAAAAGACACATAGATGAAGGCCTTTATTTTGCCTTTAGCTTCAGGCTCCAATTATGGTTTGACTTGGCACCATCTCTGTTTAAATTTTTTTTCATTTTTTCACCATGGGTTTTTATTTGGTGTTAATTCTGATTCCTTACAATGTTGCATTAAAATATTGTTGCTCTTATGATCTTACATTTTGGTTGAAAATATTAATGAAAGATGATATGATGTTTCTATTTTTATTGATGACTTGATATCGTGTTATATTTGAGAATGTTCATCACTAGGAAAGAGTAGAAATGTAAATGTTTCTCACTCACCCTAATCCCAGCCTTGCTTCCAAACTTGCAGAACTCCCAAATTTCCTAAGCTGGACACTGGACACTTCTGGTGTCTCAGGGTCAGGGTCTCCAGCCTCGGTTGACAGCATGGGGACTCAGGAGCCTCTCCCGAAGGACAAGGGACTACAGGTGCCCCATGGACTCACCACAACCTTCAAGGTCTTCTTGACACCATCCGTCATGTAACGATTGAAGACAGCAGCCTTGACCTCCACCTCATGTAGACCGATCTTCAGAGGCACGATGACAAAAGGCACGGCTATTGAGGACTTGGCTGGGATTTCCAGAATCTGCTGGTAGGACTTCTTGGCGGTGGCCTTGCTACAGAAGGCTGGGTTGTAGAGGAGGGTCACCCTCACCTGCCCGGGACAGAGTAGCAGTCAGGGGTATGTGCCATGGCCTCCCCGCCCCCCGACCATCCAAGCTCTCCATCATACCTCTGCCGCCCCAGGAACCCACCTTGAGATCCCCCACATCCTGGTAATTGTAGAGCACGGCTCGGATCTCCACTTGCTCATTGCGCACGACAGAGTAGGGCAGCCGCAGGTCGATGAAGAAGTCTTGCATCACTGTGACCTCGTAGGGGT
>NC_043711.1:4424249-4437223 GCF_006229205.1 Suricata suricatta | reverse complement strand
TTTGTTGGCATATACTTTTTCATAGTAATCTCTGATGATTGCTTGTATTTCTAAGGGATTGGTTGTAATAGATCCTTCTTCATTCATGATTTTGTCTATCTGGGTACTCTCTCTTTTCTTTCTGAGGAGTCTGGCTAGAGATTTATTGATTTTGTTTATTTTTTCAAAGAACCAACTCTTGGTTTCATTGATCTGCTCGACTGTTCTTTTGGATTCTATATTGTTTATTTCTGCCCTGATCTTTATTATTTCTTTTCTTCTGCTGGGTTTGAGGTGCTCTTCCTGATTCCCTTCTAGTTCCAGTAGGTGCTCTGTTAAATTTTGAATTTGCGCTTTTTCTAGTTTGTTGAGATTGGCCTGGATTGCAATATACATTCCTCTTAGGACTGCCTTTGCTGCATCCCAGAGATTTTGGATTGTTGTATTTTCATTTTCATTGGTTTCCATATATTTTTTAATTTCTTCTCTAATTGCCTGGTTAACACAATCATTCTTTAGTAGGGTGGTTTTTCACCTCCATATTTTTGGAGGTTTTCCAGATGTTTTCCTGTGGTTAATTTCAAGTTTCATAGCATTGTGATCTGAAAGTGTGCATGGTATGATCTCTATTCTTTTATACTTATGGAGGGCTGCTTTATGCCCCAGTATGTGATCTATCTTGGAGAATGTGCCATGTGCACTCGAAAAGAAGGTGAATTTCCTATCTTCAGGATACAGAGTTCTAAATATATCTATCAGTTCCATCTGTTCCAATGTATCATTCAGGTAAATTGTTTCCTTAGTGAGTTTCCCTCTGGTTGATCTATCCATGGCTGTCAGTGGGGTATTAAAGTCCCCTGCAATTAGCACATTTGGTCAATAAGATTGTTTCTTTCTGAGATTAATTGTTTTATGTATTTGGGCACTCCCAAATTTGGCACATAGATATTTATAATTGTTAACTCTTCCTGATGGAGAGATCCTGTAATTATTATATAATGTCCTTCTTCATCTCTTGTTATTGCCTTTACTTTAAAGTCCAGTTTGTCTGATATAAGTATGGCTACTCCAGCTTTCTTTTGGCTTCCAGTTGCCTGATAGATATTTCTCCATCCCTTTACTTTCAACCTGAAGGTGTCTTCTGGTCGAAAATGAGTCTCTTGTAGACAGCAAATAGATGGGTTTTGTTTTTTTATCCATTCTGCTACCCTGTGTCGTTTGGTTGGAGCATTCAGTCCATTTACATTCAGTATGTGGGTTTAGAGTCATTGTGTTCTCCCTAGAATTCATGTTTATAGTGGTGTCTTTGGCACCTTGTATTCTTTGCAACATTTCCCTCATGGAGTCCCTATGAGAATTTCCTGTAGGGCTGGTTTGGTGGTCATGAATTCTCTCAATTTTTGTTTATTTGGGAACACTTTTATCTCTCCTATTTTGAATGACAGGCTTGCTAGATAAAGGATTCTTGGCTGCATGATTTTTCTGTTAATCACATTGAAGATTTCCTGCCATTCCTTCCTGGCCTTCCAGGTTTCATTGATAGGTCTGTAACCACTCTGATAGGTTTCCCTTTGTGTGTGAGGGCCCTTTTCTCCCTAGCTGCTTTCAGAATTCTCTCTTTATCTTTATATTTTGTCAGCTTTACTATAATATGTCATGCCGAAGGCCGATTCAAGTTACATCTTAAGGGGGTTCTTTGTGCCTCTTGAATTTGAATGTCTATTTCTTTTCCCAGACCTTTCTCTCTGTCTTCCTCTTCAGGATTTCCTATAAGACGGATGTTGTTCTGTTTGACTGTATCACTCAGGTCTCGAATTCTCCTTTCCTGCTCTTGGATTAATTTCTCTTTTGCTATAACTATATCTTCTAATTCACCTATTCTTCTCTCTGCCTCATCAGTCCTTGAGGTGGCTGCCTCCAGTTTGTTATTCACCTCACCTATAGCCTTTTTTAACTCATCACATCTATTTTCAAAGTGCCTAGTTATTGTCTCAGTTGATTCTTTGATGCTTTTCTCAACCCCAGTATTTAATTTTATGACAAGTTTTTAAAATTCTTGATCCGGTATGTTGTCTAGATCTGCCTTGAGCAGTTCTGTGGCTGTGACTTCCTCCTGGAGGTTCTTCAGGGGAGAGTTCCTTCGTTTTGTCATTTTTGCTAGTTTTCTGTCTCTTGTCACCTTTAGAAAGCTCGCTGTGCACTGTGCACCTGTTAATATTTCTCTGTTACAGGAGGCTTATTGACTGTCCAGGGCCTGTCATTTCAGGAAATATTCTTTTAATGATGTCTCTCAGTTTCTCTTGTTGTGCCTGTGAGTATTTTATTTCCCTACTCAGCGGTATTTGGGACTCGCCGTCATGCACACTTTGGCTTGTTTCTTGGTGTAGCTTCACTCAGGTATCCTTGAGGTTCTCTTCCTTCTGGAGTCCATATTATCTCCTTCTGCTCTTGCAGATGAGAGTAATGACCTTCTCAGTTTGATAGATGGGGCAGACGAAGTTTACAGAGCTCCCTTCCTCTCTGCCGTCTTGGCTCTTATCGATTTTATTTATTTTTTTAACGTTTATTTATCTCTGAGAGAGAGACAGACAGAGAATGAGCAGGGGAGGGGCAGACAGAGAGGGAGACACAGAATCTGAAGCAGGCTACAGGCTCTGAACTGACAGCACAGAGCCTGATGTGGGGCTTGAACCTACGAACCATGAGGTCATGACCTGAGCTGCAGTCAGATACTCAACCTACTGAGCCACCATGAAATCCCTTAAAGACTTTATCTTCAAGTAATCTTTACAACCATTAGGACTCGAACACAACAACCCTGAGTTCAGGAGTCACATGCTCTTCCATTGAGACAGACAGTTGCCCTCAGGAACATGATCTTAATTATTCTTTTTATTGGGGATCCCAATGTGGTTCAGTGTGGCACCAATGGGAAGAAACCTGAGTAGGGCGCTGGAGACTGCAGGACGCACCCCAGAGACAGCGTGTCCACGACTCCCCCAGTCTGCACTCTCTTGTGCTGGTAGCTTGAAATCTACAGTAACAGCGATAGTCACAGATGGATAGTCGTCAGTGGTACAAATCAGATTCTTTTTTTCCTGGAGAGTCGGATGTCAAACATTTACCACCATGCCATGGAGGAGACTGGGTCTCCAAAGGAAAATGTGTGCATTAATATCACACGAAAGGAGAATGTGTTCTGGAAAGGCATAAAGGCAGCAGTCTACCATGGAAGGAGAGCTTCCTTTGGGACATTGATGCTGAGAGCCCCTAGGTTAACTGAGCACTTACTATGTGCCAGGCATTGTACTCAGTACTTTATGTTCTTCTTTTATTTTACAGGCTTTTGAGAAGCTGGGGGGGGGGGTAGGTGCAGGGGGTGGTGGTTAGATAAACTGACTCCCAGTCACAGAGCTGGGACTGACGATGCCATTGTGCCCATGCCCTGCTAACCAGCTGGGTCTGTTCTTTTATTCTCCTGACCTCCCCCTCCCCATCCCATCCCAACACTGTTCAGCCAGAAGGAATCATAGTCAACAGAACTGTGGCCGTTCACACACTGGATCCAGAACACCGGGGCCACAGTGAGTCAGCCACAGCAGAAGGGTTGAGACTGGGGGTGGGGTGGGGAGTGAGGCAGGGCCTTGTGGGAGAGGGCAGTGCCATGGGTCTCTCGAATTCCACTGGCAGACGGAGTGCAACGAGAGGAGATCCACGCCACAGACCTCAGTGACCAAGTCCCAGACACAGATTCAGAGACCAGGATCCTCCTGCAAGGTGAGCCCCCATTGCCCCTCACCCAGGAAGGCCTGGCCCTGGAGGAGGGGACCAGTTCCTCCGAATGCCGGGCGTATTTACTTCGGCACCTCCGCTGCCTCCACAAACACCGGAACAGCAGGCCACCTCCTTGATCTGCTTTATAGAAGGCTCCAGGCAGTCTGTAGTACAGCAAATAGCTTTTGCCAATAGAGAAGTTTAAATGAGAAATAGTATAGTTCAAAAGCAGGAAATTCAGGAACTAATTGCCTAGGTTGGATGACTGGAGAAAGAAGGGAAAAGAAGTTTCCGGAAAGGCATCTTGTAACCTGGAAGCTGTAAGTTTCTGGGGAGAGACCTTCAGCTTCCTCATCTGTGATGGGTGAATGACAGTACCTAAAAAGGGGTATTGAGAAGATTAAATGAGATACTATATGATGCTCTCCAGAACAGCGCCTGGCAACAGCATTAAGCAAGGTCTAAGTATTCATGGCAACTGTTCTGGAATTTGTCACTAGAGTAACAAGAGGCTTAGGGACCAGATTTCTATGTCACCCCCCTTTCCTACAAATGCAGATACCCTCCCATCCCTATCTCCTACACTCAATGGGAGACTCCCCTTCTATCCGGTCCTCTCAGCCACCAACTGCTCCTGGCCTCTTTGGCAATGGTTACTTGGAGTGTGGGTTCACTGGGGACAGCCCTGACCCTCCTCACCCCACCCCTCGGCGGGTCAGTTGTTTGAGCACGGTCCTCCCTCCTGGTGGCAGGGACCCCAGTGGCTCAGTTGACAGAGGACGCCATCGATGGGGAACGACTGAAGCAACTCATCGTGATCCCCTCGGGCTGCGGGGAGCAGAACATGAAGGGAATGACGCCCACCGTCATCGCTGTGCATTACCTGGACCAAACGGGCCAGTGGGAGAAGCTGGGCCCCACAAAGCGAAAGGAAGCCTTACAGCTCATCCAAAAGGGTGTGCCCACGTGGCAGAGCTTCCCTGCTCTGACCACCTCCCAGAGCAGGGTTCTCCCTGAGTCTCAGGCCCCTATCCACACTGTGTCCTTTCCCTAAGCACCTCCCTTTCTGGATCCCTCTTTTCAAAGACCTCCCTTGACCTTTGCCCTCCCTGAGAACTTGGGCCCCTCTGAGACCTCCTGACTACCAACTGTCATTAAGGCCCCCTTGCCCTGAACCCCCTTGAGAACCTTCCCCTCTCTGAACCCCTCTCCTCTGAGAGCTCCCTCCCCTCCCTCACCAGATTTCCCTGTGGCCCCTCTTTCCTCTCTGGACCCCTGTCCCGCCCCTCAGAGAATCCTTGTCCCCTGAGCCCCTCCCCTGGCTGGCCCATGCCCTGCACTCAGCCCAGGCTCCTCTGGAGACACTTCTGTCTTCCCTGCAGGGTACACCCAGCAGCTGGCCTACAGACAGGACAACTCAGCCTATGCTGCCTACCGATCCCGGGAGCCCAGCACCTGGTGAGCAGTTCTGGCGGCCCCACCAAACAGGGTGGCCTGGGGTGGCCCCAGCGGGTCTCTCAAAAACAGCCCTATGATCCTTGGCGGCAGAGACAAGGCGCCCACCTTGAGTTGCCAAGTTGCCAGCAGAATTCAGAGCCCCCTGTGGCTAGTCTGGCACCTAACTTGGGTGGGGAAGTTGGGCAAGCCTGGTAGGCCCCGTCCCTCTCTGCTCATTGGTTGACTAGAATCATCATCTCTGGATCCCAGAGGCAATTGGCTCATGCCTTGTGCCTGCCCACAGGCTGACTGCCTACGTGGTCAAGGTCTTCTCTCTGGCCTCCAACCTCATTGCCATTCAGGCCGATGTCCTCTGCGGGGCTGTCAAATGGCTCATCCTGCAAAGGCAGAACCCCGATGGGGTCTTCAGGGAAGATGCGCCCGTAATGACTCAAACAATGACTGTAAGAAGCATGGGTTTGGGGCAGCTGGGGGAGGGACGCCTGGGAGTCACAGGATAGACAGGAGAGAGCTACCCCTTCTGCTGTGTCTCTCTTCCATTGCAAAGACCAGAGACCTTCAGAGACCAGTGCAACTCCGATGTCCCTCCCACTTTGCACTGAAAACATAGAACCCCTCACAGCTATGGTTCTCCAAATGTGGTTCCCAGGCCAGCAGCATCAGTATCACCTTCAAACTTGTTAGAAATGCATGTTCTCAAGCCAGACTCCAGATGCAAGGAATCAGAAACTTCAGGAGGAGGGCCCAGGAATCACAGTTGCTACAGGCCCCCCTCCCTCACCACGTGATGCTGATGCATGCACAAGGTGGAGAGTCACTGCCTTAGTCTGACGTTTCACACTTCCAGTCTCCCACCGTCCCCCTGCCCCCATGCACACACCATCTGCACTGCTAGGAGCGTTGCTCTGTCCCGTCACACAAACATTGCTCCTGCTCTTCTCAATGACTGGAAGACAGTCCCTGTAGTAACCCCAGGAATCTTTCCCGATGTCCCCAACTGAGTCACACTCCCACTGTCCATTCTCACTGCCACATCCACCTCTCCTCCTGCACAGCACTCAACCATCTGTAATGATGTGTCTACTGGGGAGCCCACTGGTTCGTGTGTGGCTCCCCTGCTAGATGGGGAGCACCGTGGGGATTGGGTTCTGGCGTCTGGTTCTCGCCCACCATCTTATCCACAGCGCCAGCAACAACTGCTGAGTGAATGAATACTGAAGAGTGTGGCCCACCTAGGGAGACACTGAGGAGAGACTCGCCCCTGCCTTGACCTGCTGACCCTACAGGGGACAGGACAGCACTGGGGGACACACTGGTGATACTATCCTTGTTTCCTGCTTCCTGTTCTAGGGGGGCTACCAGGAGAATGAGGAGAAGGATGTGTCCCTCACAGCCTTTGTTCTCATTGCACTGCAAGAGGCTACAGATATTTGCGGGCAAAGGGTCAACGTAAGTGTCCACCACCCTCTCCTTCTCCCCTCCCCAGGGCACATCCATCTTGGAGGGTGAGATGTGCATTCAGATGATTCCCAGTCCTCCCAGTGCAAATGCAGCCACCACAGTGGCCATAAGACCCAGAATGCCATAATAATTCCCAGCATGTTTTGAGCGTTAACTAAGATGCTCATCTAAGACCTGTAGATATTGAGTCCTATAATCCTTGTGAGAACCCAAGAGGTAGGTATTCTTATTATCCCCAGGCTACAGAAGAGAAAACTGAGACACAAGGAGATCAAAAATGGGTGCCTTCTGCCTGCTTTACCCTGTCCAGAGACTTTCAGCCAATTTCAATAAAAATCCCCCAGCCAGCTTCCCCATCACTGCTACATGATCAGTGCATTGTACCTTGCTGCTTCCCTGAAGAAAAGGCACAACCCAGACCCAAGAGCACATCAAGATTATTTTCTTAGTTCGGGAGACCTTTTAGGAAAATTTCAAAGGGGCCCATGAACCCAAAAAGGAAAGGATTACACATATTGGCTCATAGCCATCTCTTTTTCCTCTGGTTTTGGTTCTGAGGCAGAGAACTTAGGAATTAGGCTCCTGAGAGTCACTGTACTTGCTCCCTCTGCTTCGTCCTGGGGTTTGAGAATGGTTTGTTTGACCTCTGGCTTGTGAAGTTGGGGACCCCAGGGTGTTACCTTCAGCTAGCTGCTCCTCCCTTCAATGGACTCAAGATAGAGATGAGGGGACTGTAACTTTAGGGCTTAGAGGGACTCAGGCCATTCTGGGTCCAATAATTCCTCTCTCCCTGCCACCCAGCCTGCCTGGCAGAACTTGGCTGCCTTCCCTGGGGAAATAGCCAGACCAAAGCCAGAGCTTTCAGATTCCAGGGAAAGATTCTGATTGGCTCTCCCAGGCCCTCCAATCAGCTGAGACCCCAAAGTAGGTCTTACTGAGCAAATATGGCTGCTTCCTCGGTGGCCAGATGAATGAAGACAGAAGTTTCTGCAAAAGTCAGGAGTAAATGGAGGACAAGCAGCTGGGCAGGTGAAAGGATTAGTTTCTGCAATAACACAACAACATTTTCTTCTGCAAAATGGCAGCACTATACCTGAGTGCAGCATAGGCTGTAGAACCAGATTGTTGGGATGTGGATCAAGAGTGTGCTGAGATCTGTCTGTGAGAGCCAACTGTTAAATTTCCGTGGCTTTCACATGCTAGTTGTTAAACATAATCATTCATTTCAATCAAATTATGTAAATCTACATTAGACTAAGTGTTAAGCATTAAAAGCAAAAGTAGTAAACACTCAAAACTCATCACTTAATTGTTTTATTACTTTCCTTCATTATGTATGACAAATCTATCCAACTTGAGGTGATTTATTACCTATATGGTGGAAATGCTGTCTAATTCTGGGCTACTGACCACCTTCTCCCAGCTGTGCATTCGCTGACTTCACATAGTTTGAAATTCGCCATGGTAATATTTACATCAAAAAAGTTCTCCAATATTACAAATCATGTCTTCCTCCATCTATCATCCTCTTTGGGTCTCAGTATGGCCATCCATGCAGTAGAGATGATGATGAAAATAATACCAGCCCCATAGGATCAATGATTGCCTGTGTGACTGCCAAAGAGTAAGTGTTAGTTATGAAGCTGATGATTAGAGAAGAGGTATTCCCAGTGGGGTGCCGAAGCTGGCTTACAATAAGTTGTGAGTGCCTGTCTCATGTTCTCCCCCACATGTTCAGGGCCATTATGTTGGTAGCCTGAAATTGGCCACAGTGAGAGCATTTACACCACAGTAATTGGCAGGCAATAAACCCTCCCGCCCCCATACACAGTCTAGAGAGCTGGGGTTTAAACTGTTACCAGTGGCTATATTAACTGTCCCAGACACATAAGAGTTACTCAGAACAAGGCAGTTCACAGAGACTAAAATGTCTAGAAAAGCAAAAAAAAAAAAAAAAAAAAAAAAAAAAAAAAAAAAGATCCTAAACAAATATGTCCCAACGACAGAAACCATCCTTGTTCCCCAGAATTGGCATTTGTGTGATCCTTACCAGCTCTCTGTGGCAGCGATATCCACCTTACGAGAGAACCCAATCCTCTTTTTTACAGAGCCTGGAGCAAAGCATCAATAAGGCAAGTGATTATCTTGGAGCCCACTACAGGAACCTCAGAAGACCATATTCCGTGGCCATTGCTGGCTATGCCCTGGCCCGATCAGGCAGGCTGAAAAATGACCTCCTCACAAAATTTCTGAGCACAGCCAAAAGTGAGTGGCAGCCTGGCAAGGTAAAGAGGAAGGCATGGCTAGGGTTTGGGGGTGGTCATCTTGAGCTGGCATGTGTGGCTCTAAGCTGCACTAGTATGGGCAGCTTCAAGTTAAGCTGGAGTGCACGGTGCCAAGCCCTGCTGGGTGAATGGCTTTGAAGTGTGATCAGTCTTCACTGTAAGCTACATAAGAAGGTACCATCATTCATTTAACAACTGTGTATCGAGCACTTGCTTTGACTCAGGAACAAGGATATGGGTTCTGACATCAGACAGACCCAATTCAAATCCCTTTCTGCCACATTCTCACTGTACGGCCTTGTGAAAATCATTGTCCCTCCCCGGACCTCGTCTGAAGATGATATTTACATCATAGATAGTTGAGAAGATTGAAGGAGTAATGTAGGGAGAAAGTCTAGCATCCAGTGAGGGCTCTGTCACTGATTTTGTCATCATTATCTCAAGGGTAATTAGGATTAGATAAGATAATGCCATAGGGAATTTAGCACAGTGCCTAGCATGTAGGAGCACTTAATCCTTGGGCCAGATGAATATACTGCATCAGGGTTGCACCACTCGCTGACGTAACGTATGTCAAGTAACACATAGACTCAGGTGGTTTAACACAATGGAAGTTTGCTGTTGCTGGACAGCTGTCCCCCAGACAGTCATGCAGGGATCCTGGCCTCTATCTTTTCATGGCGCTGCCTCCCTGGGGTCTTTGGGATCCACTCCATCTAAGCAAAAGGAGAAACAGTCAGGTGGATTGTGCAAGGGAGGTAGACCAGGAGGGGGCCAGTGGCGCAATGGATAACGCGTCTGACCAGGGTTCAGAAGATTCAAGGGAGGTAGACCAGGCTTGAAGGGGTCCCTATCATTGCCAGGGTCCATTCCATCATCCAGAGCTCAATCTTGAAGCCATATCTGCCTGCAAAGACATGTGGGAGATGTAGTCCAACTCTGTGCCCAGGAAAAGAGGGAACAGATTGTTGTCATTGTTGTTTATAATGTTCATTTAGTTTTGAAAGAAAGGGCATGAGTAGGGGAGGGGCAGAGAGAGACAGAGACAGAGGATCCAAAGCTTCCTCTGTGCTGATAGCAGACAGCCTGACGTGGGACCCAATCTCATTAACCTTGAGATCATGACCTGAGCCAAAGACGCACACTCAACTCACTGAGACACCTAGGCACCCCAGAGGAAGGAATGCTTTTTAGTGGTAATCTCTGCCACAAGAGCTTTCCTAGGCACTGGGGACATCACAGTGACTACAGCCAGCCCCTGCCATCAGGGCTCACACACCAGTTGAGGAAAGGAATGAGTTAATAGGTTGCTACAGAGCATCATAGTGCTGGGACAGGACAGCACAGAATGTTTTGAGAGACAGAGGGAGGGCTTTGCCCACTCTTGGAATGGATTGAAGCTGCATTGTGCAGGATGGGATTAACCAGGAATAGATGGAGAAAAAGTCCTCCAAGTAGAGGATGCAGAATTTTAAAAGGCCCAAGAAGTAAGAATGAGCATGGAAAGTTTATGAAATCTCCTGTAGATCAGTGGGGCTACAGATGAGAATTGAAATGGAGGAGAGAAGGTTAGTGAAAGAAGAGAGTGAGGCAGGAGCCAGCAGAGTGAGGGCCTTGGATGTCAGTCAGAACATGTGAACACCAAGAAGTCTAGCGTGAGTCTTTTTCTGAATTTTCTCTAAGCCATCTCTTCGTTGGACAGCGCAATGAGTATGGGGGATGGGGGTTCTCTCTGCAGACAAGAGAAGTTGGGAGGAGCCTGGCCAGAAGCTCTATAGTGTGGAGGCCACATCCTATGCCCTCTTGGCCCTGCTGGTGCTCAAAGACTTTGACTCTGTACGTCCTGTTGCAAGCTGGCTCAATGAGCAGAGATACTATGGAGGCGGCTATGGCTCCACCCAGGCAAGTGACCCCATGTCCCCCAGGCACCTGCGTGCCTGCCTCCTCTGGCCTCCCACTGGCCTCCAGAGAAGATGCTAAGACCAAGAAGGGCAGCCCTTCTATCCACAAGCCAGAGTGGCCGGAATGGAGTTGAGAGATCAGGATTTTTTTAGTTTTGAACCCAGTGGTAGATTCCAGACTACGTTCTGAATGCCCAAGCTGTGCTCTGAGCCTCCTGATATCTAGACCATGGTCTCATCTCCACCAGGCTCCCAGTATTAGCTCACATACTCCTGTGGGTTCTAGGCCAGGATCTCAATTCCATCAGGCTCCCAGTGTTAGCTCATATCTCTTTGTGTGTTCTAGACTTTGTTTTTAGTTCCACAAGACTCCCAGTGTTATTTCTTAACTTTCTATGCGTTCTAGACTATGTTCTCAGTTCGACAAGGCTCCCCGTGTTACCTCATATCTTCCGCTGTGTTTTTGACTAGTTTCTGAGTCTACCAGGCTCTCAGTGTTAGTGCATATCTTCCTGTGGGCTCCATGTTTGCAGTTCTAGCTGGCTCCCACTGTTAGCCCATATCTGCCTATGTGTTCAAGATCATGTTATTAGGCCCAGCAGGATCCCAGGGTTAGCTCCTATCTTCCTGTCAGTTGCAGATCAGGTTTTCAGATCCACCCAGCGCCCACTGATAGTCCATATTACTGTGGGTTCTAAACTATGTTAGTGGTTATTCTAGGACATCATCTAAGAACCTTTGCCCTGGATAGTGGTTCTAGGACTTTGTTTCAATCGCCTCAGGCTCCAGTTTGACCCCTTTCTTCCTGGCAAGCTGCCAGTCTCTGTCCTTTTTGAATTCTAGGGCATATATTCAATGTCTCCAAGCTCCAACTTCATTCTTTTTTCACAAATGGGTTCTAAACACATTCCCAGTGACTCTAACCTTGGATGGATTGGGCCACATTCTCAGTGGTGCTAGAGGTTCAGTCTTATACCTACAATTTCTGGTGGATTCTAGACCCCTTCTGAGTGTGTCCAAGATCTTGTGTAGGCTACTGTCCCTTGGAGCATCTAGAACATGTCCTCAGTGTCTAACCATCCCTAATCTTAACCTGACCTTCTCCGGGGTGGGGGTTCCAAGGCTATAGTCTCAGTACCCCCTCCCTCTGATCTGAATCTCTTCCTTTCTCAGTGGGTTCTAACCACTTTCTCAGTCTCTAGGATCACCCTCTTTCTTTTCATGGGTTCTAGGCCACCTTCATGGTGTTCCAAGCTTTGGCCCAATACCAGAAGGATGTCCCTGACCATGAGGACCTGAACCTGGATGTATCCATTGACCTACCCAGCCGCAGCTCTGCCATCCAGTACACCATCCTCTGGGAGTCTGCTAGCCTCCAGCGGTCAGCAGAGGTACAGCTGCCTAGCCAACCCCATGCTGTCACCCTCCACACCAGCCAGGGTTTCCCAGAGGCAAGAGATATGGCAGATGACTGTTGCAGCCAGGGAGAGGCTTAGGTTCCCACCACCCTCTCTCCTCTCTCCTTCCTCCTTGCAGACCAAGAAAAATGAGGATTTTGTAGTAACAGCTCAAGGAAAAGGACAAGGCACCTTGTCGGTAAGGAACAGGAGCACACACCAGCTTGGCCCACCTTCTCTCAGCCCCTCTGGCTCAGAGGAACTCTCTTTGTCTCATGTCAAGTGGCTGCCACTTCATCACCCTGCTATCTCATCAGGTGGTGACAATGTACCATGCCAAGCTCAAGGCCAAACAGACCTGCAAGAAGTTTGACCTCAGAGTGGGTCTCCGACGAGCTCCTGAAGACGGTAAAGAAGTGAAGACCCTACATGTCACCCTCCCCCACCTCATTCCATGTCTGCCCCCCTCCCTGAATGGGGACCCAAGGACACACCCCCTCCCATTTTTCTGTCTCTGTGTTTCTAGTCAAGAGGCCTCAGGATGCCCTGAACACCATGATCCTTGACATCTGCACCAGGTAAGTGATGGATCACTGGGGGTCATTCCTCTGTCTATAGTGGACTCCTCACAAATAACATCTGTGGTACCTAATCCACTTAAGAGTGCATTCGCATCTGGTGTTGTCTGAAGTGCCTGCCAGGGGTGGATACCCCAGGCA
>NC_043711.1:4422593-4424149 GCF_006229205.1 Suricata suricatta | reverse complement strand
AGAAAGGTACAGAGAAATGAAAATTACAGTAACAGGAGAATTTGCTTACTATGCTGTCAATTAAGACACTAGAACATGGAGACACAAGTAATTTTTTGTTCTCCTTTGTGAAACACCAAAGTACTGTGCTTCTTCCTTCCGTTTGTATCCCTTGGGATGAGGATGGAGCAGACATCTTTCCTTCTAAGTTAGGTCAGCTTCCAACATCTAATCTTTTGAGCAGTCAGTGTCACAAGACAGCCATTCTCTCCGATGGCAGCAAGACTGACTTTCACACAGTCTGCTCTTTCTTCTCTAATTCCATTTATGTGCTGTTCAATTTTACCTCCTGCATCTTCATTTCAATGCTGTGCTTTCATCTCTGCTGGCCAGTTTCCTCTGCCAATTGGCCAATTTTGTAAAGTGCCATGTTGTTCATCCCTGGGACATAAGAAAGTACCACAACCACAGGCCTTGCTGTCTGTGCATGAACTCAGGGGCTGCTCAGTGACCCATCACAGACAGACTTTGAAAGATGGGGTGGCCTATGACCCAGCAATAGCACTGCTAGGGATTTACCCAAGGGATAAAGAAGTGCTGAGGCATAGGAGCACATGTACCCCAATGTTCATAGCAGCACTTTCTACAATAGCCAAATCATGGAAAGAACCTAAATGTCCATCAACTGATGAATGGATTAAGAAGATGTGGTATATATATATACAATGGAGTACTATATGGCAATGAGAAAGAATGATATATGGCCATTTGTAGGAAAGTGGATGGACCTTGAGGGTGTCATGCTAAGCGAAATAAGTCAGGCAGAGAAGGATAGATACCATATGTTTGCACTCATAGGTCTAACAGGAGAGACCTGGCAGGGGACCATGGGGAGAGGAAGGGGGAAAGAGAGCGGGGAAGAGTGAGAGACACAGATCAAGGGAGACTACTGAATACTGGAGACGAACCATGGACTGAAAGGGGAGGGGTGGGGGGAGGGGGTAATGGTCATGGTGGGGGGCACTTGTGGGGAGAAGCACTGAGTGTTATATGGAAACTAATTTGACAATAAACTATTATTAAAAAAAAAAGAAAGATGGGGTGGGATTGGTCACTGACTATGATGGGCATATGTGATTTTCACAATGATTGGTGGTCAAGAACTAGAGCCAAGACTTATACTTGTACTTTATGCAGTTACAACTCCCATAACCTGATCTTGGGGGCTTGACATTATTGAGCTAGACCATGGTAACACTTTTGTCTTTATTTTCTAGAAGAACTAAGGCATGGAGAGGTCAAGTGACTCATCAATTGTCATATGGAGCTGGGTTTTGAACCCATGCAACGGGCTCCAGAGCCTGAGCTATTAGTCACCTTGACCATGACACTGCCTTTCCTTTATTCCCTTTGGGAATGTTTCCTACAATCTAATATCCTTCTGTGCTGCTATGTGGGAGCCAGGACCCAATTCTGTTCAGACCCCCTTGTCCAGACACTGACCCCCAGGGCTGACCCTACCTTGGCCCCAACTGCCCTCTCCCTGCCCTATTCAGGTACCTGGGAGACGAGGATGC
>NC_043711.1:4419594-4422493 GCF_006229205.1 Suricata suricatta | reverse complement strand
ATCTAATATCCTTCTGTGCTGCTATGTGGGAGCCAGGACCCAATTCTGTTCAGACCCCCTTGTCCAGACACTGACCCCCAGGGCTGACCCTACCTTGGCCCCAACTGCCCTCTCCCTGCCCTATTCAGGTACCTGGGAGACGAGGATGCTACCATGTCGATCCTGGATATATCCATGATGACTGGCTTTTCTCCTGACATTGGTGACCTTGACGGGGTATGAAGGGCTTGGCTTTGGGGCCTGGCATCAGGGGTAAGAAAACAGAATTTTCACAAGTCCTGCCTTTCCCCAGTTGAACGATGAAATCGAGAGATACATCTCTTTGTATGAGCTGAACAAGGCTTTCTCCAATAAGAACACCGTCATCCTCTATCTGGACAAGGTAAGGCTTCCGACTGGGACCTGACCTCCACCAGGCTGGCCTCCCTCCGGTCACACAGGCCCAGGCTAGGGGATGTAGGGTCTGTGGTGCTGGATGGTAGAGGAAGGGGCATATAAAATAAGTTGGTCATTGCCATATAGTACTCCATTGTGTATATATACCACATCTTCTTGATCCATTTATCAGTCGATGGACATTTAGGCTCTTTCCATGATTTGGCTATTGTAGAAAGTGCCGCTGTGAACATTGGGGTACATGTGCTCCTATGCATCAGCACTGAAAAGGGAGGAAGAGGGAGGGAGGGGGTGATGGTCATGGTGGGGGGCACTTGTGGGGAGAAGCACTGGGTGTCATATGGAAACCAATTTGACAATAAACTATTAAAATAAAATAAAATAATAAGTTGGTCAACCCAGATCATCTCATGTTTTGTCAGCAGCAGACCACTCATGTTCCAACATCATTTTACACTTTCTTCCTCCACCTTCTTCTCATCAGAGTACTAAATAACGATTAAAAAGAGCCAACTGGGTTCAAAAAATAAAGTGCTTGGGTCACCTAGGTAGATCACTTGGTTAAGCTTCCAACTTCAGTTCAGGTCATGGGCTTGTGGTTTTTGAGTTGGGGCCCCCCATTGGGCTCTGTGCTGACAGCTCAGAGCCTGGAACCTGCTTTTTATTCTGTGTCTCCCTCTCTCTGCCCCTCCCCACTCAAGCACTCGTTCTCTCTCTCTCTCTCAAAAATAAATAAACATTAAAAATAAATAAGTAATAAATAAAGTGCTCAGTGCGGAAAAGCATTCCCCTTGCTCCACACCTCCTGGCATTTCTCTTTTGTCGTATTTGCTCTCTATCTGAACTTCTCTCCCTGTCTTCCTCTCTAACATTGATTGAGCTTCCTCCTCTCCCCTACTTACATCTTCCCATTTTCCTATCCTCATATGCCCCCTACTAACTCCCCATATGCCCAAAGGCCCCTCACCCCATATTAGGCAGCATAAGTAACACTGGCTGCTGTAATAAACCTGAGAATATGAGGGTCCCAACACAGGAGTCTTGTGTTTCCCACTTGGTAAAGTCCAGTTGGGAGACTAATGAAAGTGCTTTCTGCTCCGCACAGTCACTCAGGGATCCATGCGTGTTCCTTCTTGTGGCTCCTAAATGCCTACGATCTTAGAATCCTCTGCTGGACCCCTCCTTTCTAGAAGAATTTTTGTAGATTTAAATTTTTATATGATTCCAGTCTTACAAAGAAATCACAAAAAAGAGCAATGAAACACAGTTTTGAATATGCTCTACCCAAATTCATGTTAGTCTGTTCCCCCAAATACACCTGTCACAATACATACCTATGCTATCTGTTTCTGTGTGTCTCTCTCTCTCATTCTCTCTTTCTCTCTCTCTCGTTCTTTGTCTTTATTTTTTCAGCTTGAATGAGATGTCATTGATATACAGCAGTGTGTAAATTTAAGGTGTATAATGTAATGATTTGATGTATGTGCATATTGGGAAATGATCATCGCAATAATGCCACTTAACACATCCATTACTTCACAGAGTTCACGTGTGTGTGTGTGTGTGTGTGTGTGTGTGTGTGTGTGTGTTCGGTGGTGTGTGACGAGAATTTTAAGGTTTACTTTTTCAACAGCTTCTAAATATAGAATTCTGTGCCATTAACCGTGGATGTTTCAATGGGCAGAGATATCAGTCCGATGGCCAAACTCAATCACACGGCCACACTGAACTAGGAAAGGAAGCTGACAGGTATAATCTAGCTGCGAGCCTGGAAGAAACAGAAAATGGATGTGTTGAAGTGCTCATAAATCTTTTGATAGAGACTCCTGCTCCCTACCCCTACCCCACATTGCTCCCTCCGTTCCTCCACCACTGTTCTACCCCCCAGTACCCTATGCTGGGCTCCATTCCATGTCACCCCACTGACCAGTCTCCTCCTTCCCCCCAGGTTTCACATGACCAGGAGGACTGTCTGTCCTTCAAAGTGCACCAGTATTTCAATGTGGGGCTTATCCAGCCTGGGTCGGTCAAGGTGTACTCCTATTACAACCTGGGTGAGCATCCCACCTAGGGCCTGAGGACCTTAGGGACCAAGGGATCTATGAGGCAGGGGGCTGAGGGTTCCAGGGTTGGGGACCTGGCCTCTCTCGGTCTGAGGGACTGGAGTTGGGGATCTGAGCCCCTTGGGTCTCTGGGCTGGAGGCCCCAGCCCTCTGACACCTCCCTGCCACTCTGCCCACAGATGAGAGTTGTATCCAGTTCTACCACCCAGACAAAGAAGACGGTTTGCTGAGCAAGCTCTGTCACAGAGACATGTGCCACTGTGCTGAGGGTGGGCGCCAAGGAGCCAGGAAGGCGTGGACACACCCCCAGACCCTCCTCCCATGGGTGTGACCCAAGTGGGCTCCGAGCCCACACCCAGTGGACACCCAGAGGGATGAGCCCAGGGGTGGGGGACCCTGGACAAGGCGTGCGATGTAACCATGTCCTCCATTCATACACT
>NC_043711.1:4416460-4419494 GCF_006229205.1 Suricata suricatta | reverse complement strand
CCCACCATGCTTCCCCTCCTCCCCCCGTCAGTGTACAAGACCAGGCTTCTCAGGAAGGAGCCGTCAGATGACTTTGACGATTACATAATGGTCATCGAGCAGACCATCAAATCAGGTGAGCCCTGCAGTCTGTCTTCTGTCGTCCACTTCCTTCTTGCTGGGTCCCTCCCCTGCCCCATTCAGTGACCCTGTCCCTCCCGTCCAGGCTCTGATGAGGTGCAGGCTGGACAGGAGCGCAGGTTCATCAGCCACATCAAGTGCAGAGAGGCCCTGAGGCTGCAGGAGGGGAAACACTACCTCATGTGGGGCAACTCTGCTGACCTGTGGGGAGAGAAACCCAAGTGAGTGCCAGCTCTGTGCATGCCCCCCACGGTGGGTCACCCCATCCCATGCTTCCCCTGCCCTGCTCCTCACCTGCCGCCCTCTCCCCAGCATCAAGTACATCATTGGGAAAGACACCTGGGTAGAGTTGTGGCCAGAGCTTGACGAATGCCAGGATGAGGAGAATGAGAAGCAGTGCCAAGACCTGGCCAACTTCACTGAGAACATGGTTGTCTTCGGCTGTCCCAACTGACCCCTCCCCATAAACCCCACAATAAAGTTTCACTTAGAGTTCATGTGTCTCTGAAATTTGGAAAGTCTTGGAGAGGGAAGAGGCTGCTGTGATGTCCTGCTTCCCCCTCTGCAGCTCAACTCCATCATATAGAAGCCCTCCCAGATGCCCACTCCTTCCCTCCTGTGGACCACCTGCAAGTTTGCTTCCTCCCCCAGGGAGCACATGCCCCTGCACCTGCACTGCACCTGCATGTAGTCTGAAGTGAGCCTGCATCTTCCCCCGAGTGCTCACATACTTGCTTTCTTACCACCTTCATCCTCACCTGTGTGTTCTCTGCTTCTTCATCTGGGTCCTCACCAGGACCTTTACCTACATCCTTCTCTGATCCACTGTGTTGGTACCAGCATCCTCACATGCTTTACCTTCCCCCACCAGCATCATTACTCATGAGGGCTCCACGGTCCTCCCCTCCTCACCATCATAGCCACTAGGATCCTCCCCTCCTCACCTTCCTCCCCACTTGGATCCTGCACCTCCTCGCCTTCATCCCCACCTGGACCCTCCCACATCCTCACCTTCATCCCCACCTGTATTCTCCTCCTTCTCAGCTTCTTCATCACCAGAAACCTCCTATTCCTCACCTTCCTCCCCACCTGGACCCTCCCCTCCTCACCTTCATCCCCACCTGGATCCTCCACCTCCTCACCTTCATCTCCACCTTGATATTCCACCTCCTCATCTTCATTTTAATCTGTTCTCACCTTTTTCCCATTTGCCACTCATCTGAACCTCGTTTACAACTCTATGTGCTACTACACCTGCATTCCACGTGGGCTGTGCCCAGGAGGGGGCGTTAATGAGCAGGTCAGGGAGAGGTTTCCACTGGAGATATGAGTGAGCCCAGGAGGGAAACGCATGAGTCAGCACTTCGGCAGAGTGTAGGGGGTGTGGGCTGCATGGTCACAGCACCAGCAGAGCTGCGTGGGGACAGCAGCCACAGGAAAATGGTTTCACTGGCTGCAGAGGGGACCTGGGCCCCTGGATCCATCTTCTGACTAATAACACCACTGGCACCTCTAGAACTATGGAGGGTGGGACCCAGTCCCTGGCTCTAAATGAAGTCCACGTGGGGAAAGCCCTGAGTCAGGCAGTCACGTTTTTTCAGCCCATTTCCTCTATGACCCCTAGGTCCTGTGAACCCCACCTCCCAATTTCAGGAATATGGGGGAAATAGATTAACAGGCACCTTCTAGCCCCTGGTTGTCAGGCACCCTTGTCAAAGAGAGACAAAAAAACCTCACCACACAGTAGGTGTCTCTGCCGACATCTGGCAGGACACCTGCCCACCCACCTTAATGCCCTTCTTGTCATGTTTTTTCATGCCTATTTCCCATTTCTTTTGCCCGGGGATTAATTTTTATCTTTTTTTTAATACATCGGGTATTGTTTTGTTTGGGCGCCTATAGACTAAAAACAACACAGACATGATCTTTGGAACTCACATTCTAAAGACAGCATGGAGTTGATTTCAGACAGTTAAGGTGTCAAAAAAGGAAAGGTGAATAGGGCAACATGGGAAATATGCCTACATTGGGCCCCCCACTATGGTCGTTTAGATCAAATAATGGTTATTTTATGTGTCAACCTAGCTAGGCTATGGTTTAGTCACACACCGGTCTCCAGGCGGCTGCATAGGTAGTTTTTTGATGTGATTGATACCTACAGTCAGATGACTTTCAGGTTACACTTGACAGTGTGGGCGGGCTTCACCTAATCAGTGGAAGGATAGAAGAGGAAAAGAATCTGTTTCCTAAGGAAGAAGGAATTCAAAATAACATAGAAATTCTTCCTAAGTTTCTAACCTTTAGACTCAAAACTATAAAGTCAACTTTAAAGGAATCTCCAGCCTGCTGACTTGTCCATGGATTTTGGACTTGCTAAACCCCAATCACATGAGCCAATTCCTTAAAATAGTGTGTGTGTGTGTGTGTGTGACAGAGAGAGAGAGAGAGAGACAGAGAGACAGAGAGACAGAGAGACAGAGACAGAGACAGAGAGAGCAGAGAGACAGATGATATAGATACATAGATAGATGATAGATAATTGGTTGTAAATAGATTGATGGATGGATGGGTGGCCAGATGGTTGGATGGATGGATGGATGGATGGATGGGTGGCCAGATGGATGGATGGATGGATGGATGGGTGGGTGGCCAGGTGGCTGGATGGATGGGTGGATGGGTGGGTGGCCAGGTGGATGGATGGATGGATGGGTGGGTGGGTGGCCAGATGGATGGATGGATGGATTTTGTCCATGGATTTTGGACTTGCTAAACCCCAATCACATGAGCCAATTCCTTAAAATAGTGTGTGTGTGTGTGTGTGTGTGTGAGAGAGAGAGAGAGAGAGAGAGAGAGAGAGAGAGAGAGAGAGACAGAGAGACAGAGAGACAGAGACAGAGTCAGAGACAGAGACAGA
>NC_043711.1:4404641-4416360 GCF_006229205.1 Suricata suricatta | reverse complement strand
GATGGATGGATGGATGGATGGATGGATGGATGGATGGATGGATGGATCGTCATATGAATAGACATGGAAATATATTACTGGTTCTTGTTCTCTGGAGAGCCCTGACTAGTGCAGATGGTCAGGGAATACAAGAAAGCTATCATGAGGAGTATATTCTTAAGGCAACACACAGAGGACAGGGAGGAGTCAGCCCTGGAGGATCTGGAAAAGACTGTTCCAGATGAAGGAAGCAGTATGTGCAAAGACCCCAAGATGCCTGGGTCAAGTGAGCATCGAGAAATGGACTTTAAGATAGTGCAGACCACTTAGTGTCTACTCTAAGCTCGGGGGAAGGACAACTTTATCTATAAAGGGCCAGATTGTAGTTGCCAAGGGCTGGGAGGCCTGGGGGATGGGGACTGCTTTATGGGTATGGGCTTACATTTTGAGGCACTGAAAATGTCTGGAGACCAGACAGAGTTCCCCAACTTTGGAGATGTCCTAAATGCTGCTGAACTTCTCACTTTAACATGGTTGGTTTGGGGGTGCCTGGGTGGCTCAGTCATTTAGGCATCTAACTCCAGCTCAGGTCATGATCTCACGGTTTGTGAGTTCAGGCCCCGCGTCGGGCACTGTGCTGACAGCTCGGAGCTTGGAGCCCGCTTCAGATTCTGTGTCTCCCTCTCTCTCTGCCCCTCCACTGTTCATGCTTGCTCTCCCTGTCTCTCAAAAATAAATAAACATTAAAAAATTTTTAAATAAAATAAAATAAAATGGTTTTCTGTTGTGTGAATTTCACCTCCATAAAATAAAATAAAAGGAAACAAGCACGTTCACACTAGGTAGAGAGTGGAGAATGAATTATGAGGTGGCAAGATGTAAAGAGAACATCAAGCTGGAAACCACTGCAGGAGTCAAGCCAGAAATGACGGACGCCCTAGTGTGTTAGTGCACTCCGGCTGCTGTAACAAGACACCTACAATGGGGCTTCAAACAGCAGACACATGTTTCTCACAGTTCTGGAGGCTGGGAGTCCGAGACGGAGGTGCCAGCTTGGTCGGGATCCATTGAGGGCACTCTTCCTGGCTTGCACACAGTGGCCCCTCTCACTGGGTCCTCAAACATCTTCAAACGGGACGGGTGGGGGGGTGCCTGGGTGGCTCAGTAGGTTGAGTGTCCGGCTTTGGCTCAGGTCATGATCTCACGGTTCATGAGTTCAAGCCCCCCGTTGGGCTCTGTGCTGACAGCTCAGAGCCTGGAGCCTGCTTCAGATTCTGTATCTCCCTCTCTCTCTGACCCTCCCCTGCTCACACTGTCTCTCTCTGTCTCTCAAAAATAAAAATTAAAAAAACATTAAAAAATTGGAGGAGGGAGAATATCTCCCCTTAGGGGCTCTCCTCAGATTCAGGAAGACTCCACCCTTGTGACCTAACCTCGTCCCCAAAGCTCCGCCTATAAATACCATCACATAGGTGATTAGGACATCACCAATTGAAAGGGGGGGGGAGTGGCTCAGACACCCAGTCCATAGCACTTAGCAAAGGTGCTAGCAGTGGGCATGGAAACAGGCGGCTGGGTTAAGATCTGACTTTGGGATTGAACCACCAGCGCTTGCTAAAAGGTGGGAAGTGAGGGAGAAGAAAAAGAGGGCCACTCAGGCCATTCAGGGTGCCTTCGGGCTGACTTCCAAGCCTTAGACTTAACCTAGTTAACCTAGTGGCTGGTGGTTCCATCAACCTGACTGTGAGTTCCAATTTAAGCTTGCATGCATGCACAGCACACACACCTCACAGGCACACTCATCCACATGCACACACATTCACACATGCAGGCGTATGTGCATCTGCACCTGCACACACTCATGCACATGCACATTCATGCACACCACACATGCACACTCATGCACGCCCCACAATCACATGCACAATGCACACACCTGCACACATGCACACTCATGCACACCACGCATGTGCATGCACACACCTGCAAATCCCCATGTGCATGCACACTTATACACACCACACATGCACATGCATGCACACGCTACACACACCCACATGTGTGCCTAAGTGCACATACACACATGCCTGCACCTGCATACATCTCCGTGCACACATACACACAGCATACACATGTGCACACCCACACTGGACCCAACATACACACATGGACACACCCACACACAAAAAAACCCTCTTGTATTTTGCACTTCCCTAACCACCATTTCAAACACTATACAGTATTTTCTTCATTACTAGGCTCATTGTCTCTCCACCCACTAGAATAGGAGCTCCTTAAGACCAGGGACTTTTTTGTCTCTTGTTCTCACTGTGCCCTTCAGTCCTAGAACGGTGCCTGGCACACAGAGATGCTCTATAAATATTTGGTCACGGAGTAAATGAGGCGGCCACGGGGATCGGCTGGGGCCTCCCCCCTCCATCCCTACCTGAGTCACATCTTCAGATGCCCCTGGAAAGTGTGAGAGGCTGTATGAGTGAGAGTGAGATAGGGCCAGCCTGGGGGTGGGGGGACAGGAAGAGGAGGAGGGCCAGTGGGGAAAGGGGAGGGGCTGAATCCCTTCTCTAAAGGCTGAACCCCGGGACCCACGGGTGTCTGTCTGCAGCGTGCGAAGCCCAGGAGCATTAGGCAATCGTGGTTTCCTCCCTGCCCTCAGGGACCAGCCGTGCCAGCCCAGCCCCGAGGGGCCTCGGGACCTCATCTGCTGAGGCATGGAGGAGACAGTTGTGCGGCCCTCTGTGTTTGTGGTGGACGGGCAGACAGACATCCCATTCACGAGGCTGGGGCACAGCCGCCGCCAAAGACGGCCCTGCAGTGCAGCCCAGCTGGGCCTGGGCCTCCTGCTGCTGCTGCTGGTGGCCGGGCTGGCGGTCCAGGGCTGGTTCCTGCTACAGCTGCACCGACGCCTGGGGGAGATGGTCACACCTGGGCTGGTGAGTGGGGCCTCGGGCTCGTGGCTGGTGGGTCTCCATGTTACTGTGCGTTGTCTCCGTGCACGTGTCTCCGGGACAAGAGACAGACTTACAGCAGCTCAGTGCAAGTCAGTTCACTTCTCTGAACCTCAGTTTCCTCGTCTGTGTAATGGGTGTGATAGTAAGAGTGCCACCTCACAGGGAAGGAAATAGGATATTGCGTATGTGGTGCCCAGCGGTGGCTACCCCGGGCAAGAGTTCAACCAACCAGAACCGATATTGTTTTAAATTGATATATAAATGACATGTAACATTCTGTTTGAGGTGTACAACCTAGTGATTTGACACATTTATATTGCAGTATGAATGCTAAAAATCGCATTGGCTAACAGTGTTGTGGGGATCACACAACTAGTTTCTTCTAATAGTGGGAACAAATAAAACCAAATCTATTTGCAAATTTCACATTTATCATACAGCCTTGCTCTCTGTAACCCCCGGAACCAATGTTCTGACATTGCCAATTATTGTTACCATACCCTGATCACCATTATTCGGGACTGTCACCGATTCACATTGTCCAAGTCTGCGAGACTCTCTCTCTGCCTCAGTTTACGGTCGGCTGTGGATGGGTCCGTCTGTTTGCCACACCTGTGAGCCTCCGCACCCCACGCACGGCCATGTGGTCTTGGCCTTTCGTGTTCTGTGTTTCCAAGTCATTTCATTGACTGAACCTGATGGCCACATGTCGTCCAGGTGAACCTGAACTTGCTGTCTTGCGTACATGGGCCCACATGTCCACGTACTGGCCTGTCCACAGCCCATGTGCTGACATTGTGCACAGACACACGTGGGTCTGTAAGCCACATACCCACATATCTGCGTCCACCTGTGCCTTGTCCATGTGTCACACAAGTGTCCAGGTCTGTGCCCTATGTCACGTGTCCATATCCACTTGTTGCGGTTGAAGTCCACATGTCCTGCCACCTCAATGTCTGCATATCTATAAATATTACTTGTTTAATTAGCCCTTATATCCTTCTTACTATGTGCCAGGCATTGGAACATGCTTTTATACACATGAATTCGCTGAATCTTAAATAGGCACCATTCATAAGTCTATTTGAAGGGGGTACCTGGGTGGCTCAGTCGGTTGAGCATTCGACTTTGGCTCAGGACATGATCTCACAGTTTGTGGGTTCGAGTTCCATGTCGGGCTCTGTGCTGACAGCTCAGAGCCTGGAGCCTGCTTTGGATTCCATGTCTCCCTCTCTCTTTCTGCCCCTCCCCTGCTCACGCTCTGTCTCTCTCTGTCTCTCAAAAATAAATAATTGTAAAAAAAAAATTTTTTTGAAAAAGGGGAAAATGAGACACCGGGTGGTTACAAGGCTGCGTGGTGGGGCAGGGGTGTGCATGTGGCCCTGGGCACACGTGTGAGGGTGGGGTCGGTGTCCATGTCTTTGATGCCAATGTGTGGGGCACGCAAGTCCTCACCGTGGGCTCCCTTGCGTTCTCAGGATGGACAAACAGAATCCTGGAAGCAGCTGACAGAAGGTGAGTCAGAGTCCTGGGTCCTGGGGAGGGCGGAGGTGGGGTGGTTCCCACGCTGCCCCCGCCCCCTCGGCCCATTGCCCAATGTGATTTACACAACTGGCCCCAGCTCCACAGGTGCCCCTCCCCCAGACCTGAAAAGCGGAAGTCTGGGGCGCTCCGGAAAGGGTGGGGTTGACACCAGGAGGTAGACTTGGTGACCCTGGTTGGAGGCTGGCCCTCACCCCTCACTGCCGCCACCTCTAACCACTCACCCTCTCTCTCCAGAACGAAGGTCCCACCAGGCCAACCCGGCAGCACACCTCACAGGTGAGGGGGACCCCGGTCCTGGCATGGGAGGGGGCAGGGTGTCCTGGGGAGACCCGACAGGTACCCAGCATGTCTGAGTAGGCATTCACTCATCCATTCACTATTGATTCACAGTCCCGCCCTACTACCTACCTCGGTGTACTTCTCATATTATTGAATAACCTCTTACAAGGCATTCACCATGTGTCATGCGCTCTATACATATTAATTCATTAAATCTTTTTTTAGTCATTCTTTTGTTTATTTATATTTAACTTTTTTAATATTTATTTTTGAGAGGGGGAAAGCAGAGAGAGAGGGAGACACAGAATCTGAAGACAGGCTCCATGCTCTGAGCTGTCAGCACAGAGCCCAACACGGGGCTCGAACCCACAAACCATGAGATCATGACCTGAGCCAAAGTCAGACGCTCAACTGTCTGAGCCACCCAGGTGCCTCTTAATCCATTAAATCTCAAGGAGGCACCATTCATATGTCCATTTTACTGAGAGAAAAACTGAGGGGCATGGAGATTCTAAGGCTTCTGCACCGGGGCGTGCTCGGTCTCTGTTCCTTGGTTTCGATGCTTTTGGCTGGTCACTTGATGGCTCCGTATTTCGGTTTCCCCACCTGCAAGGGGAAGGTGAGAAAATGAGTTAAAATATACCAGATGCAAGTGACTTGGCCTCTCAGTGCCTCAGTCCCCCCCCCCCGAAAATGAGAATAAAGTGAATTAATACGTATCAAGTTCTCAACCTAAAACAGAGGGGAGTCGTGACGCTCGCTCACTGCTGGGCGACAGAAGCTGACCAGACCCCTCTGTCTCGGTCCACAGGTGCCAACGCCAGCCTGACGGGCAGCGGGGGCCCGCTGCTCTGGGAGACGAGGCTGGGATTGGCCTTCCTGAGGGGCCTCGGCTACCGGGACGGCTCCCTGGTGATCGCCCGCGCCGGCTACTACTACATCTACTCCAAGGTGCAGCTGGGGGGCGCGGGCTGCCCGCAGGGCCTGGCCGGCGGCCTGCCCGTCACACACGGCCTCTACAAGCGCACGCCGCGCTACCCTGAGGAGCTGGAGCTGCTGGTCAGCCGGAGGTCGCCGTGCGGGCGGGCCGCGGGCGCCCGCGTCTGGTGGGACAGCAGCTTCCTGGGGGGCGTGGTGCACCTGGACGCCGGCGAGGAGGTGGTGGTGCGCGTGCCGGACGAGCGCCTGGTCCGGCTCCGCGACGGGACCCGCTCCTACTTCGGGGCTTTCATGGTGTGAAGAGGCAGCGGCAGGGACGCCTCCCCTCAGAGGACGCCCCGGGGACCCCAGACCCCTGCAAGCAAAGAGCTCGGCGGGCGCCTCCCAGGGCCGACAACCCAGCCACCCCCAGAAGGCTGAAGACCCAGCAGGTGCCTCCGAAGGGAAGCTGCAGACCCCGCCACGGGCAATACTGAGGGCAAAGACCCAGACACGTGAGGGTCTATAGACCCCCAAGGGGGGAAAGCTGGTCCGCCTGATATTCAGGAAGAAGGGGTGAGGGGCGGGTATTTATGTGTTTGATTCAGAGAAGAGGAGGACTTGGGGGTCCGGGGACTTGGCCGAGGACAGGCAACCTCAGCCTCCCCCACTCTCAGGAGTGTGGGCGGTTGGAGGAAGGGAGTCATCGCCAAGACGCATCCACGTGGACAGCGCGGCCGGTCCCACCCACGACTACAGTCACAGTCAAGATCGCGCTCGGGCACAGGGATGTGCCGCCAGCCCTTTGACCACCAGCTCTCCCGGGGGGAGGCTCTGCAGCGTCTGCGATTCCCTCGGTGTAAATACTCCCGTCGTGGCTGGTTTCTGGCTACCAACGTATCACCAACCGGGGGCTGGATCTCGGCGCCGCCCAGCATTCACATCCCACCAGGACACCAGGGCTGTGTTTCAGCACCCGGGTCAGGGCCTGGCATGCCGCAGGCCCTTGGGAAATGTTTGCAGAGAGAAAGGGAGGAAGGCGAGAGGGAGGGAAGGAAAGGAAGGAGGAGGGGCAGGACAAGGACGCAGGGAAGGGAAGACGGAGAGAGAACGCAGACGTGCCTACAGCATCACAGACAATCACAAGGCTCCACAATGTCCTTCACACCTGCACTCACACACAAAGCATCACATTCTCCACAACCACACACGAGTCACATTATGTGACAGCTACGTATGACACAATCACACGCGAGTCATCATCACAGCCACAGTGACCCAAAGGGGCCATGCAGTCACACCAAGTGTGACACACGGGATGCCGTGCTCATCACATCAGACTTCCAAGTGCTGCACCATGGTCACACCCATCACAGACACACACAGCCTGAGGCTCCTCCCTGCCAGAGGAATACGGCCCGGGATGAGGACCAGGCACTGTCTGAGTGCTGGGCTCCCTGACCACGGGTCTTGGAAATAAACGGTAAATGTTGCACCTGGGTCTGTCTATTCTCAGGAGAAGGGTGGCTTGTAGAGGCAGAGGGGTAGATGGAGTCACTTTACAGATAAGTAAACTGAACCCAGCGGGCCTACCTCCATGTAGGAAGCTCGAGGGAGGAGAGAAACCGAAAGCCTCTTGCCCAGATCTGCCCCCCCGCTCTGCCCCCCCCCCATCAAATCTCCCATTCCTGATGAAGTGGAGGCCGCACCCTGGCAAGCACCCTGATTGCAGACATCCGGACAGAGTGGCAGTCTACCCAGCCAGCTGAAAGCTTGAACTGAGAGCATGGGAAGAGTGAGGAGAGGGGGAAGATAATAACATGCACACAAATCAGACAGTCCATACAAATGAGCGTGTGCCCTGGTGTGGCTGGAGGGGGCTGTTAGTGCCCACGACCCAAAGTTGAGGGCTCAGACCCCAGAGCTCGATGACTATTGTTGTGGTGTGTATACTGTTGTCAGCATCCAGAACAGGGAGGGAAGTCAGAGGGTCCTGGGTTCCAATTCCAGTCTGCCCCTTACTGCCGTGTGACCTGGAGCAAGCCCCAGCACCTCTCAGTGCCTATGTTTCCTCATCTGTAAAATGGGAGGTAACACTGGTTTTTGCCTATAGGTCTGTTTTAAAGATGGAATCAGATCAAACCCAGAAAAAGCCCTTATAGCATTTGTCAGGCACGTTCCCAATGTCAGGCATCTTGTAATGAGTCGCATCCTTAGATGCCTTGTGCACACACCTGGGCAGGAGCTATTGCTGCTGCCGTGTTCCAGACACAGAGGCAGGAGTGCTGGCCTCCCCCTCCATTCCCACCAAGGGGCCACAACTACACGCTTTTCTGCCCTTGAGGGCTGGTGGGAGGTGGGGCAACCCCTAATGCCCAGCCCCAGCCCCCACTGGAGTTTCCTTTACTCTTATCGCCCTTTTTCTGTTTCCGTGACCAAGCTGTGGGGACAATGTATTTACAAAGCCACCAGCAGCCACCAACTTCCGCCTGGGGATGGAACTTGTCACTAAGTTTAGCCTCCAAAGATCATTCCTGGGAGGGGCCTCTAGCCCTGAGGTAGAGGAGCAAGTGGAAGAAGAGAGAGTGGGTAAGAGGATGGGGAAAGTGGGGAGGGATGGAAAGAGAGGGAGGGGAGGGGAAGGGAGGGAAGGAGAGGGAGGAAGGAGGGAGGGGGTGCAGATAGCCCTGCAGGCAGGCATCGAGGCTAGTACACTAGACCTAGACTCCAACTTGATTTCAAATAGTGCGTGGGGTAGGAAGCCCCCAGTCCAGGCCACTGACCTACTTTACAACTTCTGAGAAGTTTATCTATTTGATTTCCGCTTTCACCTCCCATGCTTGGCATCTGTTCAGATATCACCTTCCCCCACAATCAGCTCTTCCTCCAGACCTGAAGTCTGCATTCTTGCCCTCCCCCAGCCCCTGGAAAGCTCTCCCTTCATCTCCTGCCAAGACCCAGAGGTGGTAGAAGTAAAAATAATGATAAATCATTTATTACCCTCACATTATAATGCTGTGTCCCTCCCACTAAATATCACTGTGTTCAAATACTGGGATGCATTGACTCTGAGAAATGGAATGGGAAGCCAGAACACCAAGGCTCGAATCCCCACTCTACTTCCCAGCTGGGTGATCTCAGGATCCATCCTTGGCCTCTCTGGGCCTCAATGTCCTCATCTGTAAAAGAATATGAATAGTGGCCCCCACCCTACCTTGGTTATTGTGAGATGAAATGACTTGAGTATTTAAGTCGTTTTCCAGAGCTTGGCCCCGCCCTCCCCATGAGCTCTTTAATCTCCAGTAGATGTGCTTTTTGTAAGCATAGCTGTGATCATTTAAGTTTGAATTCTTTTCAATGTAATACATTTGTGTTAATGTAATACACTTAAAGTTTGAATTCTTTTCAGTGACTACCTGAAAGGTGACCTTGCATCTACGGGCCACATCTAGTCACTGGGTGTGTTTTTAAAATGGAAATTAGTAGCCAATATTTAAACACGACAAAATTTTGCATGTGGACAAATCTGAATTTCTGGACTTTCTTGGAAATTTGGAAGCTGGGAACAACAACCCAGGTTGGGCAGTGGGGTCCCTGTTGGATGGGGCAGGGACAGGAGTCTCCACGACTCCTCATTGTCTCCTGTTCAGAGGCTGAATGTCAATTGCCTTTCAGCATCGTGTTTATGTGGTTGTTTCTCTTAAGTAATAAGGATCATCAATCACAGTCATACTTCTAATGTCCTCACTGCTTGCCAGATGCTGTGATAAGTGTATTAATTCGCAGTCACCCATCCAATCCTCATAATGACCGTGTGGTGGGTCGTGTTGTGACACCCATCTTGTGGGGGAACTCTAAGCACAGAGAGATGAAGGTGGGAAAGTAAACGACAGCCTGGGATGACCACAAGTTTCAAGAAGAGTGAGGGTTCATAGTGTTATTATTCACTTCCTGCTGCTGCTTAAAATGGTCCGATTGATCTTTTTAGCTCTAGAAGTCAGAAGTCAGAAATGAGTCTTATGGGACTGAAACCAATGTGTCAGCATGACTCCATGCCTTCTGGAAGAAAAGTGTGGCTGCAGATCTTTTTATCAGGGTCTGCCTCTCTGGGATCTCAAACTAAACACATGTGTAGCATATATAAGTCACAATTTGCAAGAAATGCAAATAATGTAACTCCCTTTTTATTCCTAATACAAACTTAATTTGTGCAAAGATCCCTTTGCACCAGGATGCTGAAAACTATCATTTGAGAACCATCCTTTCCCAAGACTGCAAAAATTTCAGGGAGCTTAGCCAATGCATGAACATTAATGATGGAGGGATCCACATGATTCTCACCTGTCCACGCAGGTGCCCACTGCCAGTCTGCTTCTTACCCATCAGTCCTCCATTTTCATGCTTGTGACCTATCAAGACTGGTGCATTCTCTGCTGCTCCTGAGTCTTGCTCACAAGGCTGATTTTCAGCCAGGTGGAGGCACCGGAAGCTCTTTGAAGCTGTCTGTGGCTTCAACTGCCCAGAGACACCATCGAGTCATTTCCTTTTTTAGAACCTGCAACTTCTCTGGGCTCTGCAATGAAGGACTCACGGCTCTTCTAGTTTGCGGTGCTGCTAGAACTTCTATGAGGAGCTTTCTCTATTCCACGCCTCTTTTCTTTGTTCCAAAAAGCAGGACACAGGAGCTCTCTCCTGTTATGTGTGCTGAAATGGGTCCCCTAAAATTCGTATGTTGACCTCTAATGCCCAGTACTTCAGAATGTGATTGCTTTTGGAAATTGGGCTTTCAAAGAGAAAACTAAGGTAAAATAAGGGCTATTTTTTAAAGTAAACTGTATATCCAACATGGGGCTCCTGGAGCTCAAGTCACAACCCTGAGATCAGGAGTTGTATGGTTTACTGACTGAACCAGTCAAAATTAGGTTTTGTAAACCTGTAAAATTAGGTTATTAGAGTAAGCACTAATCCAATATGATCTGGGTCCTTATAAGAAGAGATTAGGACACAGACACACACAGAGGGATGACCACATGAGGGCACAGGGTGAAGGCAACATCAACAAGCCAAGGAGGGAAGCTGGAACCTTGAACCTGAAAGACTAGTCTTCTCTAATTAAGAGAGTTTAGAAAAACCCTATCTATTATGGATGGGGAGAAAAGTCACCCACAAGAAATCAAAATCTCAGACCTGCTCAACTATGGTGAGTATGGAGTCTTTACTCAACAGAGAGTCCGTGGAGATAGAGACTTTGTCTCTTGTGTTTTGTGTTTTGTTCCCCCTCTTATTGCTAGAACCCAGAACGGTGCCTAATACACAGTAAATTCTCAAACAATAATGGCTGAATAAATTAACTGGGACTTACCTTGACCAATAAATGTGACAGAAGTGAATTACCCGAATTTAGAATCTAAGCCTTAGGAGACAGCTTCCACTTCTGCCTTCTCAGAGCCCTGAGTGCAAAGAAATATGGCTATCCTGTGAGTGAGGACCAGTGGACAGAGACACCCTAGTGCATGACAGATATGGATGTGAAGCCATAAAAGTTCCGCCAGCCCCAGATGAACTGTCCCAGCTTGTGGAGCTGAGGCTAACCATCCCCACCAAGCCCTGCAGGGCCATCTCAATGAACGGTAAGCAAATACAACAGTTGTTGGTTCAAACCACTAAGTTTTAGAGTGGTTTGTTATGCATCAGTAGGTAACTGACAGAGTTTGCGAGCTCTTTTTTTTTTTTGAAAGAGAGAGAGAAAGAGAGTACAAGTGAGGTGGGGGGGAAGAGGGAGAGAGAGGGAGAGAGAGAAAGAGAGAGAGTGAGAGAAACAGGACTCACCCAAATTGGGGCTTGTGGTTTTTACCTGAAGCGCAGCTCCAGCTCACCTGAAGCAGAGCAAGAGCTCAGCAGGGCTCCAGCTCACCTGTTGTGGGACTCAAATTCATGAATCATGGGATCATGACCTCAGCCAAAGTCAGATGCTTAATGACTAAGCCACCCAGGGACCCTGCAAGCTCGTTTCTATTATTGTACAGATA
>NC_043711.1:4361381-4404541 GCF_006229205.1 Suricata suricatta | reverse complement strand
GGGGGGAAAAGAGGTGGTGGTGATGGTGGAGGGCACTTAAGGGGAAGAGCACTGGGTGTTGTATGGAAAACAATTTGACAATAAAATATTATGGAAAAAAAATAAAAAATTTAAAAAAATCTGTAAAACTAAGAAAAAAATGTCTGTATTCCAAACATATCCAACTTAGAGGAAGCAATGGGTTGTCATATTGTCATCATCCTGATGACAATAAAGTCAACTGGGAGCATTCTTCATTTCCCAAGAGGAAGCCAGGCAGATAAACTCTTTCCTACTACACTACTTTCCTTAATATAGTGAATATAATAAGTGCTGCTATTTGGTTAGACTTTCTTATTCTTCATCTTCAGGATTATCTCGGTTATGTAGGCCTTTTATTCGGTTTGTCAAGTTCCATGAAAAATCCTGTTGAGATTTTTATTGGAACTGCATTGAATCTGTAAATCAAATCGCAAAGAATGGACACCTGCCTGAGTCTTTCAATCAATGAACATGGTATAACTCTTTTTCTGCTAGGGTTTTCTTTAGTGTTTCTCAAGAATGTTTCACAATTTTGTCCATAAAGAATTTACCTCATTTTTAGATTTCTTTCTAACTGTGTTACATTTCTTGGTGCTCTTGTAAGTGGTATGTCTTTTGGAGATTATATTTTCCAATATCTGTTGCTGGTATACACAATGAGATGGATGTCGGTAGCTGTCACACAACAACATTGAAATACTGGACATCCTTGTCTTATTTCTGATGTTCAAGTGAATTTTTACATGTTTCACCATTAAAGATGAATCTGCTGTTGGGTTTTTTAGGTAGCCCCTATCAAATTAAGGAAATCCCCTTCTATTCTTAATTTGCTAAGAGATTTTTCAAAAATCATACATAAGTGTTGAATTTTATTAAATGTTTTTTCTGTATCAAATAATTCTTCTCCTTTAGACTGACAGTGTGGTGAATTATGTTCATCAGTATTCTAACCTAACTTTTTTTTTTTCTTAAGCAAGCTCCATGCACAGTATGAAGCCCAAAATGGGGCTTGAACTCATGACCTTGAGATCAAGACTTGGGTTAAGATAAGGAGTCAGATGCTTAACTGACTGAGCCTCCCAGGTGTCCCATTAATCCGACCTTTTATTCGTGAAATGAATCCAACTTGATCAGGATATACTTTTTTAACTTATTAGTAGATTCAATTTACTGATATTTTAGATAGGATTTTTGCATCTGTGCTTAGGAGGACCATGGTCTGTGATTTTTCTGACTCTCATACTGTTCTTGTCAGGTTTTGGTATTAAGGCAATGCTGGCCTCTTTAGGAAAAAAACTGGGTGTGTCTGTTCTATATGCTGGATTTGAATTGCAGTATGAGTCAGAAAACACGGTTAGCATTATGAGTCACACAGATATGCAGTAGAACTCACTTGTAAAAATATCTGGATCTGTCATTTTATTTGTGGGAAGGATGTGTGTGTGTGTGTGTGTGTGTGTGTGTGTGTGTGTGTGTGTGTAGGAGGAAGGTTTTTAGTTTGTTATCCAATTTCTTTAATGACTTTTAATTGTTTTTAGACTTTGTATTTCTTCTTGATTTGGTTTCTTAAGTTACATTTTTCTAGAAATTTGGATATTTTATCTACATTTTCACAATTGTGGGAGAATGGATGGCATATTGGTGAATAAAATCATTCCTTGTGGCTTCTTATTGCCTTTTCAACCTCTGTAGCCTTTGTCGCTATGTTCTCTTTTTCATCATAAATAATTCTGATTTGCACCTTTTCATTTCTTGGTTTTTCTTTGATCCATGTCACCAGATGTTCATCTTTTCTTCTTTTCAAAAAACTAAATCTTGGCCTTTTTATTCTGTTTGTTTTCTAAAGTTTCTACATTTTAGCTATTTCCTTCCTTATGGTTTCTATGAGTTTATTCTATTCTTTTCTGACTTTCAATTCAAAATCAAGCTCACTGATTTTAATTTAAAGCTGTAGATTTTCATCTAAAATTTTCCTTACATGCTGGTTACATGTCGTAAGTTTGATACTTAACTATTTTCACCTAGATACGAAAACATTGCATTCTGTGTGTTCTGTTTGGTTAATGAACATTTTCTGCTTTTTACCTTTTCCATACTTTGGGGGCTTCTCTTTCCTGTTTATTGCCTGTTGGTAGCAATGAACAAAATGTCCACATTCACACTTAAAAACCACAAAGCTTCTTAATGACTAGTTTAAAAAAGGGTGGGGGTGGAAAGAAGGGAGGGAAGGAGGAGAAAGAGAGAATGATTCTCTAAGCACTTTAAAATTATTTTTAATTGTGGTAAAATATACACAACATAAAACTTCCTATTTAAACCATTTTTAAGTGTGTAGTTCACCAGCATTAGGTACATTCATGTTGTTGTGCTGTCATCTCCCTCCAGAATTTTTCATCCTCCCAAACTTGAGACTCTGTCCCCATGAAAGAGTAAGTCCCCACCCAACCCCACCCTGGCAACTCCATTCTGTTTTCTGTCTCTATGAATTTGGCCACTCTAAATATTTCATTTTAGGGGGATCATATAGTCTTTGAATTTTCTGTGACTGGCTTATGTCACTGAGCATAATGTCCTCAAGGTCCATCCACATTCCAGCAGGTGCCAGAATCTCCTTCCTTTTTAACACTTAAAAATATTCCATTGTGTGGATGGATCACATTGTGTTTATCTATTCACCTCTCCGTGGACACTTGGAGCATTCCACCTCTTGGCCATTGCGAATAATCCTGCTATGAGCATGAATGTGCAAATGTCTGAGTTCCTTCTTTCAATTTTTCTGGATATATACCCAGAAATGGAATTGCTGGATTAAATGGTAGTTCTATTTTTACTTTCTTGAGGAATCACCATACCTCTTTGTGTGACTGTACCATTTTACATTCCTACCAGCTCCCTCAGCCTTTTTTACAGATTATTTTGCAGTGACTCAGTACATGTTCCATACATGTGACCATGAGGCCAGGCTTGTTTATTGCATTATCCAAATCTCTATTCTTACTTTTTGTCTGCTTGAGCTATCAATGGACAAGAGGGGTGTTTTTAAAATCTCACACTTCAGTGGTATAATTATCTAATACAAGCTATTTTACATTCTTTCTTCTTCTTCTTCTTCTTCTTCTTCTTCTTCTTCTTCTTCTTCTTCTTCTTCTTCTTCTTCTTCTTCTTTTCATTCCAGGTCTTCTATTTTTGGCAGAGCATTTTACACTAACAGCAACTCAATTCATACCATCCACATTTGAGTAGTTCCGTCAGGTTTTGCTTCATTTATTTTGAGACCGTTTTAAAGTGCATACAGAGAGGGGGGGCCCAGCAAGATGGCGGAGAAGGGAACCCTATTACCTCCGCATGCCCGCAACCATCAAACTGAGAAGAATAAAAGCCACAACTTTCTAATGTCCAGGAGCAGAGGTGCGTGCACTAACCCCTTATTGATAACAGCCACACGAATGCCTGAGTGAGTGAGAACTGGGACCAGAGACTCAGGGAGGGAGGGCTGGCTCAAAGCGGAGCTGGGAAAGAGAGTGCCCAGAGACTGAGCCTGGGCCGCAGAGAGCACGGGTCCAGAGGCTACACAACACTGTGCAGGGCCTCGAGCTTGCAGGATGACCGTGCAGGTTGGCACAGAATTTTGGAGAGCTGCGCTGGAGTCGGCGATGCAAGATGCTATGCCAGCTGGCCTGCAGGGTGGTACAAAGCCTAGGGGAGGAGAGACTGAAAGGAGACCTCAGCCCGTGGCATGGTGGAGAGACAGACTTTCCACTTGCAGCCACTGGGCACAGCAGAGAAGTCCGACCCCCTCCGTGGGCTTGTTTTCCCATCTGCCCGGCAGCCCACTGACCTCAGGTGGGGCCAGGGAAGGGCTGGCTCTCCAATTCCCCTGTGCAGTCCCAGCTGGAAAGCTGCCCTGCTCCCAGAGGTTATTTTCACAGTGGTGGAAGCATTAAAGTGGGTGGACTAGGATTTGGAGGCCTGGCAGAACCTAGAAAACCGAAGCAATTTGACCTGCTCATGGCACAGGGAGGTTGAACTCAAGAGAGTGGCTGGCAATGCATGGTCTGAGAGGGGCTTGCGGCGCCGCCATTTTTCTCCTCGCATCCACTAAGGCGGGGCCTCCGAGACCAGGTCCAGAGACCCGACATACCTACATCAAACCACGCCTGTCTGCGCTGGAGAGCTGGATTCTTCTTATCGTACTATTACTTTTTTTTTTTTCAATTTTTTCTTTCCTAATTATTTTTAACTTTTATAATTTTTCCCTTGTTTTCTCTTTTCCTATTTCCTCCTTTTCTCCATTTTCCCCCTAGAGTCTGGGAAAGACCAACATTTAAGCACTGCTGTGATTAGATCAACCCTTACCATCTAGATATTTTTCCCTTATCTCATTCTTATCTCTCTCCTCCACAGGTTTTAGGCTCTCAGACTACCGGATCTGTCAGTGCATTTGTGTGCTTATGTTCCCTGTGTGTTTGTCTGTCTATTTTCCTTTTCAGGGCTACCTCAAGAAACAAGCCAAAGCACACATAGTGGAAAGTCTCAAATATCACTGAGTAAGGAAATATATTAATTACAGGCACAACAAGAGAAACTGAGAGACACAATTAAAAGAACATCTCCTGGGGCGCCTGGGTGACTCAGCCGGTTAAGCCTCCGGCTTCGGCTCAGGTCAGATCTCACGTTCGTGGGTTCGAGCCCCGCGTCAGGCTCTGTGCTGACAGCTAGCTCAGAGCCTGGAGCCTGCTTCCGGTTCTGTGTCTCCTTCTCTCTCTGCCCCTCCCCCTCTCATGCTCTGTCTCTCTCTGTATTAAAAATAAATAAAACATTAAAATAATTTATAAAAGAACATCTCCTGAAGCAACAGGCCCTGGACAGTCAAAGATCCTCCTTTAATAGAGCAATGCTAATAGGCACACAGTGCAGAACGAGATTTTAAAGCTGATAAGAGACAGAAAGCTAGCCAAAATGACAAAACGAAAGAACTCTCCTCTTAAGAAATTCCAGGAAGAAATCACAGCGACAGAACTGCTCAAAACAGACACAAGCAACATAACTGAATAAGAATTTAGAATGATTATCAAGAAATTCATCACCGGGTTTGAAAAAAGCATAGGAGCTGTCAGAGAAGATATTGATACAAAGACTAGGAACCTTCAAAATAGCTGTGATGAGTTAAAAAAAAAAAGGCTATAAATGAGGTGAATAATAAGATGAAGGCTGCCAATGCACGGATTGAAGAAGCAGAGAGGAGAATAGGTGAATTAGAAGACACAGTTATAGCAAAAGAGGAAGCCGAGAAAAAGAGAGAGAGATTGATCCAGGAGCACGAAAGGAGAATCAGAGACCTGAGTGATACAATCAAATGGAACAATATCTGTATCATAGGAGTTCCTGAAGAGGAAGAAAGAGAGAGAGGTCCTGAAGGGGTGCTGGAGAAATTTTACATGAAAATTTCCCCAATCTGGGGAAATAGAAAGACATTGAAATTCAAGAGGCTCATAGAACTTCCCTAAAACGTAACTTAAACCGACCTTCAGCATGACATATCATAGTGAAACTGGCAAAATATAAAGATAAAAAGAGAATTCTGAAAGCAGCTAGAGATAAAAGGGCCCCAACATACAAAAGGAAACCTATCAGAGTGGTTACAGACCTATCTAATGAAACTTGGCAAGCCAGAGAGGAATGGTAGGAAACCTTCAATGTGATGAACAAGAAAAATGTGCAACCAAGAATCCTTTATCCAGCGAGCCTGTTATTCAAAAGAGAAGGAGATATAAAGGTGTTCCCAAATAAACAAAAATTGAGAGAATTCACCACCACCAAACCAGCCCTACAAGAAATCCTAAGAGGGACTCTATGAGATAAATGTAGCAAGGAATATAAGACACCAGAGACCTCAATACAAACATGAACTCTACAGAGAACTCAATGAATCTAAACACATATTTTCCAATAATAACACTTAATGTAAATGGACTGAATGCTCCAATCAAATAACACAGAGTAGCAGAATGGATAAAAAACCAAAATCCATCTATTTGCTGTCTATAAGAGACTCACCTTAGACCTGAAAACACCTTCAGATTGAAAGTAAGAGTATGGAGAAGTATCTACCATGTGACTCGACACCACAAGAAAGCTAGAGTAGCCATACTTTTATCGGACAAACTGGACTTTAAAATAAAGGCAGTAACAAAAGATGAAGAAGGACATTATATAATAACTGCAGGGTCTTTCCATCAGGAAGAGCTAACAATTATAATCATCTATGCATCAAATTTGGGAGCACCCAAATACATAAAACAACTAATTGCAAACAGAAACAATCTCATTGATAAGAAAGTGTTAATTGGAGGGAACTTTAATACCCCACTTACAACAGTGGATAGGTCAACCAGACAGAAAATCACTAAAGAAACAATGGACCTGAACGACACACTGGAACAGATGGAATTAATAGATATATTTAGAACTCTGCATCCTGAAGCTAGGGAATTCACTTCTTCTCAAGTGCGCATGGCACATTCTCCAAGATTAATCACATACTGGGTCATAAAACAACACTCCATAAATATAAACGAATAGAGATCATACCATGCACACTTTCAGACCACAATGCTATGAAACTTGAAATCAACCACAGGAAGAAGTCTGGAAAACCTCCAAAAACGTGGAGATTAAAAACCACCCTATTAAAGAATGATTGGGAGAATCAGGCAATTAGAGAATAAATTAAAAAATATATGGAAACAAATGAAAAACAAAAATACAACAATCCAAGCGCTCTGGGACGCAGCAAAGGCAGCCCTAACAGGAAAGTTTATTGCAATCCATGCCTATTTCAACAAACTAGAAAAGGCTCGAACTCAAAATCTAACAGAGCACCTAAGGAAACTAGAAAGGGAGCAGCAAGAGCACCTCGAACCCAGAGGAAGAAGAGAAAGAATAAAGATCAGGGCAGAAATAAACAATATAGAATCCAAAAAAGCAGTTGAAAAAAATCAATGAAACCGAGAGTTAGATTTTTGAAAAATTAACAAAATTGATAAGCCTCTAGCCAGGCTCCTCAGAAAGAAAAGAGAGAGCACCCAGATAGATAAAATCATGAAGGAAAATCATGAAGGAAAAATCTATTACAACAGATCCCTCATAAATACAAGCAATCATCAGAGATTACTATGAAAAATTATATGCCAACAAACTGGATAATCTAGCAGAAATGGACAAATTCCCAAGCACACATGCACTACCAAAATTCAAATGGGAAGAGATAGAAAATCTGAACAGACCCATAACCAGTGAAAAAATCGAATCAGTTATCAAAAATCTCCCAACGAATAAAAGCCCAGGGCCCGATGGATTCCCAGGGGAATTCTACCAGACATTTAAAGCAGAGTTAACACCAATCCTTCTCAAGTTATTCCAAAACATAGAAATGGGAGGAAGACTCCCAGACTCATCCTATGAAGCAAATATCACCTTGTTTCCTAAGCCAGAGACCCAGCAAAAAAAGAGAACTACAGGCCAATATCCTTAATGAATACAGATGCAAAAACACTCAACAAAATACTAGCAAATCGAATTCAGCAGCATATAAAAAGAATGATCCATGATGATCAAGTGGGCTGGTTCAATATTTGCAAATCCATCAATGTGATCCATCACATTAACAAAAGAAAAGATAAAAACCATATGATTCTGTCTTAATAAAAACCCTCGAAAAAGTCGGGATGGAAGGAACTTACTTAAACATTATTAAAGCAATCTATGAAAAGCCCACAGCTAATATCATCCTCAATGAGGAAAAACTGAGAGCTTTCCCCCTGAGATCAGGAACACGACAGGGGTGTCCACTCTCACCACTGTTGCTTAACATAGTGCTGGAAGTCCTAGCATCAGCAGTCAGACAACACAAGGAAATAAAAGGCATCAGAATTGGCAAAGATGAAGTCAAACTACCTCCTTGCCTTACTTTGGATTTTTTTTCTCATTACAGTTTTTCTTCTACTTAGTTCAGAAAAAAATGTATCATGTTCTTATTCTTTTGGCCCTTTCCTTAGACATCTTAATGGACATGATTTAATTTGTCAGAATCTAAGGCTTTTCAGTGTTTTATCTCCCAAAGCCTCCTACAGGCTGCCTGTATCCACTCTCGCCCCCTGCAGGCCATTCTCTGCACAGCAGTCAAGTGAGATTTGGGGTTTTTTTTAATGTGCAATGTTTACTTAAAAGCACAGATAATCTTACAGATGTAAAGACATCTATTTGATCAGTATATTTTTTAGGATAAAAATATTTTTTCTATTTTTCCAGAAATGGAATTACTCACCAAAAGAACAAAAACTAACGCAAGTATCATAAGAAGAAAACAAAAACAAAGGGTTGTGAGTCCACTTTCTTTTCTAGTGACTTCAGAAAACCCCTACATTTATTTTTTCACTGAGGTCTGACTGACATACAAAAATGTTATGTATATTAGTATGTACATATTGATGAGTTTAAGATAAGTAAACACCCACAAAACTGTCACCACAATGTTGTCAGCTTAACTATCACTTCTAAAAGTTTCCTCTTTCCTTCTTTGTGTGTGTGTGTGTGTGTGTGTGTGTGTGTGTGAGAGAGAGAGAGAGAGAAGGTAACATTCACTATAAGATCTGTCATCTTTAAAACTTTTTTAAGTAGACATTACGGTATTGATAACTATATGCATTATGCTTCATATTAGGTTCCAAGCACTTACTCATCCTCTATCATTAGAACTGCACACCCCATTAGACATCACCTCCACGTTCCTCCCTCCAGCACTTGGTGACATCACTCTACTTTCTATCTCTACACATTTGGCTACCAGATCTCTCCTAAAAGTGGAGTCATCTTTGTTCTTTTGTGTCTGCCTAATTTCATGCAGTAAGCCACAGAACCCACTTCTTTCCCAAGCCTGAAAAATATTGTCCTTTATCCATTCCATGGCTTGAGTTGTTTCCATGGCTTTCCTTCTGTAAATAATGTTTCAGTGAACGTGGAAGTGTAAGTATCTGTTGGAAATCCCAATTTCAATTATTGGGGGTTTATCCACAGAATTAGGATCACTGGGGGGTAAGGTGGTTCTATGTTCAGTGTTTGAGAAACCTCCGCACCACTTTTCCATGGCAACGGCGCCATTTTGCATTCCCATCACCCCTAGTGAACAAGGGTCTCAACTTCTCCACACCCTCAGCGGGGACCGTTACCTTTTGTCTGGGATTTTGTGTTGGATGAATTGTAGGCATCCTGACACGAGGGATGACATCTCACTGTGGCTTTGATCTGCATTTCGCTGATGATTAGTGACCGTGAGCACCTTCTCCTCATGCTCATTGTTTTGTTTTTGTTTTTTTAATCTTTACTGGGTGGTCACTCATATTTTTATTAGAACTTTTGCATATGAGTTTATAAATGAAACTAGTGCACTCTTTTTTTATGTTTTTTAAAATTTATTTTTGAGAGACAGAGAGAGAGACTGCAAGTAGGGGAGGGGCAGAGAGAAAGGGAGACCCAGAATCCAAAGCAGGCTCCAGGCTCCGAACTGTCAGCGCAGAGCCAGACGCGGGGCTCGAACCCACGAAGTGTGAGATCCTGACCCGAGCCGAAGCCGGAAGCTTGACTGACTGAGCCACCTGGGGAACCCCGAAATTAGTGCATTCGTGTGCATTTTAGCGGCCAAACATGTACATTCGTGCTGAATGCGTATCCAGGAGTGGGTTTTCCTCTGCTCAACTTTATTAAATAAAACCAATTTTCCAAAGAAAGCGTCACTGTAGCATCTCCCCCCGCCAAGCTTGAGAGCCTGTCGCCGCATATCACACCAATCAGCGCTGTCGCCTTCCGCTTTAGCTGTTCCGCAATGGGATCCACCTGGAGGGTTTGGGTTTTTTTAGAGAGATTTTATTTTTAAGTAATCTCTGCACCCAACATGGGGCTTGAACTCACAACCTCAAGAGTCACAACCCCCACCGACAGAGCCAGCCGGTGCCCCCAACCCCTTGTAGCTTTAAATCTCATTTTCCTGGTGGTGAATAAGGTTCAGCACTGCTTCGTGTTTACTGTCCACTTACATATTGTTTTGTGTGAAGTATTGGGTCACGTCTTTGGGCCCTTTTTTAATTGACTTGCCTGTTTCTTTTTGATTTATAGTAATTCTTTATATAATCTGGAAGCAAGCCCTTTGTCAATCATATTTTTGCAAATATTCTCTCTTGATCTGTGGGTCACCTTTTCATTCTCTGAGCCGGTATCTTTTGAAAAACAGAAGATCTTACTTTTAATATACTCTAAGAATAATATTTAATTTAATAATACATTTAAGGGGCGCCTGAGTGGCTCAGTCGGTTGGGCGTCCGCCTTTGGCTCAGTCATGATCTCCTGGTTTCTGAGTTCGAGCCCTGCGTCAGGCTCTGAGCTGACAGCCTGGAGCCTGTTTCCGATTCTGTGTCTCCCTCTCTCTGCCCCTCCCCGGCTCATGACCTGTCTCTCTCTGTCTCAAAAATAAACAAAAAAAGTTTTAATAGTAATAATAAATTTAATATCTTCCTTTACATGTATAGTATTTTCTGTGTTCTGTTTTTAAAAATCTTTGCTTACCCTAACATAAATAGTCTCCTACAAGACTATAAATATCCTCTTTCTAGAAGCTTTATTGCTTTACCTTCACTTTTATATTTACAGCCTACCTGAGTTATAGCCCATCCCAGCACTAATACCACATTGTCTGAATTTCTGTAGCCTCAGGATAAGCCTTACTATCTGGAAGGCTAACTCCCCATTTTCTTTTTCTTCTTGAAGATTGTCCAGGCTATTTTTTTTTAATATTTATTTTTGAGAGACAGAAAGAGAGAGAACATGAGCAAGAGAGGGGCAGACAGAGAGGGAGACACAGAATCAGAAGCAGGCTCCAGGCCAGACATGAAGATTGAGCCGACCAGCTGTAAGATTGTGACCTGAGCCTAAGTTGGACACACTTAACTGACTGAGCCACCCAGGCGCCCTTCTCCAGGCTATTTTGGGTCATTTGCATTTCTGTGTATTTTTTGAATCAGTATCACCCACCCACGCACACACTCACACATACATACCCTGATGAGATTACACTGAATCCATAGAGCACTAGATATTGGTGTAGAATTAATGTTTTCACAACAATAAGTTTTCCAATCCGTGATCATAGTGTATCCTTTTTTTACTTAGACTTTACTTAATTTCTTTAATAATGTCTTAGGCTTCTGTGTGTAGAATTCTTGCACTACTTTCCTTAGATTTAGTCACAAGTACTTGATGTTTTTTAATGTTCTTGTAAATGGCATAGGTTTTAAACGTCTTTTTTTAGAGATGCTGAGACACGGAAATGTCGTTGATTTTTGTATTTTGATTTTATATCCAGTGATCTTGTTAAATTCCTTTATTAATTCTGGGCACCTGGGTGGCTCAGTCGGTTAAGCGTCCAACTTTGGCTCAGACCATGACCTCACAGTTTGTGAGTTCAAGTCCTACATCAGGCTCTGTGCTGACAGTTCTGAGCCTGGTCCCTGCTTCTGATTCTGTCTCCCTCTCTCTCTGCCTCTCTCGGTGCTCATGCTCTGTCCCTCTCTGTCTCTCAATAATAAATAAACACTAAAAAAATAAAATAAAATAAAATAAATCTATATATAGGATCTTTTAGTTTTCTACCTGCACAATAATGTAATCTAAGTAATGAATTCTATTTCTTCTTTTTCAATTCTTCTGTTTCTTTCTTTTATTTTATTATACTGGCTAGGACCTCAGTGCAATACTAATAAGAAGTGGTGTTAGCAATCCCAATTTCATTTATCCATCTTTAAGTATGATGTTTTAGATATTTTGTTGATATTCTTTTGCAGATTAAGAATACTCTATTTCTAGGGGTGCCTGGGTGCCTCAGTAGGCTAAGCATCTGACTCCACGTCAGGTCATGATCTTGCAGTTCATTAGTTTGAACCTGACATCAGGTTCACCAAGCCTGCCTGGGATTCTCTCTCTCCCCCTCTCTCTCTGCCCCTTCCCCACTTGTGCTTTCTCTCTCAAAATAAATAAATAAACTTAAAAGAAGAATACTCTATTTCTAATCGCTGCAAGTTTTGATCATTAAAAAAATGCTGAATTTATTAAATGCTTCTTCTGTATCTTTTGAGATGCTTTTCTTCCTTTATTCTACTCATGTAATGAATTATAATAATTTATTTATAATAATGTTAAACCAAATTCTCATTAAAGGGCAAATGAACAAAACAATAATCATATGTTTGTTTGTTTTTTAATTTTTTAATGCTTTTATTTTATTTTTGAGAGAGAGAGAGACATCGCACGAGCAGGGGAGGGGCAGAGAGAGAGAGAGGGAGACACATGGTCTGAAGCAGGCTCCAGGCTCTGAGCTAACTGTCAGCAGAGAGCCCCACATGGGGCTTGAACCCATGAACTGTGAGATCATGACCTGAGCCAAAGTCAAACGCTTAACGAACTGAGTCACCCAGGCACCCCTTTTTTTTATTTTTTAATGCTTTTAATAATCATATGTTAAAGAGAACACAACAAATAAAAATGCAATCTGTGACAATAACAATATAAAGAAGGAGGAACAAAAATGTGAAGGGGCAAAGTATTTTTATACTATTGAATGTAAGTATTATTAAAACTAGGTTGCTATGAGGTTAAAATGTTAAGTGTAATCCCCAAGATAATCACTAAGAGAATAAAATTTTTAAGAACAGAAACAAAGAAAGAAAGGAAGGAAGAAGGAAGGGGAAAATAAGGGAAATCAAATTGGTACAGTACAAAAAATTAAAACTCACAAAAGGAGGAAACAAGAAAAAAAAACATATGAGACATACAGAAAACAAGGAAATCCTTCCATATCAGTAAATGTTTTAAATGTAAATGGATTACACTTTCCTATTAAAAGGCAGAATTTGGCACATTTGCAAAAAAGAAGAAGAAAAAAACAGCCAAAGTCCATCTGTCAAAAAGAGACTCCATTTAGATGCAGAAACATACAAAGGTTAAAAGTCAAAGGATGGGAAAATATATTTCATCCAAATTGTTCTGAAGGAAAGCCGGGGAAGCCTACGTTATTGTCAAACAAAATAGACCTCAAATCAAAAAGATCACAAGACACAAAGAAGGACGTTATATATCGGTAAAGGTTCAAAACAGCAAAACAATATAACAATAATTTAAAAAGGAGATGTAAAATATACAAAGCAAATTTTGAAAGAATTGAAGCAAGACTAGACGGTTTGCCAATGACAATCGGAGACTTTAACACACCGCTCTCAATAATGACTATAACACGCAGATAGAAAATCAACAAAGAAATAGAAGATTTAACGCAATAAACCAATTGGACCTCACACATATAAAGAGCACTTGGCCTAACACTAAGAGAATACACATCTTTCTCGAGTGCACATGGATTTATTTAGGATGAACCATACGTTATACCACGGAACAAATCATAACAAACTTTAAAGGAGTGAAACCATGTAGAGTATTTTTTGAATGAAACTAGAATTGAATAACAGAAGACAAACTGGAAATTTCACAAATACGTAGAAATTCAGCAATACAATTTTAAACAACCAATGTGTCAAAGAATAAATCATAAGAGAAGTTAGAAAATATCTTAAAATAAATGAAAATTAAAGTACAATATGCCAAAATATATAGGATGCACCAAAAACAGTACTATGAGGGAAATTTATAGATGCAAATGAATCCATTAAAAGAAAAGATCTCAGGTCAATAACTTCACTGCATACCTTAAGAAATTAGAAAAAGAAAGGCAAATTACAACCACCTATCAGAAGAAAGGTATTAATAAAGGTTAGAACAGACATACTTAAAATAGAGAATAGAAAAACAACAGAGAATCAATAAAACCAAAACTTGATTATATGAAAAGATCAGCAAAATGGACAAACATTTAACTAGATTCATGAGAGAGAGAGAGAGAGAGAGAGAGAGAGAGAGAGAGAGAAGATTCAAATCACCAAAGTCAGAAATGAATGTGGGGTCATTCCTACTGATTTTACAAAAATAGAAGAAATTCTACCAAATATTTAATGAAGAATAAACACCAATCTCTCTCAAATTCTTCCAAAATAAAAATTGAAAAGGAGAGAACACTTCCTAACTAATTCTGAGAACAGCTTTACCTTGCTTGCAAAACCGAACAATGGCATCACAGGAAAAGAAAACTACAGACCAGGATCCCGATGAACATAGATGTAAAATCCAACATCTGTTATCATCCTCAATAACAAGAGATGAAGAAGAAGACCAGGATGCCTACTTTTGCCAGTTCTATTCAACATGGCACCGGAAGTTCTAGCCAGAGCAATTGGGCAAGGAAAGACAAAAGACCACAGACTCAAAACTTTGAAACCAGAATGTGCCCTCAGTTAAGAGCCACGTTCACTGCAGGAAGAAAGGAGAAGCCGGCCCTCTTGCCAGGAATCTGAGAAACTCACACATGAGTTTTTTAATCAAAACTAGAGGCTGTTTATTCCTAGGGACTCAATATTTCCCCTCGGCATTATTTTTCAGATTTGCTTTGGGACCCAGAGGGACAGGTGAGGCTTATACTCACAAGTCAACCTCAAAGCCTAATGCACTTGCCGAAGATTGAAACATAATATGTTGCGAGGAGAGGAAGAGGTTCAGTATTCATTCTGAAAAACGAAGGGGTTTGTAATACTGAAGATCCAAAAACAGGTCATGAAGTTATATCAAAGAAGAAAAATATCATAAGCCCTTCGTTAGCTGAAATCCTTGAGACACGTAACATGAAATTCTGCTGGTTATGAGAAACTAATTTTGTTGTGAATCCTGCCCTGGGGAGATGCACATTTACACGTTTATAGCCGCTAACAATTGTGCTATAAATATGCCTTTTCCAGGATTGCTCCTTATATTGTTTCCTAGGGCCACCATAACCAAGGACCACAAACTGGGTGGCTTAAAACAACAGATTTAGGGCGCCTGGGTGGCTCAGTCGGTTGAGCCTCCGACTTCAGCTCAGGTCAGATCTCACATTCATGGGTTCGAGTCCCGCATCAGGCTCTGTGCTGATGGCTAGCTCAGAGCCTGGAGCCTGCTTCCGGTTCTGTGTCTCCTTCTCTCTCTGCCCCTCCCCCTCTCATGCTCTGTCTCTCTCTGTATCAAAAATAAATAAAACATTTTAAAAATTTTTAAAAATATAAAAAAAAAAAAACCAGATTTATTCTCTCACAGTTATAGAGTCCAGAAGTCCAAGACCCACGTCTCCGCAGGGCCATGATCCCTATGAAGACTGTAGGGAAGATCTTTCCTAGTTTCTTCCAGCTTCTTGTGGCCATCCTAGGTTTTTCTTTGACTTGTAGATGCCTCCCTTCAATCTCTGGTTTCCTTCATATGTGTGTACGTCTATATTTTGGGAAAACTCAGTTTTCCTTCTCCTATGTTTCTCCTTTACTCTTACCCTGCTATCACACTCATGGCACTTCCAAAGCAATTCTCAGATACCAGCTGGGTCTCCTGCAATTCCACTAAATTCTGACACTATCTACCTGAAGATAGCATCCCACAGGACTATCCCCAACTTCAGATGCCAGTCTGACCTACTGGTTATAGATCAGAGGTTCCAGTGACCTCCTCTCCTTGGGTTCCATTAAAATTTGCTAGAGTGACTGACATAACGCAAAGAAATATTTTACTCACTAGGCTACTGCTTTACTATAAAAGACTGTAACTCTGGAACAGCCAGATGGAAGAGATCCACAGGATTAGATGTGCGGAAGGGGTGTGGGAGCTTCTATCTGAGTGCACCACACCCCCAAGTCCACAGACAATCCATTAGAAAATGAGTAAAAGACTAGAACAGACATTTTACTGAAAATGATATCCAAATGGCCTATAAACATCTGAAAACGTGTCCAGCTTCACTGAGCCTCAGGAAAGGACAATTTAAAAACAAAATTAGGGGCGCCCGGGTGGCTCAGGTGATCTGACTTCAGCTCAGGTCCTGATCTCGCAGTCTATGAGTTCAAGCCTTGCATCAGATTCTGTGCTGACAGCTCAAGCCTGGAACCTGCTTGGGATTCTGTGTCTCTGTCTTTCTCTGTCTCTCCCTCACTCGTGCTCTGTCTCTCTCTGTCTCAAAAACAGATGAAGGTTAAAAAAAATGTTTAACACATTAAGAGAGCACAATTCATCTTATTACTGGAAATTTGTGCCCTTTAACAGATGTCTTCCCATATCCCCACCCTCTTTCTGGCAACCCCCATTTTAATGTCTGTTCCTACAAGTATGACTATTTTAGGTACGTCATATAAGTGGAATCATGAAATATTTCTGTTTCTCTGTCTGACTTGTTTCACTTAGCATAATGACTTCATGGGCCGTCCACGTGGTCACAAATGTCAGGATGGCTTCTTTTTGATGACTGAAAAATAATTCCATAATATTTACATAATATACCTTCTCTATTCATTCATCTGCGATGAAACTTAGATTGTTTCCATGTCCTGGCTATTATGAACATTGCTTCAATAAAAGCGTTTTAATGGCAAAAAAAACAAAAACAAAAACCCATCTCCATCCTTAGCAGAAACACATTCAAGCTAGGCTACGATTTGACCCTAGTGTTGAGCCGGTGGCCAGGAGAGAAGGTAGGGTAGGTTCTTGGGGGGGAAGGGGACATATTAAGAGAGGGTGCCCTGCAAGACAGCAGCCTTATTCAAGACTTTTGCATAATCTTCCAACAACAGGGATGGGACCCCTCTTGTGGGTCCAGAGGCTCAGGGGAATGTGAAGTTTGATTTGCAACTGCACCTGCCTGGGGACTTGAAAGTCTCAGTGTCCTACTCATTCTCCATCAGGATGCTGACTTTGATATTGGAAACTTGCTTCAAGAGCAAAAACAACCTTCGCTGAAATTCTGCAACCCCTACCAGTGTGTTGTGAGTTTCACGCGCAGCTCTGCCTGACCTTCGCTGCAGGTGAGGACCTTTCCCAAAGCTGCCAAGGAGGCCGGCCCCCAGACTCTTGCCCTGCACCATGAACTGGCCATTACTATATCTGAGCCTGTTCTCTCTCTTCAAAGTATCAGTGTTACTCAGCAGTAGCTACCCAATTCCACAGTCTTTTTAGTTATTTTCCCCCCTAACTCTCAAATACCAGAGATATGGCAGGAACTACTGCATCTCCTTCCTCCTGTATCACATCTCAGTTTGTCACTGGTGAGAGGATTAACACACCACCTGAGGCTGGGAGTGGGGGAGGGGCTCAGCAATGCCGCCATCACCAGTGACGGAATTCTCCTCCACATCTGACCAGTGGGGTACCCTTTTAGAGTCCTTCTTTAGGATTACATTTGGCAGCCAATGTTTTTGCTTGAGCACACTAAAATCATATTCTGAGGTGAGGATTTTTGTGCATATGGTTTACAGAGGGAGGGCTCTCAGGAAAAACCTGGGGAAGAGTGAAGGAAGCAAAACAGGGCAGGAGGAGAAGCTGGTCATAGAGATATGATTGCAAGAGAAGAGACTCTGCCTCAGCCTGATCTCATAGAGAGCTCTGGAGCACGGCCAACCCCCCAAGACTTTCCCACCCAGAGACACAGGAGGTGTGGGCTAGTATACCCTTAAATCTTTGGGTCTTTGGCCAAGGTCTACCGCCAAGGTGGGGTGAAAACAACTTTCATAGCATCCTTAAGCAAAGTAACATCTGTCAGACAAGCTCAATCTGTTGGAGGAAAAAAATACAGGGGTGTTGTTAGCAGCTGGAGACTGGGTGTCTGTAAGAGTTACCTTAAGATGGCGACAGAGCAGCCATTTTGCTGTGGGTCAGAGAAGAACTCCGTGCACTACAACCCCCACCCCCCACCTGCAGACCTGGACTGTCCTGCGCCAGTTTGAAAACAGCCAATCATGAAGCTCCAGCTTCCCCCACCCCGACAAAGGAGGCAACCTATCCCATCCTGCCACTGCCCTAAAATGCCCTTATTTGGTAATCTGCCCTCCCAAGACCAAACCCAGAACTCTTTCACCCATAAAATACCTCGCCCCTCGGGTACTGGGCGAGACTTCCCTGACTCCCCACTCCCGGAGTCAGGGAACTTTGCCCGGGAACCACAGATCCCAATAAAGTCTGTCTTGGCTCCATAACTTGGCTTCTTTCTTTCCTCTCATCTCTGCCTCCATCTATGAAATCTTAGTGTCATGGTCTAGCCAAAGGGGTGTGATAGGGCACCCACAGCACTTGATGCCCATCGTCTAAAACCCACTGGAACATAAATTCCATAGAACAGAAACTTTGTTTTCTTCACCATTGTATCCCCAGTGCCTGTAACAGCACCTGGCACGGAGTAAGTGCTTATTAAATAGTTACTGACTAAATGTTCCCTAAGACAAGATCCATTGTGCAGCACCTGGGTGGCACTGTCGGTTGAGTGTCAGACTTCAGCTCAGGTCATGATCTCACATTTTGTGGGTTCGAGCCCTGCGTCGGGCTCTGTGCTGACAGCTCAGAGCCTAAAGCCTGCTTTGGATTCTGTGTCTCCCTCTCTCTCTGCCCCTCCCCAACTTGTGCTTTGTCTCTGTCTCTCAAAAATAAATAAACATTAAGACAAATTAAAAAAAAAAAGATCCATCAGGCATGTCCTGACTCAGAGGGACTCTTCCTTAGTCTCCATTCCTTGGCCTAAGAAGTGGGAAACAAATTAGAGGTTAAATAGCAAATGCTTAGTGACACTAAAAGCATGAACCATGAAAGAGATCCGCAAGAATTGTTACAATAATTAGAAGACAAAACCTCAGCCCCCCCCAAAGAAAAATTGCCAAAAATTTGGACAGCTATGTCTTAAGGAAGATACACAGATGGCAAATGGTCATATGAAAAGACAGTCAATATCACCAGACATCAAGGAAGTGCAAACTTAAGTGACACAAACTGCCATTAGAATGGCGAAAACATGACCAACAAGACCAAGCACTGTTACTGGAACTCAACATGAGATGGTCACCTAGGAAAACCCTGGGTAGTTCCTTACAAACTTGAACATACGCCTGCCATATGATCTGCCATCCCGCTCCTAGGAATTTACCCAAAAGAAATTATTCCATGCTCACATAAAGACCCACACACAAGACTCACAGCATCATTATCCATAATAGCCTCAAACGGAAAACAACACAAATGCCCATAAATGGAATGCTACTCAGCAATAAAAGGGTACAGAATATTGATACACATAACATTATGGATGAATCAAAACCATCATGCTAAGAGAAATACGTCAAGCACCAGAGTACGTACTGTGGGATTCCATTTATATGAAATTCTACAAAAGGCACAGTCAGCGTGACAGAGAGTAGACGGGTATTTGTCTAAGGATGGACTGGAAAGAGCAAATACAAAAGGGTCCCGGGGTAGCTTTCTAGAGCAACAGAAGTGTTCTAGATCTCAATTGTGGTATTGTTCTATGACCTGATGCATTTGATAAAACTCATCACACTGTACACTTAAAATGGATGAATTCGATTGTATAACAATTATGCCTCCATTAAAAATAAACCTTCTTAAATACTGAGAACAAACTGAGGGTTGATGGGGGTGGGGCGAGGGGGACATGGGTGATGGGCACGGAGGAGGGCACTTGTTGGGATGAGCACTGGGTGTTACATGGAAACCAACTTGACAATAAACTATTAAAAAAGTGAATTTAAAAATATATAAAAATAAATAAATAAATGGAAATAAACCTCCACACTGATGGTGGCAGTAACCAAAAGACTGAGTCTGGGTCTGGTCCTGATGACTTCACGGAGTGCCTAAACCAGGTCACATACATTTCCAAAACATCTTATTCTCCCAGGAAAGTACTTTTCACAACAAAGGTAATCACAGGTTGGTCAACTTTCCATTTCCCTGTCACTGAAAAACGATCTTCAAAGCAAGAGAGTGTCCTTCCCCCCCCCACCCCACCCGACCATGCCACAGCTCTTCTGCTGATCACATCTCAATCACACAGATGGTGTAATTACTTGTTCAGATTCTTCCAGAAACTGGAGGTGGGGGGTGGGGGGGTATGCAGTTCAGCTTTTCACAGATCAGAACACTGCACATGAGACTAGGTCAAGTTGTGACTGGCAAGGTGATGAACCTGGAGGACGCTGTGCTAAGTGAAATGAGCCAGATGCATTTCAGTAACGAGGTAAGTTAAGTTCTGGGGAATCTAATGTGTAATATGATTAATATGATGACTAGCACTGGGCTGCATGCTCAGAGTTTCCTAAGGGAATAGATCTTAGTAACTGTGAGGTGATAGACGTGTTCATTAACTTGAGGGTGGTGATCATTTCACAGTGTAAACTTGTATTCACTCATTGTGTTGTACAACTTTTTTTTTAAATCACATCGTACAACCAAAATGAACACAAGTTATAGTTGTCAATCATACCTCAGTAAAGCTGGAAAAAATTTAAAATGTTTAAAAACCACATTCGCTTGTTGTTCAGGTTTGAGCTTTGGCTTTCTGGTAGACCTGCCTGAAGAAATGCGCCCCAACCATCCCCCCATCGCCGCATACATGCGTCAAGTCATGGAGTCTCCTACTTCCCACTTCCTTGAGTCTGGGTTGATCTGATTTGCTTTCACCAAAAGAATGCAACGGAAGGGGCACAGTGACACTTCCTGGCTGAGGTCCTGTATAGCAGTTGCCAGTGTTGCCTCCTGAGAATCCAGCCGCGGCGTGGGGAAAGGAGCTTAGGGTGACTTTGGAGGATCGTCTGACTCCTACCATTCGCGCCCACCAGCACACTCCATAGTATTTCCCCAAAGGAGTTGAGAAACTTACGTCCCCATAGAAACATGCGCGCTGCTTTATTTATAATTGCCCAAACTTGGAAGCAGATGTTCAGGAGGCGAATGGGCAAAGAAACCATGGGACATCCAGACGATGTCACGTTTCAGCGCTAAAAAGAAATGAGCTCTCCGCGGTGAAAGGAGACGGAGGAAACGTAAATGCATATTACGGGAGTGAAAGAAGTCAATCTGCAGAGGCTGCCCGCTGTAGGATCCCAGCTCTGTGACGTTTTGGAAAAAGCAAAGCTCTGGAGGAAAGTGATCTTACTGCCCAGCATCCAGATTGTTCCCCCGCCCCCAGGGGCCTCTAGCCCCCTTCCCTCCCTGGCTTAGTCAAAAGAGAAGTAGTGCGTGCAGGGAGGTGGAGAGCGAGCTGGCAAGGGGAGGGAGGCAGCCTCTTGCTAGAAGGGAGGGAAGCGTTGGTTTTCAGAACTTCCTCAAACATCCCACACCACCCCCAGCAGAACTACACTATTGGGAGAACATTCGATCGATGGAGCCTCCCTACTGTCCCAGGCCAGTAATTCAGAGCAGCAGGGGGGAAAACCCCCGGGGGCTGTAAATGCAAATGTAAGATAGAACTTAGGCACACCCTCCCCCAACCTCCAGGCTCGGTGAATTCAGCTGGCTGTCCCTCTCTAGCCCTGCGGCTTTGAAAGATAGAAGTTGATGCTAGACACGCTTTGCAGCCGAGTGAAGGTCCAGAAAGGTGACCCTGCTTCACACAGGCATAAGCCCTCGAGAACAAAGGCGTCTTTGGGTTGGTGGCGTTTTCCTTTTTGTTACTACAAATCACACCACCATCGAATTTACATGTGATCATCTGCGTTTGTAACGTGTGAGAGTGTACTTAGGAAAGAAAATCCCTGAGGGGCCCCTGGGTGGCTCAGTCGGTTAACTGTCCAGCCTGGGCTTAGGTCATGATCTCACGGTTCAAGCGTGTGTTGGAACCCAATATCGGGCTCTGTGCTGACAGCTCAGAGTCTGGAGTCTGCTTCGGATTTTGTGTCTCCCTTTCTTCTCTGCCCCTTCGCTGCTCACACTCGGTCTCTCGATTTCTCAAAAATTAACATTTAATAATAATAATAATAATAATAACAACAAGGGAGGAAAATCCTTGAGGTAAAACTGATGGAAGAAAGGGAAGCTGCATTCTGATATCTGGACTGACTTTGCTAAACCCCGTCCTTGCAAAAGGGTTGGCTCCATCGCACACCCTAGCGCCCAGGGGTGAGGATGTTTCCCAGCCACACTGCTGCCACCGGCAAGTCATCCAGCGCTTTGATCTCTTACCAAATCGCAGGCAAAAGCGAAAAAGTGTATTCCTGGGCTTTTAACTTCCAAATTCTTTTGTCATGAAAAGACAGCGTATCATTTGATGCTCTTTCATTTGCGTATACATTTCTTTTACAAGCGGGCTGCTTTTTCTGTTTAATATTTCTAGAAAAGATTAGTCATTCCTTAAAGGCATTGCTTGTAAGATATTAACACCCTAAAGGAAATCAATAGCCATCAATGTCTTACCAACCTTTCCTTTTTTCTTCTTGCTCCTTATCTTGTGTGTGTGTGTGTATGGAGGAATTATTCACTTATACGTGAAATAAAGCATCGTCTCCTTTATGCCTTTTTTAAAATTTTTTAATGTTTACTTCTGAGAGAGAGAGAACACAAGCAGGGGAGGGGCAGAGAGAGAGGGAGACACAGAATCCGAAGCAGCTCCAGGCTCCGAGCTGTCAGCACAGAGCCCGACACGAGGTTCAAACTCACGAACTGCGAGATCATGACCTGAGCCGAACTCAGTTGCCCAACCGGCAGCCCCCCAGGTGCCCCGGTGGCTTTTTTAAAGTGCTTGACAAATCACCGCACCAGGATGAAGTTTTATGAATTCACCACACGTTCGGCATTTTTATGGAGTTTGGGTTTTTGTTTTCTTTTTTACGCTTAAATCTTTGATCCAGCTGGAATTTACTTCAAGTTAGTCCATCTTTTAAGCTTTTCTGTCAATCAGTGATGGATGTAATTTGCATTTTATTGCTCAGAGGAGTCGACGCCCTTCTTCTGCGTTGATACGTTACTTGAATTCCTTTCTGGGCGAATCATCGGTTTGTGTCCTCAACCGTTCTTCTAATGCGTACTTCGCGGGAGACGTAACCAAATCGGAGCGGGTCTTCACTGAGCACCCGCTCTGTGCTCACACGGTGCTGCGGCCTTGCACACGTCTTTCCTTTGAACCTCATCATGGCCCGCTTACGGATGGGAACGTGGACCGTAAAAGTCGATGAAGGCGAGTTTCCCAAAACCTCCAAGCTAAAATGTAACATTCTGGAGACTGAAATCCAGGTGCGTTGGGGGACTGCAGACTTCGTGTACTTAACCACATCCTCTGTAGCAATTATTTTTACTATGGCAAGTCTGGAGGTGGAGAAGGGACACCAGTCGGACCGCTGGAAACCATCAAAAGTCCGTTGTGGGGAACATGACGTAATGGGAACTGGAAGGTTCTGGAGATGGCGTTAGTGGGTGTAGCTAGACTTTAGAACCCGGTAGGGGTGTCATACAGTAAGAAAGAAGGTGAGAAAGAATTCCTAGGATCCTGCCACTATGCTCAGGAAAGCTTGAGTTGGGGGCCAGCTGAACCCCCAGACATAATCCTAGGGCTTTAGGGAAGGGAATTCCTTTAGTGGGTGTGGGGGCCGATCACCTGCGTCCCAAGGATTCTGGACATGTTTGACTCCTTCCTTTCCTTCACCTGCTCCCCCACCTCCGCCCTGTATCAGCCAATGTGGTTGGCTCAAGCTCGGACATCTGTCCTGTACCCATCCTCCAGAACAGGCCTCCATGACTCCTCACTCTGGGATGACATTTTCCGGTTCCAGGGTCTGCAGGTAAAGCTTCTGAGAACACGGCTGCGTGCTCTGAAGCAGGTTTCCCGCCGGGCGAGCGAGAGGTTAGAGTCACGGACACGGACGGACTGCTCCTGGCACAATCCTATAAGCCCCGGCGATCTCTCAACACCTTGCGGGCCGTTCCGCTATTATTGGATTCTTTCCTTTTGATGTTTTTTTGTTTGTTTCTTTTTGAAAGAGAGAGTGCAAGCAGGGGAGGAGCAGAGAGAAGGGGGCAGAGGATTCGAAGTGGGCTCTGCACTGACCGCAGGGCTCCACCTCGCCAACCGTGAGATCACCACCCAGTAGGACGCTCAGCCGGCAGAGCCCCCCAGGGGGCCCCCATTGTCACTGGATCCCTGTGACTGCCACCACACAGTACCACGAACGGGGCAGCTTAGAACGAAAGATATTTTTTTTAATTTTTTTTATGTTCTTTACTTATTTTTGAGAGACAGAGAGAGACAGTGGGAATAGGGGAGGGTCAGAGAGAGAAGGAGACACAGAATCGGAAGCAGGCTCCAGGCTCTGAGCTAACTGTCAGCACAGAGCCCAACGCGGGGCTCGAACCCAGGAACGGTGAGATCATGACCTGAGCCAAAGCCGGACGCCCAACTGACTGAGCCCCCCAGGCGCCGCACAAAAGATACTTACGCTGTCACAGTTCTAGAGGCCAGATGCCTGAAATGAGGATGTCCAGCAGACCTCACTCCCTCTGAAGGCTTTCGGACAGAATCCTTCCTTGCATCTTCCTGGGACCAGCCTTGGGGTTCCCTGGCTTGCAGATGAATCAATGTCTGTGAGGTCCCCCGCCACCGTCACACGGCCAGCATCCTTCGGTGTCCCTGTGTGCGCCTTCTCCTTTCCTTATACGAACTTGCCAGCCATTGGATGTAGGACCTGCTCTGATCCAACAAGACCTGATCTAATTACAACCGTGGCGGTCCTGTGCCCCAGTGAGGCCACACACCCACTGAGGTTCCAGGTGGACATGAATCTGGGGGGAGGGGACACGATTCAACCCAGTGCAGCCTCAGGCACAGGCGACCTCTGAGACCAAGAGGAACCTGAAGGGTGAGGTGGGGCGTTCATGAGAGCTGGCCACCCCGAATGACCATTCCCCTGCTTCGACTCTCTTCCTGGGGACGCAGCTCAGTCACGGGGCCCCGTCACGTGTAGGGAGACTGAGAAAACGGAAAGGAGCCCCTGGATATTTGGGGGGCCTCCCTGACATCTATCTCTCTGGCTGCTTGTTATACCCCTGGCGCCCAGCACAGCTTCTGGTCCACAGGGGATGCTCAGGGAGTTTGTTGAATGAATGAATATGAGGAAGGCGAGGATAAGGAGCCAGATAAGACGACCGAGGGGCGCCGCGGGGTGGGCAGATCCCTGGCAGCCCCCTCGGGGGGCCGGCGGTGGGCACACGCCGGAGGAGGGGATTTCCCCGCTCCGGGAGCAGCCCAAATCCCTCCCCTTTGCCGGACATCCCCCGAGTGGGGTGGGGCGGGTCCTCGGCAGGTCAGGGCAAGTCGAGTCCCCGGGCCGCGAGAGCGCGCAGGCTTCCGGTGCTCCTGGCTCCTGGGCGGCCGCCGCTGCCGGCGCGGGGCCCATGCGGCGCGGGCTGAGAGCCATGGTGCCCGAGGAGGGCTCCGGCTGCCCGCTGCCCCGCCTGCCCTGGGCGGCCGCGCTGCGGCTGGCCCTCGTCCTGTCGCTCGCCGGCGCGGTGGTCTGCTGTTTCCTGCGCGACCAGCTGTGGGGGCAGCACGAGCCACCTGCGGTGAGTAGAACCGGGGGGAGGGCGATGCAAACCTCCCACCTGCTCGGCGGACTCCGGGCGGGGCCGGCTTTGCGGGGGCGCCGCGGACAGACGCGAGCAGCCGGGAGGACGAGGGGGTCCAGGCAGAGGGACAGGGGGGCGGTGCGTTCGGGCGCGGACGGACAAACGACCCGAACGTAAATAAATAACAATCAAACTGAGATGGATACAAATCGTCCCGGAAGATCCGGGGGCGAAGGGTAGAGCGGCTGTTCGGCACGGCTGCCCTGGAGGTCGGGGCGGGAGGCCCGGGAGGGGGCCGGGGGATGTCAGCTGTGCCCAGGAGGTAAGTCCCGGGTGGGGATCCCGGGGTGGGGAGGTTGCGGCCAGGAAAGGAGCATCCGATGTGGGCAAGGAAAATGACTCGGCTTCGGTGTTCCCCACCGGCCTGACTCAGAGAACGCTGGGGGCTTCACAAAGCCCGGGGGGGGGGGGGCGGCTCCGGGGCCTCCAAGGGCAGGGCAGCCCGCACCGCTCACCTGGGAGCCCTGGGCACCCACCACAGGGACTCCCTTTGGGTGCAACGCAGGGCTGGCGGGGGGCGGAGGGGGGGGCTTTGCAGCCAGGCGAGCAGGTGCAGGCAGTTAGTTCAAAGCTACTTCCTCTTTAAAAGATTTTTTTAAGTCACAACTCAGGCCAATTGTTTAAGAAGTGGGTAGGAAGATGAGCAGAGGAAAGACGCCTTGAGCTCAGTCGGGGGGACCTGGCGGGGACTTAAAACCCCGTGCTTACGGGCTCACCCGTGTTCTCTTTTTTTCTATCAGCGCGACATGGCTGAGCTCCAGCTGAATCACACAGGTAACCCTGCGTGCACGTGTGGAAGAGGGAAAGGGAAATTGAGACCAAGAAAGAGACAGAAAGAGAGAACCAAAGAAAGGGAGAGAGTAAAGGGGAAGAGGGAGGGAGGGGGGACGGCAAAGAGAGAAAGGGGGGAAGGAGAGGGAGGGAGGGAGGTGGGGCAGTGCCTTGCTGGGTCTCTGCGCCCTTACTTTCTCTCAATTCCTCACCCTTCATGAGAGAACTAACATGCTGCGCGTCGAGGCGCCGGTCGCCCCCATTCACCCCACCCCAGACAGTAACCGGGCAGCCACTGTGAGCCAGCACTGTTCTAGGGGCCACAGAAGATCGGTGCTTCCCTTCTGCCCCTAGGCTCAGTCCGTGAATGACGGAACACGGAAAATATGTAGCGTGGAAGCAGCGCCAGCACACCTATGATATGTTTTGCAGAAAAATTAAGCCGGGGGAGGGGGGTCAGGGGTGCCGGGGTGAGTTTTCTCATCGACGGTGGGCGCGAGAAGGCAGCCAGCCTTAGAGCGAAGAGGTGGCGAGGGACCCCGCCCTCCGGTGGCCTGTGGGGAAATCATTTCCCGCTCAGCTCCTTCTAAGCCTCCCCACCGTGGGGCCTTTCCCACTCATCCCCAGAGGTCTGGATGCCGTGTTCATTCCATTTTGTAATGGAGTGAAACCCTGTTCCTCTTTCTCTTCTCTGGCACTTTCCATTCTGGCTGCCAGAACCCCGTATGCAGACTGAGTAGCCTATAACAGCAGGCATTTCTTCCTCCTGGTTCTGGAAGCTGCAAGTCCAAGGTCAAGGCACCAGCAGCTTCGGTGAGAACCTGCTTCCTGGTTTCTAGACAGCCATCTTCTGGCCGTGGCGGCCCCACAGCGCGGGAAGGGGGAGCGAGGGCTCCCCACAGGCCTCACCGGACACCATCACCGTGGGGGTTAAGGTTCAACAGAGCAATGTTAGCCATTTGGTCTGTGGCCCCGGTTCCTAACCGTCTGTCCTCCCCACGTCCCCCGTCCAGGGCTGCGGCAGGACAACAGGCTGCGCTGGCGAGCGGGCCCGGCCCTGGGCCGCTCCTTCCTGCACGGACCCAAGCTGGACGACAACGGGCAGCTGAGCGTCCAGCGCGACGGGATCTACAGGCTACACATCCAAGTGACGCTGGCCAACTGCTCCTCCTTCACGCGGGCCCCCGGGCCCCCCAGGGCCACCCTGACAGTGGGCATCTGCACCCCAGCCGCCCACAGCATCAGCCTGCTACGTCTGGGCTTCCACGGAGGCTGCGTGGCCACCTCCCAGCGCCTGACACCGTTGGCCCACGGGGACACTCTCTGCACCAACCTCACCCTGCCTCTGCTGCCCTCCCCAAACGCCGACGAGACCTTTTTCGGGGTTCAGCTGGTGCACCCCTGAGGTCCTGGCCCAGATTTGTTGGGAGAGTGTGTTTTCTCTCTCTTTTTTGTTTTCCCCTTTCTTTTATAAGCTGCTTTTTCCCCTGGTATATCTCCGTAATAAAGAGGTTTACGGTATCTGTTTCGACTTCATCCTCCCTTTGGGCCTAAGTTTTTGGAGTTTCCTAGTCTGGAGCAGGAGCCTGGTGCCTTTTGAAGCGTTAATGAGGTGACCTTGGGAAAGCCCTTAGGTCACCTAATGAGGTGGGCCCGCTTGTGGAGGGAACTCACCCAGGGATGGGGACTTGGCACTTTCAGTTCCTGCCATCCTGACCTCAAGGGAGGGGAGAGGCTGGAGACAGCTCAGTCAGCAAGGCAAGTGATTTAATCCATCGCATCTGTGTAAGGAAGCCTCGTCATAAACGTAGAAGGAGGGGTTGGGAGCTTCTGGACTGGAGAGCGTGGGAAGCCCGGAGAGGGTGGCCGTCCACGGAGAGAACGTGGACAGGGTGACGGCAAGTCACTCACACCCCTGCGGTTTGGTGCTGCCTGATTCATGCTGATTTTTGTTCAAATAAATTCTCTAGAATGTTGGTGTGCCTCAGTTTATCTTTTAACAGATCTCATAGTCCTTACCACCTTTGAACGTATCAGAAGATCCCACTTACTTGTTTTGCTTATTGTCTGTCTTCCTGCTACATCCCACGGGAAGGGAGTCTCCATGAGGCTGGGGACCGCAGTCTGTGCCCTCCACAGCCACCGCCCAACGCCGAGGGGATGGCTCGGCACATAATTTTGAACGAAGGAATGAATTCTGTCGACTAGAAAACCACCGTCCGAGCCCACGTGGCGATGTGCACAGCCAGCACCCACATTTTGGTTTCTAATACCATTCTCCACTCAAAAGGAATCGGGGGAGGGCCTGAGTGGCTCAGTGGGTGAAGCATCGAACTCGATTTTGGCTCAGCTCAGGATCTCATGGGAGAGAGGTACAGCTCCTCGTCAAGCTCTGTGCTGGGCATGGAGCCTGCTTAAGATGCTCTCTCCTCTGCCCCTCCCCTGCTGGCACTTTCTCTCTCTCTCAAAAAAAAAAAAAAAAAAAAAAAGGAATCAGGGCTCCTTAGAGAAATGGCTGGTTGTAGGAATAAAGCAAAAAAAATATGCAAGATGAGCATGGTGCATTGGGTAAGTGGCAGAAATAAGGATGAGAAAGAAAGAAAGAAAGAGCAAGACAGAGACAGAGACAGAGAGAGACCTGGGTGACTCCATCAGTTAAGAGTCAGTTAAGCAGCTGCCTCTGGATCTCAGCTCAGGTATATGAGTTCAAGCCCGGAGTCAGGCTCTGCATTGACCCTAAAGAGACTGCTTGGTATTCTGTCTTTCTCTCTGTCCCAAGTGTTCTCTCTGTCTCTCTCAAAATAAATAAATAAGCCTTAAAAAATTGTATAGAAAAGACATATTGATTTGTGTATGTCGAAAGAGGGCATAAGCCAACTGACAAAGCCCCCAATGGCTAACATTGGAACAATTTGAGCAATAAAATAAATAGAATAGTATTGGATTATAATTCAAAGCATAAAATAAATATCCATGAGTCCATATTATATAAGTAGGTGATTGAATATATTTATAAATGGGGAAGAGCCAAAATCTTTGTGCAAAATTTAAAATAATTTATGTTGTTTAGCTTAAAAATAAAACTCCCAGGGGCACGTGGGTGGCTCAGTCAGTTGAGTATTGGACGCTTGATTCCGGCTCAGATCAAGATACCAGGGTCGTGGGAGTGAGCCCCACATCCGGGTTCTAGCTGAATATGGAGCCTGCTTGGTATTCTCTCTCTCTTATTCTCTCTCTCTCTTTCTCCTTCTGCCCCTCTTCCCCACTCTCACTCTCTCTCTCTCTCTCTCTCTCTCCCAAAAATAAAAAGATAGGGGCTCTTGGGTGCTCAGTCAGTTAAGCATCCAACTTCCGCTCAGGATTTCACACTCACGGTCATGTGCTGTACAGTTCTGTTCTCTGTCAGCACAGACCCTGGAGCCTGCTTTCAGATTCTGTCTCTCTCTCTCTCTCTCTCTCTCTCTCTCTCTCTGCCCCTCCCCTGTTTTTTCTCTGTCTCTCTCAGTCTCTCAAAAATAAATAAATGTTAAAAAATTTAAAAGAAATAATAAATAAATAAAACTGACAGTTATTTTACCAACAAAAGTGGATTTATTTGGGAATAACAGAAAACTATAATCCAGGACAAGCAAGAGAATGGCAAAACCAAAGGCAAGTCTTCCAAATAAAGGAGAGAACTGCTCTCTACCAGGGGAAGCAGGGAATTGGGAAAACCGTCATAAGCAAAAAGTCTATTAGTTTCCCGGAAGGGTTCTTTTTTTTTTTTTTTTTTAATTTATTTAAGAGAGAGAGAGCATGTGAGCATGAGAGGGGCAGAGAGAAGGAGAGAGAATCCCAAGCAGGCTCCACTGACAGCACAGAGCCCCATGCCAGGCTCGATCTCATCAACCACAAGACCACGACCTAAGTAGAAATCGGGAATCCCAGGCTTTACAGACTGAACCACTCAGGGGCCCCAATCCGGCAGTTTGAAGGATTGTTGCTTCTCATTGGCTGAGCTGTGACTGTCTCTTATTGGCTGCGTTGTTGCCAGAGGAGGAGGAAAACTTTCCTCTTCCTGTTGGGGAAGTAAAGTTGTATCCATGTGCAAGGTGTGTCTCTTCCTGTTGGACTTCCAATTAGTGACGAGTGGTAGGGTATATCTCTCTCTGCGCATCCCAACTCCGTTTCAATGAGGTTTCCTTTTATCAATTGATCAATGTAGCTACTCCATCCTCAAGGAGGAGACCACAACTCCCCCTGCTTAGGTGTAGTGACTTCCTTCCAAAGAGGACAATACGGAAAATGTGGGGATGAGCAGGAGCTTTACAGTGGAAAAATCTGACCAACACACCTCAGCCAGGTGACGAGTGAGAAACCATGGGGACAGCACACACCTCCAGTATGAGTACCATAGGATGAGAAGGACATTTCACCTCAGGGGTCTTCCTCCCAAAAGCCATCACCCCAGTCTAACCATGAGGAGAACATCAGATAAAGTCCAAGAGGGAGGCATCCTATAAAATGCCTGACCAGTCCTCTTCGGAATGCTCAAAGTCATCCAAAACAAAGAAAGTCTGGGAAACTGTTGCAGCCCAGAGGAACCTAAGGAGATGTGATGACCAAATGTACTTGGGGATTGTGGATGGGATCCTGGGCAGAAAAAAGACACGAGAGGAAACGCAAAGAAATCTGAATCAACTGTGGGATTTAGTTAATAATAACGTATCAGTATTGGCTCATGAGTTGTATAGCAAAGGTCAAGACTAATGTAAGATGTTAAAAATAGAGAAATGGTGTGGATGGAAGTATATTTTAAAAAACTATATTCTTTTCTCAATTTTCCTGTAAATCTAAAACTGCTATTAAAAAATAAAGTTTATTTGTAAATAAATAAATAAATAAATAAAGCAATACAAATTGCCTCAGTGGGGAAAAGAGGTGGTGGCGAGGGAGGAGGGCACTTAAGGGGAAGAGCACTGGGTCTTGTATGGAAAACAATTTGACAATAAAATATTATGGAAAAAAAATTGCCTCAGTGGCAGGATGCCATAGGCCCGGTTCTAAGGGCCAAAAGTTCTAGCGGAGGATCTGTCAAATCCTAGCTTCCAAGGTGATTTCACCAGGGCACAAAAGGTGATGTCAACTGGATGTAAATGTTTAAATTTAGTACACCCATGCTCACAGCAGCACTATTGAAGGTAGCCTGCAAGTGGAAGGGTTAACAATGACTCATTAAACAAGAGAAAAGATCATTGAAATTAAGGGCTAGCTCTTTGAAAAGTAAACAAAATACTTTCAACCAGACTCACCAGAGAAGAAAAAAAAAGAGAGATGACTAAAGTAAATAAAATCATAAATTTAAGAGGAGTCATTACAACGGGTTCCACAGAAATACAAAGGATCATAAAAGGGCTCAAAAACAATTAGAAAATTACCCCATACTTATGAATTGGAAGAATTAATATTGTTAAAATATCCACATTACCCAAAAGCCATTCACACATTCAATGCATTCCCTATCAGAATTCCAATGGTATTTTTCACAGAAATATAAAAAATAATTCTAAAATGTGTATGGAACCACCAAAGATTCCAAATAGCCAAAGCAATCTTAAGGGGGGAAAGAAGAAAAAAATGCAGGCATCATGCTTCCTGATTTCAAACTATATTACAAAGCTATCGCCATCAAAACAGTAAGGCATTGGCATGAAAACAGACACATCAGTCAATGGAACAAAATAGGGTCCAGAAATAAATCCATGCATGCGGGTTAATGTCAATTAATCCATGACAAATGAGCCAAGAATATGCAATTCAGAAAAGACCATTGGTTTTGAGAAAACTGGACAGCCACTTGCAAAAGAATAAAACCAGACCCCTGTTTTATCCCATACACAAAATCAACTCCAAATGGGTTAAAGACCTTTAAAGACCTGAAACCATAAAACTCTTAGAAGAAATCATCAGGGATAAACAACTTGACACTGGTCTTGGCAGTGGTTTTTTGATTTGCAGCTTTTAAAAGTTTTCCAAAAGTAAAACATGCCCAGTGGGGGGAAAAAAATCCCAACAGTGCAGAAGACTATAAAGTAAAATAAAACAACGGCAACAATAAAAGCCTGATTTCGTATTTTCCCTCCTTTGAACCACCTTTTAAAAGAACCACTGTTGACCATTTGGCAATATATCCTTTGAGATTGCTTGCTAGTAGATCTGAGTTTCAAGAGGCGAGCACAGCTAAGTGAGTATGGGAAGGATAGCCATTCTAACAGGTATGAGGGGTATCTCATGCGATTTTTATTTTTATTTTCCTGAACATCTATTATGTACCCATTGACTACCTGTATATTCTCTGGCAAAATGTCTAGGAGACCCTCTGCCTACTCTTTAACTGAGTTACTTTTTGTTTTCACTGTTGAGTTGTATGAGTTCTTTATATATTAGAATCTTAATCCCCTCAGATATATAGTTTACAAGTATTTTCTCCTATTTGCTAGGTTGCCATTTCATTTTTGTTGATGATTTCCTTTTCTGTGCAGAAGCTTTTTACCTTGAGATAGTCCCATTGGCTTCTTTTTGCTTTTGTTGCCTTTGGCATCAAATCTTCAAGGTTTTAATCCATTTTGAGTTGATTTTTGTGTATGGTTGTAGGCTAGGGGTCCGGTTTCATTCTTTTGACCCAGCAAGACCCATCTCAGACTCTGGCCGTCAGAACCATAAGAATGCAAACTTGTGTTGTTTTAAGCACAAGGCTGATCATTTATTACAGCAGCCCTGGAAAACCATACGTGCCCTCCCCTTTGCTGTAGTGGTTAGGGTCCCACTTTCTCACTAGCTCCTGTTCCTCTCTCCCTGTGGCTCTTTTCTCAGATCTGACTCCCTTGTCTCAAAATTCTGCTGACTCTATGGGGTGCCTGGATGGTTCAGTCAGTTGGGCATCCAACTCTTGGTTTTGACTCATGTCATGATCCTGCAGTTCGTGAGATCAAGCTCCCCATCAGGCTTTGGGCTGGCAGCACAGAGCCTACCTGGAATTCTCCTCTCTTTCTCTGCCACGACCCCTCTCATGCTCTCTCTCAAAATAGATAAATGAACACTTAAAGTTGCAACATTCATCTCCTGCACTTCCCATCTCCTAAAAAAAAAAAAAAAAAATCTGCTGGTTCTGTCATGCAGAGTCCCTGAGTTCTGCCCTTATTGACATCCGGGAAACTTTATATTGTTCAACCATCACCGAAGATTATATAACGGGACTTGTCAAGAGGTTTTCATAAACAAAGATATTGTCATCCACTTTCAGAAAGGAATTGTATCATTCATCACTTGAAAGGGCATGTCAGGACATGAGCCCTGTGATGACAGATATAGAAGAGACCCTTGGCTGTATTTGTGAAGTGGAAAATGAGGCTAGAAGGAGGTTAGGCAGACCTTTGAATGCCAAGCTAAGAACTAAGGGTCTACTGCCCAGGCAAGAAGGAGCCGTTGAAGTGTCACAGTGAAGAGGCACCTGATTGAATTTGCAGTTTTCAAAGGTCATTCCAGGACCTTTCCACACAATCCTGCCCACCCCAGGACTACGTCACATTCTCTCCTTCTGCACCCCTGGTACGTCCCTTCACCGTGCTGTCTACAAGTGACAGCTGTATGTGGGGAGAGGGCGGACTCTCCACCAGGACCAGGGTACCATTGTTTATGTCACACATTAGAGGATCTGTGGTTTGGCAGGCAAATGGGATGAATCATAATGGGGGGAAAAGGATAAATATTGGTGAAAGACTCAACATCCTCGGTTGTGAGGGAAACATGAATCAAGACCACAGTGAGATAGAACTGCACACCCCCTAGGATGGCTATAATCAAAAAGGCAGACAATAAAAAATGCTAGCAAGGATGGATAGTGATTGGAACCCTGATGTTTCACTTCAAGTGTCCACATGACCCATGCACCCAGCTAAGCATGAGGTCTGGGTGTGTCTGTGAGGGTGTTTCTAGAAGAGCCTAATATTTGAATCTGTAGACTGAGAAGAAAGCACTACCCTCCCTGATCAGGGTGGGCCTCACCCAATCCATCGAGGGCCCGAATAGACCAAAAGCAGAGAAAAGAGGACCCACGCCGCATTGAGTTGGGACATTGGTCTTCTCCTGCCCTTGGACTATGATGTCCATCAGCTCTCCTGGTTCTCAGGCCTCTGACTTGGACTCGAATTACACCAACAGCTCTCTTCGGCCTTGATTGTGCGGCATACACTGGTCAGGCAATTCCTCATACTACATCTCATTACAGGTGTATGTCTCGTTGGCTCTGTGTCTCTGGAGAACCCTGACCTTGACCAACAGGAACCCTCAAACATTGCTGGTGGGATTCTAAAATGGGTTAGCGTCTGTGCAAAACTGCCCAACCATTCCTCAAAAAGTAACATCGGGCTGCCACATGACCTAGCAGTTTGCTCCTAGGTAGGTACACAACAGAAATAAAAACATACGTCCTCCCAAAGCTTATACACAGATGTTCACTACGGCAGTATTCATAAGAGCCCCACATTGAAACAACCCAAATGTCCATCAACAGATGAATGGACAAACAAAATGTGGTGTCGATATGACAAAATATTATTTGGCAGTTAAGGAATGAAGTACTGAAGCCTGTTACAGCATGAATGAACCTTGGGAAGACCATACTAAGTGGGAGAAGACAGACACAAAATGATTCCATTTTGTGATGCCATTTCATGGGGTTCTGTTTCTATGAAATATCCATGATAGGAAAACCTATAGAGACAGAAGGTAGATTAGTGGTTGTATTAGTAAGCACTCTTCAGAGACACAGAATCAATAGGATGCACAAAAATATAGAAAGAGATTTATTATAAGGAATTAGCTTACACATCGTGAAGTCGGACAAGTCTTTTTTTTGTTTGTTTTATTTATTTTCGATACAGAGAGAGACGGAACATGAGCAAGGGAGGGGCAGAGAGCGAGACACAGAGTCAGAAGCAGGCTCCAGGCTCTGAGCTGTCCGCACAGAGCCCAATGCAGGGCTCGAACCCACGAGCGTGAGATCGTGACTTGAGCTGAAGTCAAAGGCTTAACCAACTGAGCCACCGGGATGCCCCAAAACTGGACAAGTCTCAAGAGCTGTAGTGGGTTAGGCAGAGACCCCGGAGTATCAGTGGTATAAAACAGTCCAAAGTCCCACAGGCTCAGACCAACCAAAACAACCAGCCTTCCCGTTTGAGTATGAAGCCATGAAAAAACACCCCCAGGCTCAAAGGCAGTCATGCCAGAGGAATTCTCTTTTACTCTGCCTTTTTGTTCTACTCAGGTTTTAACTGATTGGCTGAAGCCCATCTGCATTAGGAAGTCATGATTTCAGCATCCTTTGTTGTGGTGGCTGTAGTGGTGATTGTTTTTAAGGTTTTATTTCTAAGCAATCTCTACACCCAACGTGGGCTTCGAACTCTCAATCCGGAGATCCAGAGTCACGTGCTCCACCAAGCCAAGCCAGCCTGGATGAGTCCCAGATTTCAACATTCTCTGCATGCCCCGTTGGACAGATGATGACAAAAGCCAGAGAGTATGTTAATCTGAGAAAGAAAATTTGTATCTTTTTCAAATTCACCAAGTACTGACTCAAAGACCAGGCTAGTTTATGCAACTAACCTGAATTTCCCCCAGACCTCATCAGCCCTAGGACCTAAATGAAACTATTTGAACAAAGATAGCTCAGATTTCCCCCCTGGGGGCAACCACATCCTTCAGTATATGATGCAAGACACCGGAGTCCCACATTCTGCATTTCTTTGCATCTGGAGGGTTGGCATGTGTATGCAGACCAAAATGCACCTGTGGCACTGTCAGTTCCTTGGTAAGCACATTAAGGTCCAGAGGCACAGCCCTTGAGGAATTAAGACCTTTAACTAAAGTCTCTGAGGCTTAAAGCTATCAGACAGGGAGACCTCCCCCCAGAGACACTGGGTTCTAGGAGAAGGTGAGAGGATCGTTCAGCCTTAGCAAAACCTGATCCATTCATTTTTCTTCACCCTCCACCTGTTTGCCACTGGGATCGCACAAGACCCGGAGAAGGCAAAAATCCAGGCTGGCAGATCTGGAGCCGACACTTCTTTTTTTTTTCCTAGCCCAAGATCATATTCCCGTTATATGGTTCTTTCTGCCCTCAAAATCACCTCTATACTGGAAGGACTCTTCATTATTGTTTTGCAAATAGGACCAGATAGATGGTACCCCGGCACTCAGGAGACAAGCCCAGACATGCCTGGGCTTTCTTTAGCTTGAACCGCCACCTGGACTCCCAGGCTCAGATACAAAGTGAAAACACACGTAACATCTACACCCTCCTCCTCATAGGCACTTAGCCTTTCATAAAGCCCTGGGGGGCTCCAACCCTACAATGTTTGATGCTTGCCTAACGTAGATATACAACAAAAGTTGTCAGAAAGAAAAATAACTTGAGATGATGGCTAACTTGAATTTTTTTTTTAAGTTTTTATTGGTTTAAGTCATCTCCACACTCAACGCGGGGCCAGAGTTCAGAACCCAGAGATCAGGAGTCACATGCTCCACCGACTGAGCCAGCCCACAGCCCAGCTTTGTTCAACGTTCATGAAATTTCCGTAAGTAATCTAATCATAATTGTAAGAACAACTGAATTAAAGAAATGTGAGCTGAAAGTTTATAAATGAACTTTTCAACAATGATTATGCTTTATAAAGTGTGTCAACTTTAAAATAGTTTCCAAAATATATTTGGTACCTTGAAATCATACAATTCTACTAAGTTAAAAGTGAAATGATTTGGGTGCCTGGGTGGCTCAGGCCACAATCTCGTGGCTTGTGAGTTTGAGCCCCGTGTCAGGCTCTGTGCTGACAGCTTGGAGCCTGCTTTTGGATTCTGTGTCTCCCTCTCTCTCTGCTCCACTCCTGCTCATGCTCTGTCTCTCCTTCAAAAATAAATGAACATTTAAAATTTTTATAATTTTTTTTACATTTATTTATTTTTGAGAGACGGAGCACAAGTGGGGCAGGGGCAGAGAGAGAATGAGACACAGAACTGGAAGCAGGCTCCAGGCTCCGAGCTATCAGCACAGAACCTGATGCCTGTCTCACAAACCATGAGATCATGACCTGAGCCAAAACTGGACACTTAGCCAACTGACCCACCCAGGTGCCCCTCCAAAAACATTTTTAAGCGAAATGATGGGTATTCATTGAATACTTACATTATTTCCAAATCAGATAATATAACAAAACATTAATTGCCAAACCTAAGTCTGAGTTTACCTGCTTTTGGCTTCCTATTTGCATGAAAGGATTTTGGAGTCTGTTAGTAAACATGTCTTGTGACACATTGAGAATTGTGGAAAATATATATGCTTCTAGAAATAATGAAATAGTATATTCATAAATTTGCCAATCTACAGAATGTTGGGATATAACGGTTCATAACTGCTTGCTTTTTAGTTTTCACTAAGACATTAAGATTTCTAAGAAACAAGAATTCCAACTAATGTATGTAATTAAAGTTACTAGTAATAACTCCCCAAACAGGGTAGCGGAGTTTTTTTTTTTTACCTCCCCTGCACCATGTATATCTGGCCATTACTCTGCCCAATATAAAACAAACCCACACTTAGTAAGGAGAGATTTTATTCAAAAGGCTTCTTACAAGGGAGCAGGGAAAGATACTGAAATCAGTCAGGGGACTATTGCAATAAGAGAACACTATGAGCATAAAGTCTTCAAGCATCTCAAGGTTTAAGCCAAAAAAAAAAAAACCAGGCCAAATTTTTCTTTTATAGAAAGGAACAAAAATGCTAGAAAGAACTGAGCTTTCTAGCAGTGGGAAGGTGGGATGAAAGGGCATGAAGGGGGATATTGGATCAGAGGAAATTTGACTCTAAAGCCAGCCTGTTCTCAGGAGGGGCTGGCTGCAGGCTCTGGCGAGGCAGGGCCACAAGTTCAAGGCCTGCAGGAAGGAAAGGAGCTTAACCAAGATTTGGTCAACAAATGTTGTGCTCCAGTGGTTCAGTGGGGACGAGCAGTTCCGCTGAGCACTTCTGAGGCAAAGAATACAGGTTTGGAGGGTCTGTGTCTGGCCTTCCCACAGATAAACGAGGGGGACATCTGTGAGTCTTTTCTACGTCATACGGTGAGGGGTTGTTCCTTGCAGTAAGCAATTTTCTGAAACATAACGGTAAAGGGATTTCTTAACCTACAGCTAATCAACATTGCCAATTTATAGCAGCAGATGCATAAGAAACCTCCAAGAACCTGCACTCTGAGTGCCTGAATGGGCCCTTTGATTTCTTCATTCCACAAAAGTCTGATGAGGACCTGCTATGCGCTACTATGTGTCTGCCAGGGATACAGAGAATATATCCCATAATGCTCCCTGCCTCCACAGTATCAGTCAGGTCCAGCCTGGAAACAAAGAGCACACGCACAGAGATCAGTAAAAGGACCATGTTCGACAATATAGACAGGATCAGGGGAACCCACCAGGAATGATGTGGATTCCCAGGGCTAGCCACAGCCCACACAGGTCAGAGGAGGAAGCAATGGCAGGAACCCAGAGAGGACAGCCCGAGCTGTTAGCAAAAGGCTGCAGGAGACCGCTGGCCTTTAGTGAGGTTCAAAACATATCAGCCACAGTGGTCATCGTGATAAAATGAACGTGTGTCAAAGATTTTATGCAATTCATTCTTTAATGAAGGAATTGGTGAGATGGTAGGGCAGGTTCAAGTTCAGGAAACATAAATACTCAAAGAGCATCTGAAGTGAATTTGCTAGTACATACAAAACAGATTAATGCTTTCATACAGATGTCTGTAACAGATTGCCCATAATAACCAAAAAATGGATATAACACAAATGTCCATTAACTGATGAATAGACAGAAAAAATGTGCTACATCCATCCACAGAGCGTAAAATTCTCAGGACAAATAACCCCAGTCAACAGGTTGATCACAGAGAAAAAAGTAGATATATTAGTCACCTAGTGGTATGTAACGAATTATCACAATCTTAGTGGTAATTCAACACTCATTTATTAACTCATTGATTAACCACAATCTTAGTGTTAAAACAACAGTCTTTTACTCATTTATTAACTCATGGTGTCTCTAGATGGGGCAGTCTAGACAAGGCTCCATTGGACTCTGCGCTCAGCGTTTTTCACAAGCTGTGTTTTCATCTGTAGGCTGGACTAGAGAAGAATCATGTCCAAGTTCACTCGTGTTGTTGGCACAATTAGGTTCCTTGGAGCTGTAGGATTGAGGTCTCCACTCTCCTTATTATTGGCCAGCAGTCACTCTCAGCTCGGAGATGTGCTCAGGCTCTTGCCGCAAGATTCCCTCCATCATCAAAACCAGCAAGGATAGGCTGACTCCATCTCCAGTTGTGAATCTCTGACCTCTGCCATTCTCCATCTCTGACTTCTAGATCCAGAGTTAAAGGATTTGAGTAGGGGCACCTCAGGGGGCTCAGTCAGTTGAGCATTCGACTTCAGCTCAGATCATAATCTCACAGTTTGAGCTCCACACCGGGCTCTGTGCTGCCGGCTTGAAGCCTGGAACCTACTTCGGATTCTGTGTCTCCCTCTCTCGCCCCTCCCCTGCTCACACTCTTTCTCTCTCTCAAAAATCAATAAATATTTTTTTTTAATTTTTAAAAATAGCTTGTGTAAAAAGCTTAGGCCCACCTGAACAATCTCTTTTGATTAACTCAACGTCAACTAAGAAAAACCTGCAAAATCTCTGCGGTGTGTCATATCATGGGAGTGACGTTATCCTTTTCACAGGGAAGGGAATTATAGGACAGAGGTCATTGGAGTTAGTCTCCAGTTCTGCCTTCCATATATAGCAAGTTGTTAAAATACATATTCCTGGACCTCACATCTAGAAATTCCAATGCAGTCGGTCTCAGATGGTCCTTTCGGGATGATGCTGAGAGACAGTTCCCTTGCAGGGGTGTCTCATAAACCTGGGATAGTTGTAACCCATGTTCCGTGTTCTCTAGAACACCTGGGTCAGAGAGGGGACAGGTGAAACAGAACACAACAAATGGGCAGAATATATTAGAGCTCTGGGGGCCCCTGGGGGGCTCAGTCGGTTAAGCATCCGGCTCTCTGATCTCAGGTCAGGTCTTGATTCCAGGGTCTTGAGTTCATGCCCTGTGTTGAGCTTTGTGCTGGGCGTGAAAAAAAGAGAGAAAGAGGGAGAGAGTTATAGAGAAATGCTCAAAAGGAAAAAGGAGAGAGTTCCAGAAAAACACTCGAGAAGAAGAAGAAGAGCTGTTCAAAACCACTTTTAAGCTTTCACAGTTTCTAGGTCATTCCCAGGAAGTTCATGCTGCCAGAGAAAAATATATAAATGCGAAAGAAGGCGGAATAAAAAACAGTCCTGTGGGTGAGTGAATGAACATACCTAATGCCCTCGAGCTGTACACTTTAAATGATTAGGACACTAAATATCAGGTACATTTTACCAGAATAAAAAACTTTTAGTGAGATGTATCAAATTATCATGTAGTTGCATAAAAATGGTGAGGCACCTGGGTGGAAGCGTCCGGGTTCAGCTCAGGTCATGATCTCACAGTTTCTGAGTTCGAGCCCCACTTCCGGCTCTGTGCTGACAGCTCAGAGCCTGGAACCTGCTTCAGATTCTGTGTCTCCCTCTCTCTCTGCCCCTCCCCTGCTTTGTCTCTCAAAAATAAATTTTTAAAAAATGCTAACATATGGCCACCACATTTTTAACTGATGTGCAAACACAGATATGTGTTTTCAAGTTTCTGTTTCTATTTTGATTTTTATATTGCTATTTTAAAAAATATAAATGGTAAGGGCCTTGTAAAATTAAACTTGTGCCAACCCTGTAACTAATCATTTCACTTCTAGGTATTTCCCTGAAAACAGTAAACATGTGTTAACGGACAGGTGCCCAGTGCTGTTTGGAGCAGCATTATTCATAATAAACAAACCCGGGAAACAACCCAAATGTCCATCAACTAGGGAACAGGTTTCTAAACAACAAAAATTCAATGGAATAAATTTAACAATCCATCAGTTAGCCAGCATCCCTTCCAGAAAATAGGCACTCTATGGAGCGGTACAAAACAGTTTTTCTGAGCAAGAGAGTGAAGCAAAGAAGTTATTGGCAAAAGAAAAGAAAAGATCGGTTCAGGGGCACCTGGGTGACTCAGTCGGTTAAGCTTCCAACTCCTGGTCTCTTGGTTTCGGCTCAGGTCATGATCTCATGATCGGTTGTGGGATCCAGCCCTGCTTATGATTTCCTCTCTCCCCCTCTGCCCTTATCCCTTGCTCGTGGTCTCTCTCTCTCTCTCTCTCTCTCTCTCTCTCTCTCTCTCTCTTTCTCTCAGAAAAAGAAGACGGTTTCGGGCTAAGCCCCATTCGTTGCACAGAAGAGGGAAAGGAAATAGAAGGGATCTTATTTCATGCATTGCCTCACTAGCACTGATCAGGACCTTTCAGGTTGACTGTTCAAAAGTCACATTTTGGGGATGTTGAGGCTGCCGGCATGTCTTGACTTGCCATTGTCGGAGCAAATGACTCCATTCAGGGTCATTGTTTCATTTCCAACAGAATAAGAAAGCTGAGCTGCATCTGTATGATGAAATATGAATCAACAATGAAGAAGGAATGAACCGCTGATACACAGAACACGGCTGAACTTTAGAAATGTTATTTTGAGTGAAAGAAGCCAGACGCCAAAGAGTACACTCTGTACTTCTACGTATCAGACTTTCAGGAACAGTGTTCACGCATTGTAATGGGCGTCAGAACAATGGTTACGACAGAAGGGTAGGCTGTTGACTTAGGAAGGACACACAGGACATTTCTGGAGTGATGATAATGGTCTGAATCCTGAAAGGAATGTGGGTTACTGAAGTAAAAGCATCAGTCAGTAGCACTGCAATGCTATGCCAGTAATTATGTAAATTCTATGTCCCTTAAGACCCCTGTCTCAGCTCAGGTTGTGAGCTCAAGCCCTGCGTTGGGTATGAAGCCTACTTAAAAATAAATAAATAAAAATAAGTAAATAAAACCCCTGTGATTTGGGTTTCATATGTAACATAATTCATCTCACAGGGGCTCACCAGTTTTCTGACCCTGCTTGCAGTTAAAATATTTTTTCTTCTGGGACGCCTGGATGGCTGCCGGTTAAGCATCCAGCTGTGGCTCAGGTCATGATCTCATAGTTCAAGGGATCGAGCCCCCATTGGGCTCCAAGCTGACAGAGCAGAGCCTGCTTGGGATTCTCTCTCTCTCTCTCTCTCTCTCTCTCTCTCTCTCTCTCTCTGCCCCTCCTCCCTCTCAAAATAAATAAATAAACTTAAAAAAATATTTTTCTTCTAATGAATTGGAAGCCAAGTCGACCCCAAACTATCCTCCTGCCCAAGAAATAAAATGGGGAGTCCTCTGAGAGATAAATCATACACACCAGAAGCAAAAACCACTGGGAGTCATAGGCCAGGAGAATAGCCAGGTAAGACCTCAACTGAAGCCTGAGTGGATTATCCATGTTATAGACGGAATGCGTCCCCTGAATTTCTCAAGTTGAAATCTTATACCCCAATGTCATAGTATTTGGAGATGGGGCCATTGGAAGGTGATATTGTGTATATATGTACAATATAAATAAATGCATATACAATATCAATAAATATGTTTATTTATAATATATATCTACACAATACCACCTTCCAACGGCCCCATCTCCATTTTTATTTGGTCTGG
>NC_043711.1:4338881-4358881 GCF_006229205.1 Suricata suricatta | reverse complement strand
CATACCTTGTCTCTGCATCAGTACACACCCTCATGTCTGATTTCTTTTTAATCTAATAAGGGGGAGCATTTACCGTTTTTATTTTTTTAATGTTTATTTTATTTTTGAGAGAGAGAGAAAGAGCACAAGCAGGGCAGTGGCAGAGAGAGAGAGGAAGACACAGAACCTGAAGCAGCTCCAGGCTCCGAGCTGTCAGCACAGAGCCCAATGCCGGGCTCGAACCCACGGACTGTGAAATCATGACCTGAGCTGAAGCCGGATGCTTAACCAACTGAGCCACCCAGGCGCCCTGGGGAGCATTTATCTTAAAAGAGTGAATTGTTTTATCCTTAAGGGAAAAAATTGTCATTATACTAGAAATCAAAATATTTACCTAGACAGATAATGGTGACCAGAAAATAAATTTTTTCTGATATGTCTTTGATCATAAATGGGTTTGTGACTAGTTGTCGATAGCAGCATATTCTGAAACTCTTCCCCTCCAAATGAGAAAAAAAATCAAACAGTAAAATTTATCATCAGGTAATCTCCAAAATACAGGCTGACTCTTTTCCTTCCTTTTAAACAAGTTTAGATATTCCCAAATAATAGTTTAAGTGATAGTTTCTACAGAGCTCGTGCCTGTGCCCACATGCTTCTTTGAGATCAGGAATTAGCATCAAGTTTCCACTTATAGGATACAGTAACAGTATGCAGCATGCAAATACTTCTGACCAGAAATCTTAAAGTACCAAAATATGTTTTTTATCTGTATCTCTAAAAATATTTATAATTCTGATATTTTCCATGGCAAAGACAAGTCAAGTGCACCTTGCTATAGATAGCATGAAGAAGTAAACATCATACAACAGAATGATGCAGGAAATATCCTAGACGAAAGGCATACCACATGTATTAACCAAGGGCCACCTGTGTCTCATTGCCATGTCCCTAGTCACCTTTTTAGGGGGGGAAGCAGAAATGGAAGCAGACAGCATGAAATGCCTAATGTCCAACTGAGCAGCTACACTCAAAGGGACCCTTACCACCGCCTCACCAGCTTTATTGAGGTATAACTGATAAATACAATTGTGTACATTGTGAACAGTATGGCGCGCCCGGGTGGCTCAGTCAGTTGAGTGCCTGACTTCGGCTCAGGTCATGATCTCACAGTTGGTCGGCTGGAGCCCCACATTGGGCTCTGTGCTGACGTCTCAGATCCCGGAGCTGCTTCGGATTCTATGTCTGCCTCTCTTTCTGCTCCTCCCCCACTCACGTGCTCGCTCGCTCTCTTAAGAATAAATAAACATTAAAAAATAATAAAATAAAGGGTACAGCGTGATGAGTTGACATACCTATACATTGTGAAAGAATTACTGCAATAAAGCCAATAACACCTCTATCATTCTATGTAGTTACCTTTTTGTGGTGTGTGGTAAGAAGGCTTAAAATTTACTCTCGGCAAATTTCAGTTATACAGTATAATATAGTTACAGTGCTGTACATCAGATCCACAGAACTTGTTCATAGTTTTTTTTGAAATTTTATTTTATTTTATTTTTTTTACTTTATAAAGTTTCATATTTTTTTAACATATGCAATTATTTTCCATCATTTACAATACAGTAGTTACAATGACACTCCAAACAGAAAAGCAAAGTAAAAAATCAAAACACCAACTTCTGTCTCATGTAATTAGACTTATACAGAAATTAGAAGGTTCAGTAACAACTAGTTATTAAATCTTATTTATTTATTTTGAGGGTGGGGAGGAGCAACGAGAGAGAGAGAACCCCAAGCCGGTTCCGCACCATCAGTGGAGAGCCTGCTGTGGGGCTCAAACTCACAAACCATGAGATCATGACCAGAGCCAAAACTCAGGATCAGATGCTTAAGCAACCAAGCCACCCAGGTGCCCCAAACTCACTCATTTTATAAGGGAAAGTTTGCACCCTTTGGCCAATATCTCCCCATTTTCTCCACCCTGGGTCTACTCTGTTATTATAAATTTGAGCTTCCCCCTACCCCCAATTCTATGTATAAGTAACATCATACAGTATTCTTCTTTCTTTGGTTTATTTTACTTCAGGTTCATGCACATTGTCATAAATGGCAGGATTTCTACTGTTTTATGGTTCAACAATATTAATATATAAAAATAATATAGGAGCACCTGAGTGGGTCAGTTGGTTAAGCATCCAAATTCAACTCAGGTCATAATCTCGTGGTTCATGGGCTTGAGCCCTGCATCGGGCTCTGTGCTGACAGCTCAGAGCAGGGAGCCTGCTTTGGATTCTGTGTCTCCCTCACTCTCTGCCCCTCCCCCACTCACAGTCTGTCTGTCTCTCTCTCTCTCAAAAATAAATAAACATTGACAGGAAACTGTTAAAATCCTACAGGAGAAAACAGGTAACAACCTCTTCAACTTCAGCCACAGCAACCTCTTACTTGACACGTCTCTGAAGGCAAGGGAAATAAAAGCAAAAATGAACTATTGGGACCTCATTAAGATAAAAAGCTTCTGCACAGCAAAGGAGACAATCAAAAAAACTAAAAGGCAACTGATGGAATGGGAGAAGTATTTTGCAAATGACATATCAGATATAGGGTTAGTATCCAAAATCTATAAAGAACTTCCAAAACTCAACACCTCAAAAACAAATAATCCGGTGAAGAAATGGGCAGAAGACATGAATAGACATTTTTCCAAAAAAGACATCCAGATGGCCAAGAGACACATGAAAAGATGCTCAATATCACTCATCATCAGGGAAATACAAATCATTATCTCTTTTTTTTAATTACTTTAATGTTTATTTATTTTTGAGAAAGAGAGAGAGCATGAGAGAGGGAGGGGCAGAGAGAGAGACACACACAGAGTTGGAAGCAGGCTCCAGGCTTTGAGTTGTCAGCACAGAGCCTGATGCGGGGCTCGAACTCACAAATGGTGAGATGGTGACCTGAGTCCAAGTTGGACACCCAACCGACTGAACCACCCAGTCGCCCCAGGGAAATACAAATCAAAACCACTTTGAGATACCACCTCACAGCAGCCAGACTGGCCAAAATTAACAACTCCAGAAACAACAAATGTTATCGAGGATGTGGAGAAAGGGGAACCCTCTTGCACTGTTGGTGGGAATGCAAACTGGTGCAGCCACTCTGAAAAACAGTGTGGAGATTCCTCAAAAAATTAAAAATAGAATTACCCTACAACCCAGCAACAACACTACTAGGAATTTATCCTAAGAATACAGGAGTGCCGATGCATAAGGGCACGTGTACCCCAATGTTTATAGCAGCACTATCAATAATAGCCAAATTATGGAAAGAGCCCAAATGTCCATCCACTGATGAGTGGGTAAAGAAGATGTGGTTTATATATACAATGGAATATTACTTGGCAATGAAGAAGATTGAAGTCCTGCCATTTACAACGACGTGGATGGAACTGGAGGGTATTATGCTGAGTGAAATAAGTCAGCCAGAGAAAGACAGATATCATATGTATTCACTCATATGTGGAACTTGAGAAACTTCACAGAAGACCATGGGGAAAGGGAAGGGGTAAAAAAATGGTTTCAAACAGAAAGGGAGGGAGGCAAACCCATAAGAGACTCTTAAATATAGAGAAAAACCAAGGGTTGATGGGAGACAGGGGAGAAGGGAAAATGGCTAACACTGTATGTTAGCCAACTTCACAATAAATTATATTTTAAAAAAGAAAAATTATATATAATGTCAATGTGTTATCAACACAACATATTAATATCGATTTATTAATCATAATTAATCTATAAGTATGTAATTAAGGTGTGTTACTATATTAATCACATATTTTATTAAATGATATTCTGTTGATATATTTATAAATATATACATTTATATATAGTATATAAATAATATGTACAAAATAAATCTTATAATCTATAATTCCATATATATTAGCATTCTATTTATAATAAAAGAATATATATCACATTTTCTTTATCCACTCACCTATTGGTGAACACTTAGGATATTTCCACATCCTGCCTTTTGGGAGTAATGTTACAGCGAGCAGGAAGGTGCCCATATCTCTTCAAGATACTGATTTTGTTTGCTTCAGACACATACCCAGAAGTGAGATTGCCGTACTTCTATTTTTTGTTTTCTGAGAAACCTCCATGTCATTTGCCACAGTGGCCACGCCAATTTACATTCCCACTAACAGCGCATATGGGTTCTTGTTTCTCCACTTCCTCGCCAACAATTGTTATTTGGGGTTTTTTGTTGTTGTTGTTGTTGTTGTTTTCGTTTTGTTTTTTTTTTTTTTTTGGTAAAAGACTTTCTACAAGGTATGAAGTAACATCTCTTATGGTTTTGATTTCCATGCTGAGAGATGTTGACCACCTTTTCATGTATCTGCTGGCCATTTGTATCTCTTCTTTGGAAAAAGTTTACTCAGGTCCTTTGCCCATTAGTTCTTTGGATTTATTTTTTATTTTTTATTTTTTTTTTTTTGCTGTAAGGTGTATGAGTTGACTATATATCTTGAAGATAACTCTTTATCAGGTAAATGGCTTGCAAATATTTTCTTTCATTCAGTGGGTTGCCTTTTCACTGGGTTGATGGTTTCCTTTGCCTTGCAGAAACTTTTTAGTTTGACATAGTCGCGTTTGTGTATTTTAGGTTTTGTTGCCTTTGCTTTTGGAGTTGGTTCCGAAAAATCATCACCAAGACCATTTCAAAGAGCTTGCTTGCTTGTTTTCTTCTAGAACTTTTAAGGTTTCTGGTCTTACATTCAAGTGTTTAATCCATTTTGAGTTAACCTTTGTGTGTGGTGTAGGATAGGGAGTCCAGTTTCATTCCTTCGCACATGGCCACCCAGTTGTCCCAAAATCAGTTGTTGGAAAGACTGTTATTTTCCCATTGTATACTCTTGCTTCATTTGTCATAAATTAATTGCCCATTTTTTAAAAATGTTTTAATGTTTATTTTTTTTATTTTTGTGTGAGAGAGAGAGACAGAACACAAGTGAGGGAGGAGCAGAGAGAAAGGGAGATACAGAATCCGAAGCAGGTTCCAGGCTCTGAGCCGTCAGCGCAGAGCCCAACACGGGGCTCGAACTCACAAGTTCTATGAGATCAGAACCTGAGCTGAAGTCAGACGCTTAACTGACTGAGCCATCTAGGTGCCCCAAATTGCCCATATTAACTGCCCATATGCTCAGGTCTATTTATCGGCTCTCTATTGTGCTCCATTAATTTGTGTCCGTTTTTATGACAGTACTGTGCTGTTTTGATCCTATGTCCCTGTCCAGCTTTGGTATCCAGGCAATACTGGCCTTATAAAATAAATATGGGAGAGTTCTCCCCTCTTCTGTTATTTGGAATCATTTGGGAGGGACTGGTATTAATTCTTCTTTAAATGTATGGAAGAATTAACCAGAGAACCCAGCTGGTCCTGGACTTCTGTTTGTTGAGAGACTTTTGATTTGTGGTTAAATTTCCTTGCTAGTCATTGGTCTGTTGATCATGATTTTCTATTGCTTCATGATTTAATCTCAGCAGATTGTAGATTCCTAGAAATTTGTCCATTTCTTCTAACTTATCCAACTGTTTTGCAGCATTCCATAACTTTTGATATATAATATTCCCACCTTCATCTGCTCCGTGACATGTTTTCATTTCCCTTTTGATTTCTCCTTTGCCCCACTGAGTATTCAGGACTGGATTGATTAATTTCCATATATTCGTGAATGTTTCCATTTCCTTTCTGTTACTGATTTCTGGTTTCTTATCACTGTGGTTAGAGACGATACTTGATTTGATTCCAATCTTCTTAAATTTTTTTTTGTGAAGTAACATATGATCCATCCCAAAGAATGTCCCATGTGTACCAAAGGATGTGTATTCTGCTGCTGTTGGATGAAATGTCCTGTGTCCCGTTAGGTCTATTCAGCCCAAAGTGCCGTTCACAGCCCATGTTTCCTTATTGATTTTTCACCTGGCTAATCTACCCACCCTTGAAATGGGGTATTGAAGTCCTCTATTATTATTACATGACTGTTGATGTCTCCTTTCAGGTTTTCTGATGTCTGCATACCATGGGAAACAATGCTGGAGAGATATATATGTTTGTTATATCCTCTTGATGAAGTGACTCCTTTATCATTATATAATGACCGTGTCTCTTGTAACAGTTTTTATTTAAAGTCTATTTTGTCTGATTAAAGCATAGTTGCCCCTGCTCTCTTTTGGCTTCTGTTGGTATGAAGTGTCTGCTTCTGCCCGTTCACTTAGAGCCTTTCTGTGTTCTTAAGGCTGACATGTGTCTCCTGTAGGCAGAATATAATCATGTCTTGGTTATTTTTTTAATCCACTCATCCACTCTTTGTCCTTTTTTTTGAGAGAGAGGGAGAGAGAGAGAGAGAGAGAGAAACTATGCAAGCAGTGGAGAGGGACCAAGGGAGAGAAAGAGAATCTCCATGCTCAGTGCAGAGCCCAATGCAGGGCTCAATGTACCCTGACATGAGCCAAAAGCAAAATTCAGATGCTCAACCGGCTGGGCCACCTTGGTGCCTCCACTCTATGTCTTTTGACTGGAGAATTTAATCCATTCACAGTTAAAGGAACTGTTGATAGGTAAGGACATACTACTGCCATCTCATTGTTTTCTGGCTGTTCGTAGCTCCTTTGTTCCTTTATTCCTCTCTTGCTGCCCTCCTTTGTGATTTGACAGTTTTCCATAGTAGCTTTGATTCATTTTCCTTTATCTTTTTTGTATCTACTATCAGTTTTTGCTCTGTGGTTCTCACGAGACTTACATAAAACACCCCATAGTTAAAAAATCTTTTTTAAGCTGATTACAGCTTAACTTCAACCACATAAAATAAACAACTCTACCCTCTTACTTCCCCCTCACCATATTTAGGTTTCTCTGGGTTAATTACCAAAACACTATTGTGTTTCATTAGCAGTGTCTCATTTTCTTGATTTTTCATGTTCCTTGAAGTCTTGCATTGTTGTCTTCAGATTTGAAGAATGCCTCATGTCTTTCAGTCTTTACTAACTGGCTGCAGGAGAGAGATGCCTTCACCAGTCAGCACTACTAGGGATTCTTAGGCTCTCAGACCTTCTCTATGGATGTAGCCACAGCACACTTCCTGTTCCTTCTTGGGGGGAATTCTTAAGATTGTACGATTTCTGTGGATCCTGTGAAGCCACACCAAATGCTGAGAGCGTCTTGTTTGCTTTCCCCATGGCGGTGCCCTGAAGTGCTCAATGTTGTCTGTCTCTTCCTTACCCACCCATATTTGTTGAGTGCCTAATGTATCAGGCACTGTTCTCAATACCTGGTATTCATCAGTAAATTTCAAACTCTTGCTATCACGGAGCTTGCAAGCCAAAGATGGGTCTCTCTCATCTGCATCTCATCCTACATACCAGACTCCACCACTCCCTGAAACAAGAAGCCTCTGGTTGCTAAAGATGCATCATTTTATTAAATCCTCCAAACAAGCCATGACAGATGGTGTGTTCCAAAGATGAGTGTCCCAACATCTCCCATCCCAATGGGCCTTTCCACAACTGGAACTTGCCCCTCCAGAGTCACTTTCTCTACCTCCTTAGACTTGGGTGGGCTCTGAGGAAAGAATAGCAGATGATATAAGTGGCTCTGAGGTATAGTGTTAGACGGTCCTGGCAGCTTCCACTCCCTGCTTCTTGGAATCCAGCCACCATGAGAGCCTGCCATGCTGTAAGAAGCCTGAGCCACATAGAAAAGACAGGTGTAGGGGCGCCTGGGTGACTCGGGTGGTAAAGCAACCAACTTCAGCTCAGGTCATGATCTCACAGTTGGTGGGTTCAGGTCCCGAGTTGGGTGCTGACAGCTCAGAGCCTGGAGTCTGCTTCGGATTCTGTGTCTCCCCTCCTCTCTCTCTCTGCCCCTCCCTTGCTTGCACTCAGTCTCTGTCTCTCTGTCTCTCTCTCTCTCTCTCTCTCTCTGTCTTAAAAGTAAATAAGCATTAAATTTTTTTTTTAAAGAATACCTTCAGATTCAGGACTGCAACTTTAATTCTTCCTGGGTCTCCAGCCTGGTGGCTCACCCTCCAGATTTCAGACTTGCAAGACCCGACAGTTGTGTGAGTCATGTCCTCAAAATAAATCTCTACCCATACATGTTCATCCTATTGATTCTGTTTCTCTGGAGAACTCTGACTAATACAGCATTTATGCCATCTTGAATTACTATACTTAGGGGCTATCTAGAAGGGAGATGAGCAGTATTTTCCGTAAAGGTCCAAGTGCTAAATATTTAAGGCTTCACAGGCCATTTGGCCTCTGTCACAGCTACTTAACTCCACTACTGGACCACAAGAGCAACTACTCACAATACATAAACAAATGACCATGGCCGTGTTCCAATAAAGCTTCACTTGCAAAAACAAGGGATGGCCTGCTGACTCCTGATCTAGTTTATAAGTAGAACTCCAGTCTCTCTTCCTTATCCTGTATCCCCAGTACCTAGAAACATGCTCACACATTAAAAAGCTCCAGTAAATATTTGTTGAGTAAATAAATGAGTGAATGAAAAGGTGTTGTCCAATCTCACTCTGGTAAATCAATTTTTTTGTACCTTAACATCCTAACTTTAATCAGCAGCAATGTTTAATCGTAAGCTTTAGTATCTCTCTGAAAGTTTGATAATGGAGGGTTTTGCTCAATTTGAAGGAATGTTTCTATAGATTTTATTAGTCATGTATTTAAATATCATATCTAAAATTTGTCAAAGCCTTTCTAGGGAAATGGTTTAGGCTAATTCTGGAGTCTTCTGTTTATTCTATGAGCTCTGCATCTCCAGGCCTTGGTTTCTTCCTGCTGATGTGGAGTTCAGGATGTGTCTCTCATAGCGCTGATTTTGGTCACAGGCCCCACGATCTAGTTGTCTGCTCAGCTTTGAGTTTGAAACTTCCAATTCTCCTGGGGCACCGTGGTCTCAGACAGCAGAGCAAGCGACTCTTGATCTCGGGGTGTAGCAAGTTCGAGCCCTGCGTTGGTGATAGAGATCACTTAAAAATAAATAAATAAACTTTTTTAAAAAGGCAACTCCAATTCTACTGCCTGTTTTATTTGCTATAAATTGATTCAGGAGAGGAGTGATATGTTATATCCACTGATTTAGCCTAAGAATAAATTATATCCTTGGGTTTGCTCAGTGTGTGGGTCAGAAGAGAAGGTAAGGCTAACCCTGCTAGTTTCCATATGTGTTTTTTCCTTCTTCTTTCCTTCTTCTTCCTTCTTCCTTTCTTCCTTCTTTCCTTTCTTCTTTCTCTCTCTCTCTCTTTCCTTTCATCCTTTCGTCCTTTCCTCCTTCCTTTTTTTCCTTTTTCTTTCCTTCCTTTCTCCCTCTTTCCTTCCTTCCTCCCTCTTTTCTTTCTTTTTCTTTCTTTCTTTCTTTCTTTCTTTCTTTCTTTCTTTCTTTCCTCTCTTTCTCCCCCTTTCTTCTTTATTTCTTCTTTCTCTTTCTCTTTCTTGAGTATAGTTGACACACAGTGTTACACTGCTTTCAGATGCACAACATCGTGATGCAACAGTCTGTGCGTTGTGCTGGGCTCAGCACAGATGCAGCCACCACCTGTCACAATACCATTGACCCATTGACTATATTCTTTATGCTGTGCTTTTCATCCCCACAATTTACTCATTCCATAACCGAAGCCCCTATCTCCCACTCTTCTTCCCCCATTTTGCCCAGCCCCCCACCCTCTTATGTTTCTTTCTAAGTAATCACCTTGATAAATACCCCAAAACTTCCTCCTATTTCTTGAATCCACTTACACCACATTTGGAATTTCCTAGAACTGCCCCAGCCTTTGAGGTTCTGGTTTCCTCTGGGTTTCTTTCTTAATAATCTTGTTCTTGTCTGACTCATTTTAAATAAATACTTCCAGTTTATACTCTTACAGGGGCTGCAGTAGAATGCATGCTAAAGAAAATAAGACAAAATGTTAGCAACTGATGCATCTGGATGAAGGATATGTGGTTGTTCACTGTACCTTTTTTATTCATGTAACTTTTCTTGAAATCTGAAATTATTTCCAAATACTGTTTTTTTTCTATCATGGAATGCCCCTCGAGTCTGCATGTCACCCGAATGCAGGTTTCATGCCAGTCTTCTCTGTATCCTTCCAATTTTAGTGTCTGTTCTGCCAATGGGAGCTCCAGATACTTCCTTCTTTAAAATGTTTTAATGTTTATTTACCTTTGAGAGAGACAGAGAATGAGTGGGGAAGGGACAGAGAGAGAGAAGGACACACAGAATCTGAAGCAGGCTCCAGGCTCCGAGCTATCAGCACAGAGCCCAATGTGGGGCTCAAACCCACAAAACGTGAGATCATGACCTGAGCTGAACTCAGACACTTAGCCAACTAAGCCACCCAGGCTCCCCAAATACTTCTTTAAAAGAAGTTGCCTATAGACGCAATCTCAAAGTCTTAACTTGTCACTAATTTCTCAAGCCACTCTGATGCACCTTGAATCATTCATGCCCCTGAGAAGAGTTAACCACTCATGATTCTGATGATTCAGAATCTGGAGGATATTTTTAGTTCTCATCTTAACGGACTTTTTGCAGTATCAGATATCATTAAGCACTACTTCCTCCTTTGAAGTGCATTCCTTGGGATCTTGATTTTCCTCTTTCTTGTTTGGGTGTTGTTTCTCAAGCTTTGGTGCAGTTCTGACCTCCTACTGAACCATTACATACAGAAGTTCCTCCATGCTTGATCTTAGACCCGCTTTTCTGCTACCTCTTCACTTGTTATTCTAAGAGATCTCATCCTTGCCCCGAACATCCTTTACATAAATATACCAACAACTCTTAAATCTCCATCCCAGCCAGAGAGTTTCAATAGCCACAGAACTTACTTAATATTCCCACATGGCCACTTCAGAGGGACCTGGAAATTCCATACATCCCAAAATGACCCATGAGCTTCCAGGGTCCCCAAATTGCTAAATGCCACTTATCTATCCAGTTGCATGAGCCACAAGTCTTGGCTTCTCTTTCTTTTCCCTCCCCCTATACTCAAAGGTTTGCCAACTCCTGTCCTTTGCTATCTCTTACATGCACGCACTACGTCTCCATCTGCAAACCTAATACACCATCCCAAACCTCCTACTCTCTCTTAGCTGAGTAATCCCATGGGCCTCCTTGCCTCTACCCTCTGCTTTTCATTGTAACTCGACATCCCTACCACAGAGATCTACTCAAAACGCTAATCTGACATCTTGTATTCCTAACACTCCATTGTGCTCAGGGTAAAACTGGCCGGCATCCTCGAGCTTGCACGGCCTAACCCTTTCCCCCCATTTCACACTGCTGTGGTCACTCTCCTACCTCTGGCTTTTGTACGTGCTGCCCTGCCCACCTGGAGCTCACTTCCCCAAACTCTCTCTTCGCCTGATGCCCTCAGGACCTTCAATCCCATCTCCCTGTGACCCAACTGATAACAGCGTCCATAGTTTGAGGGAAGCACAAGGCACTATGCTTTAAGCCCATTCGCTAACTGAATACTCCTAAATGCCCATGAGATGCAAAATGGTTTCCAATTTTACTATTGAAGACACCAGTCACAAAGAGGTCAATGCACTTGCACATGGGTGCACAGCTCAGCTAGCACTGGCAAAGCGAGGGCTTGAACACAGCTCTGCGTGAGTCCAAAATGCACACTTGGTGGGGCTCTTGGGAGACTCAGTCACTGAAGCCTCCAGGTTTGGCTCAGGTCATGATCTCATGGTTCGTGAGTTCCAGCCCCGCATCGGGCTCTGTGCTGAGCTGACTGCTCAGAGCCTGGAGCCTGCTTCGGATTCTGTGTCTCCCTCTCTCTCTGCCCCTCCCATGCTCATGCTCTGTCTCTCTCTGTCTCTCAAAAAAAAATTTTTTTAAACATGAAAAAAAAAAGAGAGAAGGAAACCGTGCCATTTGCAGCAACAGGGATGAACCTGGAAGACATAATACTACATGAAATAAGACAGACACAGATTGTAAGACCAATACCACAAGATTTTATTTACATGTGGTATCTATAAAGTAGTCAGATTCATAGAAATCTGACCCCGGGGGAAACCAGGTAATTGTCACTCACATTCAATAGGGGTAGAGTAGCAGTTATCCAAGCTCTAGATATTTTGAGTAAAGCACAAGGCACTATGCTATTAAACCCATTGTCTAGAACGGGTTTAATAGAACTAGAGCTCCACTGGACAACGTTCTAGAACTGCACTGGACAACATCGTAGAGCTCCACTGGACAACACTATGCCGGTAGCTGACACTACCGTGTTGTGCACTTCCAATATTGTTAAGAGGGCAGCTCTCATGTTAGGTATTCTTAACGCCATTTGAAAAATTGCTCTGCAGACCGTCTCCACTCCTTCCTCATCATACACACACACACACACACACACACACACACACACACAGGCACATGAGAAGTTGGTCAAGGCTTCAGGCTTTCCACTCTGCTTCCATCACTGGAAATTCATCCCACAGGGCTGCTGGGGGCGGGGGGGGCCGGGGGTGAAGGGTCTCAGCTTAGTGGCCTCATCCCCATCCCCATCCCCATCCTGGGTAGCAAGGGTTTCCTGAGCCTGTGGGAAGCAAGAGAGGGATGAGAAGAGTCTTGACTTCACAGAGAGGTTAGAAAGCGCACTTGAAAAACCTGAGAAACCTCAGACAGGAAACCCAGCCTCCAAAGAGTACTGTCCCTGGGATGGTGCGAGTGGGCCATCACTGCTTTGTACACCCCACCCCTTGTGAAGGGTCTGGATTTCCAACCCAGCCTCTCATACAACTCCACAGCCCCTGATCCCAAACCCTAGAAGCCAAAGGTTTTGGAATCCAGCATTTACACTGGTAATTTCACATAAATGGATAGATAAAGATATAGATGATGATATAGATGATGATACAGATAGATATAGATCTGACCTCACCTCCCACACAGGACTTCTAAACCCTAGTCAATTCCTAAGTAATAAAAACACTAGGAAGCACCTTTGCTCTGTGAGGTGACTCTATGTGGAGTGTGAGGTGGGGGACCCCCGATGACTCCTTGTTGGTGGCTGAGAATTGCTTATTGGTGTCAAGAAAAGCCCCCACAGATTTGGTGACCAGAAGAGCCAAATGTGGTTCTGTGTGAGTAAGGGAGCAGACTCATACCATATAAGTTACCTCATATTGGAGGGTATTCATACTGTATATATCATACATACATTACTACCACACACCACGGGCTTCTGGAACAGCACCCATTAATCTAGCATTCTAATATCCTTATTACAGGATTATCTGAGCTAGGGAATAAGTAAACATCATAAACACATTCATATGAGTTCAGTCCATTTGGGCTGAAAGAGTTTATGAAGATCTTTCTGTCTGGGGATTTTATGGTTGTAGAAGCAGGACAATGAATCCATGGTTGTCTTTTTTTTTTCAACCTTTTTATTTTTATTTTATATTTTGAGAGAGAGAGAAAAAACGTGCATGCAGGGGAGGGGCAGGGGGAGAGAGAGAATCTTACCCAGACTCCACACTCAGCACAAAGCCCAACATGGGGCTAAATCTCACAACTAACTGAGAGATCAAGACCAGAGCCCTAACCAACTGAGCCACCCTGGAACCCCTCTGTGGTTGTCTTTACATCATATTTTTCGGGGCGCCTGGGTGGCTCAGTCGGTTAAGCCTCCGACTTCGGCTCAGGTCAGATCTCACACTCGTGGGTTCGAGCCTTGCGTCGGGCTCTGTGCTGACAGCGAGCTCAGAGCCTGGAGCCTGCTTCGGATTCTGTGTCTTCTTCTCTCTCTGTCCGTCTCCTTCTCATGCTCTGTCTCTCTCTGTATCAAAAATAAATAAAACATTAAAAAAAGTTTTTTAAAAAATCATATTTTTCTAGAATTGCCTTTGTAACGTTGTAAACCCCCATCTTGGCAAGGGTGACTTTATAACCTTACAGATGTCCCATTGTACCCCCTCTCCTGTGAATTGCTTCTTTTTTTAAGTTTATTTATTTATTTTTGAAAGAGAGAGAGAATGAGCACAGGAGGGGCAGAGAGGGAGGGAGAGATAGAATCCCAAGCAGGCTCCATGCTGTCAGTTCACTGCGCGATGAAGGGCTCTATCTCACCAACCATGAGATCGTGACCTGAGCCGAAATCAAGAGTTGGTCACTTAACGGACTGAGCCACCCAGGCACTCCATTGTTCCTTTGTTGCACACCTGTGTGTCACTGTAGAATTCCGTGTGTACGTTGGTGTGAAGGCATTGAGTGCTTACCGAGAGCCTGGCACTGTGCACTGAGTGTGTCCTAAATACATCAGACTCCTGTAACCACCTGTGTCAGTGGCTAGGGATATCATTGCAAAGTAGCACAAAATGGGTGCCTGAAACAAAGACATTGATTCTTTCACGGTTCTGGAGACCCGAAGTCCAAAATCAAAGAGTGGTCAGGACTGGTTCTTTCTGAGGCTGCAGGGGGTCTGCTCCAGGTTTGAGCCGTCTTGATTTTTAGATGTCACATGGCATTGCCTCTGTATGCGTGTCTGTCTCCAAATTAGCTCTTTTTACAAGGACGCCGGTCATACTGGATTAGGGCCAAGCCTAATGCCCTCATTTTAACACAATTACCCCTGCAAAGACCCCATCTCCAAATGAAGCCTCATTCTGAGGCCCTGAGCTGGTAGGGCTCCCACATAGGAATGAGGGGGCCCACAATTCAGTCCCAACTTTTCTGTATTCTACGAGGTCACTTGGAAGTGACGAGAGTTATTAACCGTGTGATCTTGGGCCAAGCTCCCTGAGCCTTAGTTTCTTTGCCTGTAAAATGGGAATTAAAATAAAATAGTGCCCTCCTGCCAGAGTCTTTGCAAAGCAATTAGGGCCTGGGAACAGTAAGCATTAATAAATGTCAGCTGTCATTACTGTCACTATTGTCAAATTCCATCTGTACGCCTTGGGCATTGGTAACATCCTGCAACATCACGGGGCCCAAGTATCCTCGCTGTGGGTCACCCCCAGACCCAAACAGCCCAGGAAGTAGGACAGTCTGACTCTCAGATCCCAAAACTACCAAGAAAGGCACCGACAGCCTTGAAGGCCTGCGTCCCCGGGCAGCAGGGAACGGAACCCACCCCAGAAGGAAATCCACACAGGAGAGCTCCCGAGTTTCTCACGGCTGCCAAGGGTAGATACTAAATATACTGGGTTGAATAATGTCGCCCCCACCCCCAGCCGAAAAAAAAAAAAAGCTTGCGTCCTTCCTGGAACCTGAGAATGTGACCTTCTTTGGAAATAGGGTCTTGGCAGATATCACCAGTTAAATTAGCACGAGGTTGCACTGAAGTGATGTGAGCCCTCCTTACACAAACAATATATAAAAAGTGTGAGCCGTGTCCTTATACAAACAGAAGAGAAACAGATAAGACACAGAGAAGGAAAACAGTTATGGCCCAAGGGAGGCAGAGATGAGAGGAACGTCAGCAGCCAGGGAGGGCCAGCGCCCACCGGAAGCTGGAAGAGGCAGGGCCTTCGGAGAGGGCACCTGCCAACACCTTGAATGTGAACTTCCGGCCTCCAGGACTGGCAGACAAGAGTCATCTGGTGCTCCAAGCCGCCCAGTTTATGGCACTTTGTTACAGCAGCCCCATGACACTAATGCCACTGGAGTCTCCCCACATCACCGGGAAGACACACGCAGGAAACCCACGTAGCTCCTCTGTCTCTGCAGGGCTGTTTGGCTCATGCGTGAATCCCCACACACCTCCCTCCCCACCCTCTCTCTCTGTACTCGGTTCCCTCCATGCTTCTCTCTCTCTTAACGGCCTCCAATTTCTAATCAATACCCTCTGGAGAGCCAGGCCTGCCCTGTTCCTGTGCAGGGGATCTGATTGGCCCGGCTTGAGTCATGTGTCTATTCTTGTGGCCCAATCAGCTACCCCAGAGGACTGCCATCACCGGGTGCTACTCAAAACGAGACAACGACCAGGCTTCCTGGGTACCCGGAAGCTGGTCCCTGGACAAAGACTTCTGGAGAGCACCCTTCCCCCAACAAACCTGGAGCTGCACCACGTGCAAGGTTTTGGACAGCACGGCGGAAGTCCAGCGGAAGCATCCAGCAATGGCGACAGGCCGTAACAGGCATTTGCCAATGTGAGAACCAGACTCGAGCTGTCTTGGACAAATGGCCACGATGATCACTCTGAGGTAGGGCACCCACACACACATTCTTTCCCTTTTATTTAACCACACCCTTGAGCATCAGAGGTCCTTGATCTGCTCTGGAGATAGGACTATGACTCCTCCTGCGTGGGCCCCTACTACCGACTCCCAGCCTCCAGCCGCTCTGACGGGAGGTGGGGCTTCCAGAGACCTGCTTGGTGATCTTGCAGCCACTGCAAAGCGGCTTCTGCCTGTAAGGCCCTTTGATAAGCCATTTCTCATCCAGCTGGACTAGCAGACCTTTTTCTCCCACTTAACAGCTTCTTGGGCCTTGAGAGGTCATTTTGCACTTCCTATTCACAGAACAGCCAGCTCCAGGATGGGGGACATTCATAAGCGTCTGCTCAACACCAGTTCTGCCCACTCAGGAGGGACTCTTGGAGAACTGATAGAGGTGAGTCCGGCAAAGGGCATTTGCCTCCACATCCGCCTCCTCGATGCCCCTCCCACACACCCCCTGTCTGGCCAGTGCAGGCCACTCTCCCAACTCTGCCTCCCTCATTCCCTTACCTCCTCCTAAGGCCCCTCCAGGTCATCTGCTCTATGGGGACTTCTCTGCCCACCCCAACCCCTTTTGTCCTGCATAAGAAGCCGAGATCCTGCATCAGGGACTCAGTCGGATTAAGCATCCAATGTCAGTTCAGGTCACGATCTCACAGTGGGTGGGTTCGGGCCCCTCATGGGGCTCGGTGCTGACAGCTCAGAGCCTGGAGCCTGCTTCGGATTCTGGGTCTCCCTTTCTACCCCACCCCAGCTTGTACTCTGTCTCTGCCTCTCCCTCTCTTCCTCAAAAATAGGGGAGCTGGCCTGGCCTGGAGACACTGGTGTGCTAGCACATGCCTAACAACCAGTGGGTTCTCCAGAGCAGGGGGACATGAATATGTGCGTTTATTATCAATTGTGTTGGCAAAAATGTGCAGCACAGAATCTGCAAAAAATACGCAAAACGCACTTCATTGCAAACTCCGTCGTCAATTCTGCAGATTGCCTCCTTTGATTTTCCCCACTCCTGGCCCCAGAGCCACCTGCGGTTCCAAGTGACAACTGAACACAGGCTGATTTTATTTCTTTAAAGACTCAGATGAACAGGGCCGACAAAGAAGCCCACGCTCCCTGGCTTGCCAGTAATGTTGAGCAACACCTTTGGTAAATCAGATGATGGTCCGCAGCACAAGACTTCCTCAATTTTTCGTGTGCGATGCACAATGCAACAGCCCGAGACAAGACACACTTTTCAGCGTTAATCCACATGTTTAACCCCATTGCCTCCATCCTGGTCTTAACCAGGCGATCCACACACAATACATTAAGTCGGCCTGAAGCATCTGCACAGAGACGCCTCACGGCTGACTCTAAGCAACCAGCATGAGGTCACGGAACAGAGTTGGCAAGCCAGGTCCCGCCGAATGGTGTTACACAGCACATCCACCACACAGACACAAAGAGTAGGTAACTTCGGGAGCCCAAACAATAATAAGATGGGAAAGAAATCCCTAAAGCATAGGGTGGTTATGTCTCAGATAAGATAACTCGCGCTGCCCGGTATATACTAAAGTCTGGATACTTCGCCGTCATTGTCTGTAAGTCTTCTCTCATCCCGTGCCACGCACGGTCTCCCGCTCCCCCGCGTGGTCTGGTCACACACAGTCATGGTCATAGTGTCAAGCAGGCTCACCTGACAGCCAGCTCGGCAAAGCTGGGCTTATCTGTCTTGCTCAGGGCTGTGGCCCCAACATCGAAAACGGTACCTGAGAGCACAGGAGATACACCAAACCAGTTCCATGCATGAGGTCCCCACGGCACAGTCACACAGACTCCCAGAGACGAGCCCCCCGGAATGCCACAGCAGGGCCGCAGAGGGGTCTTTATTTCTCACGTATTAACATAAATAGGTTTGCTGCTTTTTTTTTTTTTCTGTATGGTTTGCTGATGTTTCTCCAGCCCTGCACAGGGCCTGGCATGTAGATGTTCAATAAATATAAACTGAATGGATTAATATAAAGTACATTGTTGAGCTCCAGCTCAGAATAAATACCGAGTTCGACTCAGGGCAGGAAGGGGAGAGAGACTTGGAGAGTCCTCGAGGGGGGGGGGGTCAGCAGCGGGGACCCCTGCCAAGCCGGTTGAGGTAGAGTAGCCGGGGCGTCACCAGGAGCCCCAGTGAAGGAAGGCAGCATTCATTCTCCGTCCAGCGGGAGGGGCCCAGGCCCAGTGTCAATGGGCCATGGCGGCAAGGCGAATCCAGCAGGGACTCTGGTGCTCACTCGGAAGAGGCCCAAGATCGTGGCGCCCTGTGCAAGCTGCCAGGCAGGGTGTGGGCCCCCCTGTGTGCGCAGGTGGACTCCCAGGCGCTGGCCTGCGCCCAGGTGCAGCAGGCTGCCCCGGGAACCCGAGGCTGAGTCCGAGGAGGATGGAGGCAAGTCCAAGGTCAGGGCCAGGGCTGCAGCCGCAGCGCCCAGCGGCTGCAGGTGCAGGGCGACGGAGACCGAGCAGGGGCCACTGGCCCCTGACACCACCCGCTGCACTTTCAGGTTCAAGAAGACGTAGTAGATGCCAGGCTCAGCCACCATCAGCTCCCTCGTGTGCTGGTTGTAGCTGAGGCCGGGCCCCAGGAACACCCCTGCCAGGCCTGGGTTGCTGTACCAGCGCAGGGGCCCTTCGGTCAGCTGTACTGAAGGAGGAAGAAGAGGGGAGGTTGGCTGAGCACGGGTGTGGGGCAGAGGTGCAGCCCTGGGGAGGGGCGCTGGGGCTCTGAGGGGGGGCGGGTCTTGGAAGGCAGAGGTTCCGGGAGAGAGGTGAGGCTGGTGAGGGAAGGCAGGGTTTTGGCAAGGGAGGGCAATGGGGCATCCGGCCTGGCCGGTGGACGGGGGTCAGGGAGGAAGGGGGGGGTGTCTCAGGAAGGAGGAGAAGACTCTGGGGAAGGGGTAGGAAGGAGAGTCTGGAAGAGGGAGGGGAAGAGGGAGGCGAGCGTGGGGAAGGCCAGAAGAGGGGAAGAGGAAGGTAGGACAGACCAGGGAGGGAGCGTCTGTTAGGGGAAGGAGGTTAGGAGGAGGCGTTCAGAAGCCACGAAGGGAAACGGGAGAGAAGAAAGCCCAGCCCGGACTTCCAGGAACCCAGTGGGAGAGACAGGAGCGGGCTGGGATCTGGGGGATCAAACCACAGGTCGGCGGGGAGCGGGGTCGCCCGTCTGGGGTGCGCACACGGGGAGGTCAAAGGAGGAAAAGCGGCACACAGAGAGGGTCCAGGTAAAGTCAGAGAGAGAAGGTTCAAAGAGGCAGGGGACAGCGTTTAGAGAATGGGAGGAAGCGGATCAGATAGGGGGAGTGGAAGCCCCCCCCCCCCCGCTCTCGAGGGCTCCTCGACCTTGTCGCCACCCCGGGACCCCCGCGCCCCCAAAGGGAATGACGCAGGATACTCACCATCTTGGGCCACCAGCTGCGCAAACACGGCCTGCGGAGAGCAAAGGCGGAAAGTGGAACGGCGGCTCCCCCTCCCGCGGCCGCAGCCCCCGGGAAAGCGGGGGTCCCTGGGGTCTGCGCAGGCCCAGAGCCCCACGGACTCACGGGCACGCAAGCGCACCCAAAGCTGGCGGCTCAACCTGTGCCCAAGCCCCGGGGTCTCCGAGGGCAGAACCTCGCGATTTGGTAAAGAGGAGAGATGGCCTCCGGGGCCCCCGGGAGAGGAAGGGGTACCCCGAGGGTGCGGGAGAAAACTGAGGTTCTCCGGGAGTTAGGAAAGAACCTCGAGTCCCCTAAAAAAAAA
>NC_043711.1:4274058-4338781 GCF_006229205.1 Suricata suricatta | reverse complement strand
GGGTCCGGGACGGCGTCGGCGCGGGGGCACATGGCCGGCGGCAGGCGGCTGCAGCCCGGCCGGGGGCCCCGCACTTTATAGCGGTCCGGAAGTCGCGCTTTCCGGGGCGGGGCGCGCGGGGATCCCGGCGTCCCGCCCCCTCGGCCTTCCGGGCGAAGTTTCCCTAACTTTCTCTTCTCTGAATCTCCGCTCTCCAGCTCCGTCCTTGCCCTCCAAGGTCAACCCCACCGTTTCCTCCTTGTCCCTAGGTCTCTCTCTCCCGTGTCTCCCGGGCGATCTCTCTCTGCCTCTCTGTCTCTCCGGGTGTCTCTGTAATGCTGCACCGCCTCTCTTCTCTGGGCCTCTCTCGCTCTTTTTCTGACCGCTGTCTCCGGAGGAGGCCGCCGTGGATCTTTCCATCTCTCGGCCTCATTATTTCCGTGCGTCTGACTCTTCGTGTCTCTCCTTGTCTCTCTAGGTCTCTGACTCTGATTTTCAGTTTCTTAGTCTCTCAATCTGCCTTTTTCCCTTCCTTCTTGCCGCTCCCTAGCACCCCCTCCCTGCACTGCCCCCCCCCCCCCAGCGCTCCCCTAAATTCAGCATCTCTGCAGAGGGGTCAGAGGACAGCCAGGCCTCAGCCTTCAGCCCTCCCCCCAACCCTCCCTCACCTTCCCGGGAGCCCTGGGCCTTTCCAGTCTTGCCCCCACCCACCTACCTGGGCGCTTCCCGGCAGGGGCCCCCTCTGGACCCCACAAGCACAAGGCTGGAGAGTCCAGATAGAGAAATCCCCCTTGTAGGGAAGAGCCGGGTTTGGCCAAAGCAGAGGAAACTCAAATTTCCCATTCGCTGTCCCCTGGTGGAGGCGGAGGCGGGAGGAGGAGCAGCGCGGGGCCAACGCTCGGCCCCAAAAGAGGAAGCCACCGTTTATTATCAAGAGACCGGCGGCCCTGGAAAAGCCCTGCTCTGCCCTGACCAGCCGGGTGGACACTGCCAAGCCTCCGACCCTCTGCAAGCCTCACTTTCCCTGTGGAAAATGGGAGGGGCCTGTGGGACCCCTGATCTCAGGCCTGCAAGGGGGGTGGGGGGAAGGGAATGTTGGCTCAACCGAAGCCGGATGGGACAGCGCGCCCAGCGGTGTCGCCCTGCGGTGCCGTGTTGTATTGGGCCTCCCTGGGGAATTTCGGGAAGAAAACAATGATGATACCGGCTGTCGTGGGCACACAGGTGCTCAGTGCTTCCGGCGTACAGGAGTGGTTTATAGGTGTGATACCCGACCTCGCTGCCGCGGCACCTGGGGATTGGTTACTTATGCAAATTCTAGCACCGCAAGCTGAGCCTGTTGACGCTCTGGGAGCGGAAACTCAGGAGGCAGGGTGCGGATGAGCCTTCCAGACCATTCTGTAGCTCCCCCCCCCAGCCCCCTCCGCATTGCACCAGCCTCCTTCCTCCGCAAGTGCCTGAATATTCCTTCCCCAGGCCAGCAGGCAGCGGACACTTTCTTACCTTCTTACCGTCTTGCCCTTCTTCGCTTTTGGTTCCAACGTCACTCTGGGCAGAGATGAGGAGCATCGGGCCCGACTGGCGCTTTTTCCTGAAACCCCAGTGCGGTGACGGCTAAGCGATTGTTTTGAAAACTAAACCAAAATTGTTAGCCAGAGGCTGGGAAGCCAAATATAATCTCTCTGGCACAATTCCACCATTTCCCGTCCCCAGGCCACAGCTGTTGGTGACTCTCTCCCACTCCCCTGCCCCTCCCCCAACTCCAAAAGAAAACGGGGTGGGTGGCAGCTAAAATAGAATATTCTGCCGCAAGTAGATTTCCCAACGGAAGACACTGGTTGTTCTCCCCACCAGGGCGGAAAATCAGCCAATTCCAGGGGTGCCTGGGTGGCTCAGTCGGTTAAGCAGCTGGCTTTGGCTCAGGTCATGATCTCACAGTTTGTGGGTTCGAGCCCCGCAGCTGGCTCAGAGCCTGGAGCCTACTTCAGATTCTGTGTCTCCCTCTCTCTCTGACCCTCCCTGCTCGTGCTATCTCTCTCTGTCTCTCAAAAATAAATAAAAGACATAAAAAAATTTTTTTTTAAATCAGCCAATTCTGTTACTTTTTCCTCCGGAGAGGAGCATACACGGGCAGTGTCTGGTCAGAGGAACCCAGCTGAGAGTAGAAGGTTCTCCCTGGAAACCAGAGGGATAAGCAAACCGGCGACCCTGAACGCAGGAGCTGAAATTTCCCCTCCTCAACCATCACCCCCACTCAGGACCCAGGACTGGGAAGATGGGAAAGGAAAAGGCCCGTCTCCTAGGAACCTGACCAACCAGGAAGGAAGATAAACAGATACTGAGGCCAAAGGGCCTCTCCCGATGGCATCGTCCTGCCAAGAAGTTAGTCTGTTAACCTTTTTTTAAGATATTTTTAAATGTTGGGGTGTCTGGGTGGCTCAGTCAGTTGAGCATCTGTCTTTGGCTCAGTTTTTTAACAAAAGATTTTTTAATGTTTTTGTTTTTTGAGAGAGAGAGAGGGCACCCTTGTGAGGGAAGGGCAGAAAGCATCCCAAGCAGGTCCCCGCAGGGCCCCACGCGGGGCTCGATCACACCAACCATGAGAACATGACCTAAGCTGAAATCAAAAGTCAGAAGAAGCTCAACCGACTGAGACACCCAGGAGCCCCTTGGGCCAGTCTGGTTTTGTTTTTTTTTTTAACTTTTATTCATTTTTGAGAGACAGAGAGAGCACGAATGGAGAGGGGTGGGGAGAAAGAGAGAGAAACAGCATCCGAAGCAGGCTCCAGGCTCTGCGCTGTCAGCACAGAGCCCAACACGGGGCTTGAACCCACAAACTGTAAGATGGTGATCTGAGCCAAAGTCGGATGCTTAACGGACTGAGCCCCCCGGGCGCCCCATTAAGTCCTTACCCCCACAGTAGGCCATAGCCAAGGATTGCCTCCGCTGACAAAAATGACAAAGAGAGGTATTTGGGAGACCACAAGCATCACCTTTTCAGATGACCCACATAAAACTCCCCCCCCCACCCTGGAGTCCTGGTTACAGCACCCTTGTTGGGTTTCCTTCCTAGCATTTAACCATCTGAAATATTCTCGTTTATTTCCTTGCAGGTTTTGCCCACAAAATGGTTGGTTATCTCCTGAAGAGCAGCATCTCCATCTGCCTGTGTCCCTTCTCCCTCCAGTGCCTAGAAGATGGCAAGCCTCCATAACATTCATTGAATGAATGAATGAATGAATGAATGAAGTCTAGCGAAACAGTTACCCTCGTGGGCCTAGAGCTCAACAAGCCACAGTCCACGAGCTACAAAATTTTTGTTTGATTTTTTTCTGGTTTAAAGTGGCTGGGGAAAGTCAAAAGAAGTATTCTTTCATAATGTGTGCAAATGATATGAAATTCCAATGTGAGTATCCACTGGCACGAAGCCACGCCCACTCATTCGTGTGTTGTGTGTGGCCGTGTGGGCAAGGCGACGGCAGAGCCGAGTGGTTGCAACAAGGACGGGTCCACAAAGCCCACGCCATTGACTCTCTCTGGTCCATTTCAGAAAAAAAAAAAGTTGCCAACTCTGCTCTAGAGTGTGGAGTTTCGGCTCTCGAAGTTACAGCTGTGTGATCCGAGGTAAGCTGCTTCACCTCCCTGGGTCTCGCCTTTCCTATAGGTCAAATATTAATAGTAGGTCTCAAGGGGTGGTCAAGAGCTTGCTGTGGGCAGAGCTAGGCACAGAGTACGTGCTCAGGAAAGGTGAGCTGGCAAAGATGATCCCTGAATCTTTTACGTCCCCGGTACGTCATCCCCGATATGTAGATGCAAAGATGTCGACGTAGAAAGGAAGATTCCAACAAAAAATTGTAGTCATTGAGCCTCAGTGACTCACAATGACTGTTCTGAACTCCTCCGAGGGACTTGGAAGAGTTCCATAAACTGCACTGCCGCCGCCACCCCCACCCCCCCAAGGAGAGGAAACAAAGCCCAGCAGATCAGGGCAGGATCAGGCCACTGCCGGGGAGTGCCATGACGTGCTGCTGTGGTCGGGACATCTGAGCCAGGCAGCCCTGCCCACTGCGAGGCCCTCAGCATCACCCTGCTGGCACCCCACGTTCCCTGGAGCAGCACCTCTGTGGTCAGTTGTCTCCCCAAGGTGAGCGTGGGCTCAGTTTTCCTTGCCTTTAGGGGCAGGACCAGAATCCTCACCCTTCTCTCCTCAGCGTTCAAGGGGGGAGCTGGGCAGGAAGTAGCTGGAGGGAGGAGCACTGTGTCTTCCCCCTAGGAAGCCCACTGAACAGGCACCTCCTCCAGGAGGTATGCCTTGATTTTTCTTAGCAAAATTCGATTCCTTATCTCTGGGTTCTGCACTGCTCCCCAGCCCCTGCAGGCGGCCTCCCCCCACCCTGTGTCAACTGCTAGCTGGCCAGGATCCTCTGTCTCCCCCAGGGCAGAGGCAAAGCATGACTATTAGCACCACTATTCCTGGTGTCTGCTGAGTAAGTACGCAAGCAAGCAAATGGGGGGGGGGGTGTAAACAAGAAAAGAAGGGGAAAAAGGGAAGGAAAGAATCGAATGGAGTAGCGTTGGCAAGCCACGGCAATGATAACATGTGTTAAAGGAAGAAAGGGACACAGAAGGGGGAATCATGGGTACAAGTTAGGCAAGTCTCTGGAGAAGCTCCGTCTCGGTCTCTACAGCCCTGGATAGGCCAGGAAAACACAGGGCCCCGGACGGGAGAGTGTGTGCCTATAAGGCATGGCCGTGCAAAGCAGTTCAGCTTTGTGGAGGCGGAGTGCTACTCTGGAATTGTGTTTCCAATGTGACACTGCATGTTTAGGAAAGAGGAATGGGTGGGGGGCAGGGGGTCCCATATATGCACAGCTATGTCTCTGTTGAGAAACAGCACCAGCACAAGATCCAAACCGCTCAGCTTCAAATGCCACCTCTGCCTCTGGCTGGTTGTATGATCTTGAGCAAATTCCTTCCCCTCTCTGTGCCTCGGATTTCCCATCTGGGAAGTGTGCCTAACACAGCGGCCGCCTCGTAAGATCACTGAGGACCGGGAGCCAGAACAGCACCTGGCGCGGCACCTACGGTGCTCTATGCAGTCAGCCGTCATTGCTACCGGTGTGGCTGACCGTCTAGGTTCTCCTTGTGCACACACCACCGGGGTCCAGAAACCAGTGTGGACGTCTGAACAGAAAGACAGACAGGCAGGAATGTCCATTACGAACGTGTTGGGAACACAAACAGCCAAAGCAGTCACTAAAAAAAGAAATGGACAGATTATTCTTCATAGAATCGATTTGGTAATCAAGCCGTGGACAGAGTTGAGTCACCTCCTTGGGGCTCCATAGAGATCTCCAAGGGCTAGGAAAACGAATTAAGCTGCAGCATGCTACGGACTGAAATACATGTTTTGCTTTAGAGCGGAGATATATTTGCACAGCACATTTCTAGAAGGTATAAAAAAAAGCAGAGGATCTGTTCATCAGCGATGAGCAGATGTGGTTCTTTACTGCATGTACTTTCGCCCACCTGCATTTTCCGTGTGCTACTGTTTTGCTTTGTTTTGGTTTTTTTTTATGTTGAGTACGGAATTGTGGTCAGGTGTGCACACATGTAGAAAGAAACCAGTAGCCTGAGCTGAAGAAGGGAAAATTTAGCACTGGTGACATCAAAGGCAGGAAGTGGTGTTTCCCTGAGGGCAGTAGAAGGACACAGGGATGGGGAAGCCCCGGGCAGACCAGGGCCAGCCCGCAGGACCCCTCAGAGGGGGCTGGCAGGAGAAGCCAGATCATTCTGCTGGGAAGCAAGCCCAACTGCCCCAGGAAGGAAGTCCCAGCAGGGCCACCACCTGGAAGGGACTCTCCAGCTTGCTCAGGGAGGGAGCCACAAAGCAAACGGACAAAGGAGTACAACAGACAGCTCCATTCAAGTCCTACACAATCACACAAAACCAGACATACACACACAGACACACCACATAGACACGCGCGCACACACTGAGACACATACCCGGACCAAATTATTGATACACAAGAGCAATCACCAAACCTATACACGTAAACAGCCTCAAAGAAACTCAAACTCCCTGGGATATGCAATCAGAGACACATAATATCATGTAGAGACCACCCACCCAAGGCACATAAGTCACACACGGGCGCAAGTCGACCTAGAGAGACACACCAAAACACTTGAAACAAAGACACAAAATACAACGGAACAAAACCAATGGAACCCAGGCCCATCCTTCAAACCGCCCAAGATCCAATCCCCCCCCACACACACCCGTGGGTACCCAGGCTCTCTGGGTGCCTGTCCTTCACATCCTTGAGGACTCTGTAGGTCCTTTTCCTTAGCAGCGGCACCCAGTGTAGGTCGCGGGCGCCCCCTGGTGGATCAGGAGCCTTAACCCCGGGCTGCAAAGCGAGTGGGCGTAGGGGGGAGGATTAGCTTGAGTGTAGCAGAAGGTGCTTTTAAGTCTTTGGTATCAATGCAAAGGCGGGTGAGGAAGGGGTGTGGAGAAGAGGGGGCGGGGAGACGGGAGGCCGGAGCCGGATCGGGGAGGCCTTGAGCTCGAGGACGGAGCCAGGAAGCTGCAGTGGGACTGGGACGGAAGACCCTCAGTCCCCCGGCTCCACCAACCTAGCTCCGCTGCCCTGCCGGGCGCTGCTCGCGGTACCTCGGAAGACCCAGTGCGCCCAGAGGCGGATTCCCATTGGTCCGCGGCCGACCAATGAGTTGCAGCTAGGGCGCCCGGCAGGGGTGGGACGGCCGTTGGCTTAGAGGGAGGGGTGCTTGCCCGCCCCGCCTGGCTCTCGGCCAGAAAATTACCACGAAGGAATCGTCCAAGTTCTAGAATGTCCAGGGCAGAGACTACTGGTGCAACAGAATTGCCTACCATCGCCGACGTGACTTTGACCCTAAGAAAGGTGGGCTAGCCCCTTCCAGGTCCGACCCTTCTCCCAAGCCCTGACGGCTCCCGAGCCCCGCCCACTTATGTGTCATTCTCCTTGTACCACGCCCACTCCCCCCCCCCCGGCCGTCAGCCACCTAGGCCCCGCCTACTCTTACTCCGAGTCCGCCCCACTTCCCAGACATCCCCCTCCCAGGCCTTGCCTGCTCCCCAGGTCCTGCCTATTTCCCAGACATCCCCCCTCCCTACTTCTAGGCCTTGTCCTCGCCCCAAGTCCCGCCTACTACTACGTCCTTCTCCCCGGGCTCCGCCCCGTTGCCCAGCCATCAGCCTCCCCATACCGCCCCCTTCTCTGTCATTCTCCCCAGGCCACGCCCACTCCCCCTACCATCAGCCACCCAGGCCCCGCCTCCTTCTACTCCGAGTCCCGCCCACTTCCAAGCCATCCCCCTCCCAGGCATCACCCATTTCCCCAGCTCTGACTTCCAGGCCCTGCTTAGCCCCCCGTCACGTCCACTTCCCACCCAGTCCATTCTCTCAGCCATCAGCGTCTAGGCCTTGCCCACTCTCCTACCCCACTTACTTTTCTACTTCTCTTTGTCCAGCACCACCCTCTTCCCAGGCCCCGCTCTTCTATTTCCTAGCTGAAATCCTCTCCCCCTTCCTGGGTTCCACCTTTCAGGAACCCTGCGCCCCCTTCTTAGGCCAAGCCTTCAAACCATCCCCATCCCTAGTCTGACTTCCTCAGGTACTCCGTGGCCTGTGGGGTCTCTAGTCATTTTGCCTAATTCTTTTAGGCCCCGCTCCTTTGGTTCCTCCCTTCTGTCCTCCAAGCCCCACGCACAGTATCAAGACCCTACCCCAAAGTTCCTTGTGTGGGATGGGGTGGGGGTGGGGGCTCCTCTCTATTTGGAGCTGGGGAGAAGGCCTTGCCCCCTTGGCCATCCAAGTACCTCCCTACAATGGGATCTCACCCCTGCCAGAGCAGCGTTCACTGTCCGGCCCATCTCTCCCTGCTACGCCCCCAGCCCAGGTGGGTGTGCCCACCCTGTTGCCACACAGTTGATGAATTTACGACGTAGCATCGTGGCCTTGCCCCAGCTCGAGATCCGGGACCAGTGCCTGTGGTCTGGGGACCAATGGAGGACACTTGTCCCCACCTCCTACCGCACACCTGGACCTCCAAGCTGCTGGTGGCTTTGGACATGTTCTGTCTGCTGCTGGGCGAGCCCCCACCCCACCAGTCTTGAGCACCCCCACCCCAATCACGACACCCAGAGATCTGTGGAGGGGTCTGTCTGCCTGTCTTTATCCAGGGGCCCCTAGACTGCTGGCTGGCTGCCTGCCGTTGGCCGTGTGCTTGGGTACCGTTTCTTCATCAGTGTATTTCTGGGGTGACTGGGTCAACATGTCTGTGTGCATGGGGGAGAAAGGGACCCTCTACAAGTGTGACCTCCGGACGTTTACCTGTCTTCCTGGCTCTGTGTGCCCAGAAGAGCTTTTTTTTCTTTTTTGTCAGTCTTGCATATAACTTTATTTTCTCCCTCCAACAATTTTTTTTCAGTCCTTCATAAGATTTGCTGTATGTCTTTTTGAGTTGTGTCTCTGAGTCTGTGTGGTTGTGTCAGACTGTGTGGTTGTATTGTGTAATTGTGTATGTTGGACTCTGTGTGTGGATATACGTCTATGGCCTGAGTTTGCCTGGAGTCTAGATGTGTGCCTGACATATGCCAGCCCCCCCCCCCGCAACTCCCCAGTGGCCAGAGCTGGTGACCAAAGCCCCTCTGCTGGGAAGACGAGGGCAGGCTGGGACACTAGCTTTAGGGTGGGTGGGCCTGACAGCCTGAAACAGGACCCCTGCCCTGCCTGACTTCAGGTGAGGGGCCCCGGGCCCTGCTCACACACAGTATTCACACCATTACCCCCCAGCTCAGACGCAGAGCCAGAGATATAGGCATGAACACACACACACACACACACACACACACCACTTCTGGGAACGCACATGCATAATCACACACACGTCCCTGTGCACAACCGTCTATCCACACAACACATATGCACAGTGCATGATATGTGCACACACCAAGACACACCACATACACACAAACACAGTTTGGAAAACACAAGGTTCCGTACATGCAAAGACAGAGATTCACGCTCACCAAGAAAGAAACCCAAGAAGATTCATGGCCAGGGGCGCCTGGGTGGCTCAGTAGGTTAAGTGGCCGACCTCGGCTCAGGTCATGAACTCAGTTTGTGAGTTCGAGCCCTACACTGGGCTCTCTGCTGTCAGTGCAGAGCCTGCTTTGGATCCTCTGTCCACCTCTCTCTCTTCCCCTTCCTTGCTTGCACTCTCTGTCCACTCTCCCTCTCAAGAATGAATAAAGCATTAAAAAAGAAAAGGAGTCCTCTTACCCTTGCCCCCTCATTTTTCTAACCCCTCACCTGCCTTGTGCACAGGCCCACACCCATACATGGGTCCCTGGGGCTCTGTCCTCCTCTGGTCTTCTGTCCAGACCATCTTCCCTACACAGCCTTCCCCACCCTGCCCCCATCCAGGCTGTGGAGATGCAGGCAGGATAGACTGGCCTGAAGGCCTAAGGAGAGTGAGCCTCAGCTGAGCCAACCGTCTGCCCCTGGCAGTCGGCCTCCCCAGTGAGCCGAGCCAGCACGTTGTTCTTACCCTACATCCAGGGCTTCTCTTGCGATGACACAACCACCAAATACCCCCGGTGGCCCATTACATCACCGAGCACTCAGCACTCATCATCGTGGGTTTCTGAATCTCCCTCATTCCGGGGAGTGGCTGGCCACTTTCACCCTGTGCAATGGTGACATGATTCACCCCTTTTTCTGGCAAAGCGTGAGCCAAAGCCGGGGGCAGGTGCCACCTCTTTTCCTAACCAAACGGGAAATCACACTGCTCGAAGGCTCAGAACTACTCTCCCAGAGGAAATGAATGGTCAGACTCACCGTTTGTTAACACAGAATAGACGAAACGCCTGCCTCTCCACCTTAAGCACAGAGCAAGAGGAAGCAGAGCCCCACCCCACCCCCAACTTACAGGGAAGCCCACCTCCCCATATTTATAAAGCAGGATGCGGGGCTGCCCCTCTTCTGGGGAGTTGGGAAACCTCCCTCTTCCAAACATAGAGGGAACATCCTGCCTCTTTATCCTGGTGAAAAGGGAAGTCTCCACCCCACCGTACCCCAGCCCCACCATTTTCTGGTATTTAGGAAGAAGCCTACAGGCTTCTCCTGGGGTAGCAGGAAGTCCCGCCCCTTCCGGATGTGAGAATCTGCGATCACCGTCTGCAGTAAAACAGGAGGATGGCCCACCCTCCTTCTTGGTGACACAGGAAGCCATGCCCTTCTGCCCAGCTTGGTGGGAAACCGGCCCCTCCGGGGAAGGTGGGGGGGGGGGGGTGGAGAGGGAGAATGCAGGCTGTCTGAGACAAAGGGTTGGGGCTCTCCCACTCTTGCTGCACCCCTGCCCTCCCCCCCCCGGGGGTGACCTCTCCACACCCCAGTGTGGCCGGCAGGCCGGCCTGGGAGAGGTGGTCCAGGTCCAGGGCCTGCAGGTGGGCTTCTAGCCTTCCTGAGCAGCCCCCATGTGGCCGTGGTCTCCAGGCATCTGGGCGCCATCGTGTCTGGTGGCATAAGATGATCACAGATCTCTTAAGGACCCCCTTTCTGGCAGTGTCCCCGCCCAACCCACCTTCCTAAAGTATGAGCAGCTACAACGCCACACCTGCACCAGCCATCCCGAGAATGTCCTCAAGGCCAGGCGAGCCACACTCGGGGTGGGGAGAGGCCATGGGGGGGGCACTGAGGTCAGCCCATGTCAGCCCTCCCCCCCACCTGTCTCCCAGAAAATCCTTCTATTCTGAGCACGCCTCCTCCGGGATGCACTCCATGGCGCATCTGGTGGTGAGTGTTAGTGGGAGGCGGGCCATCCACCAGGCAAGGCCAGAGAATGCTCCGTTGTCCACCACCCCCACCCACGTGCTTGGTGCCGGCTGCACCAGGCACGGCTTCCACAGAGCTTGTGTGTGCCCTTGGACTTGGGAGGGCTGGAATGGGGAGGGCCTCTCTCCTCTCAAGGCTCAGTCAGCATCCCTGTCCTGGAACAGCAACCTCCAGAACTCTCGTCTCCTGCTTTCTGCAGCTGGAGAGGGCCCGTGCCAGGCTGGGTCCATGCCCAGGGCTGGGCTCCGCCAGGGGCAGGGAAGGGAATTCAGGCTCAGTGGAGGCTGAGGTCTAAGGTCTGGGCCGTGAGGTGACAGGAGGAGCCGGGGAGAAGGGAAGCCTCTGGAAAGGAGACAGTGACCCAGGGGACAAAGAGAGCACAGACTTGGGTGGTGGCATCAGATCTCACACAGCAGAGCCAGCCCACTGGGAGCGTGGTGGGCAGACACAATGGCACAGACAGAGGCCAGGCCACGGACACGTGACAGTCACACGGCTCACACCAGCTACTGGCCACACCGGCACATCTTCCTCCTGAAAGACAGCCCCTTCAACTGCCAGCCTGGTTTTTTTTTTTTCCCCTTTGTTTTAAAGACCAAAGTAACTACCACCTCCCGAACCGATAAAAGATCAGGGTCTTTGGGGCTGGAATGTATGGACTTTAATCCCAGCCTTAATTGTGTGTGAGATACGCAGTCTCCCAGGGCCTCTGTTTCCTCATCTGTAAAGTGACATTATAGACAGCATCTGCCTCCTAGGGTTGTGGGTTCACAAGCTAAAGCACAAATGAACTGACACACTCAACAGGATCCGGCTAAAATATCTCTACTATCATTTATAATAGGCAAAACAGACTCCACCCCGCCAAAGGTGGACTGGGAGTTGGGGTACATGTCAGCAATGCCTCAAGACTCACAAATGGGGTGGCAGTGTGCCCCCACACAGTGGACAGATCACACACAATTAGAAGATAGGCCTTTCCCTGGTTTTGCAGACCTCAGAAAGGTTGGTCAGTTTAGGGAGCAGAATGTTCTGGGTCTCTGGGAATCCCCCGCTTCACGGGTATTCCCCAGTGCTGATGCCTGATTTCTCCTGATATGCCCAACAGCCGCTGCCCTGTTCTTCCTGCTCATTCAGAGGTAGTAACTTAACCTGGTGTTTTAAAAAAAAAATTTTAGTGTTTGTTTATTTTTGAGAGAGAGAGAGAGAGAGAGAGAGAGAGAGAGAGATCATGAGTGGGGGAGGGGCAGAGAGAGGGAGACACAGAAAGGGAAACAGGCTCCAGGCATCAGCACAGAGGCCGACATGGGGCTTGAACTCACAAACCATCAGATCGTGACCTGAGCCGAAGTTGGACGCTCAACCGACTGAGCCACCCAGGCGCCCCAACCTGGTGTTTTAAAATGAGATTTTGTTTTCTGTTTTCCATTGCAAAATCGGGAGCCCACCCTCTGCTGTTTCATGGCTCCCTGATGAAGCCAACATGGTTCAATCAGGGATGTGATCCCAGCAAGAGGTGGGGGTGCGGGGGCTTCCCCACAGGGTCTCACCAGACTGCGTGCAAAACCCTCTCCTCAGCACCCTACCTTTCTCCCAACACTCACGGGTTGCTAACAGCATGGAGCTCTCTTACAGAGAGCCGATAGCCCCTTTAAAGGCTGAAATCCATTCCATGCAAAACTAGCAAGACAGAATGTCCTGCCTCACCCCAGGACGGCCCTGGGTCAGGCAGGCAGGTGGGTGCAAAAATGCAGCAGCCGTGGGGAGTCCCTCGTCACCCCCACTCCTGGGGCTTGAGACCCTGTGCAGCTGTCCCCAGCTCTGTGGGCTGACCCGCCCTTCGCCCCTCAAGACAAAACACCAGGCCGTTGGGGCGCCTGGGTGGCTCAGTCGGTTAAACCTCGACTTCAGCTCAGGTCGTGATCTCACAGGTTCATGAGTTCGAGCCCCACATGGGGTGAGCCCAAGTCCCACTTCAGGTGAGCTCGAGACCCACTCTGGGCTCCGCCCTCCATGCACATGCTCTCTCTCTCTCTTCCTCTGCCCCTTACGGCCTCTCTCTCTCAAAAATTAAAATAATAAATAAATAAACAGGCTTTAAAAAATTTTTTTTACATTTATTTATTTTTAAGAGACGGAGAGAGACAGCACAACTAGGGGAGGGGCAGAGAGCGAAGGAGACACAGAACCGGAAGCAGGCTCCAGGCTCCGAGCTGTCAGCACAGAGCCCGATGTGGGGCTCGACCTCACAAACCGTGGGATCATGACCTGAGCCGGAGCCGGATGCTTAACCGACTGAGCCACCCAGGCGCCCAACAAAAAACAGGCTCTTAACCGCCCATCAGCCAGCTCCTTTTCTTGTCCCTGGCTCTGTTCGCTGGCCACAGCCGGATCTTGGACTCTTGGCACCAGCCGTATAAATCTGGTCTTTGGATTCCCACAGGGAGAGCCTTGATGGCCTTCTGGGTGGTAGGTGATCCCACGCTACCAGGGAGGGTCAGCTTGCCTGGGAGCCTGGCGCTTTTTACCCCCCATCCTGGGGCAGGGCAGCCACGGGCACAAGTGACATCAGCCCACCCCAACCCCCTCTGCCTTCATCCCCACAGGCTTTCTACGTCTCTGACCTCTTTACATCTCAGGCATTGCCAGCCAGGTCCCAGCAACTCCAGGTGCTGGCAGGCCACGCTTACTCCCCATTCTCTTCCCCCTTGCCCTCCCTCTGCTCTCCTGGGGACCACCAGGGAGCCCCAGGGATGCCCTGATGCAGAGAGGGGTAGAGGACAGCATAGGGCCTGTACTCTCAAGAGACCGTCCCTTCCCAGGCGCACTCATCCAGGAAGCCCTGCTCTTTGGGGCTCAGTCCGTAACCCAGACCAGCCCTGCCCTGCTGGAGGGACGCGGGAAAGTCCATTTTTCTCGGGTTGAGCCCCACATCAGCCCCTCTCAGCAGGCCACTTCCATTTGTATGTTTTCCATGACTCTTGGTATATTTTTAAAAATTACAAAATGCCAACACGTAATGTTTGAGGTATATTAACATGGGTCAGTGGAAAACCATGTCTCGGGAATCCGTTGTTAACAACACATCAGGTCATAACCTCAAAAGTCCAATTAAGGTTTCTCCACTTTGGCCTTATTGACGTCTGGGGTTTGGACGGTTCTTTGCATTGTAGGGGGTTGGGCGGCGGCATCCCTGGGCTCTGCCCCCACTCGGTGCCAGTGGCACTGCCAGGTGGTAACAAACAAAAACGTCTCTAGACATCGGAGAACATGCCAGTGTGCGGGGAGCATGTCACCGCAGCTGAGACCCCCTGGATTACAGGATCCCACTGACCCCCCCCCAAGAGATTCTGCCTTCATAATCATCTGACCTACTGAGGCCCTAGGATTCTGTGCACATTTAAATACAAAATTTAGGGGCCCCTGGGTGGCTCAGTTGGTTAAGCCTCCAACTTCAGCTCAGGTCATGATCCCGCAGTCTGTGAGTTCGAGTCCCGCATCGGGCTCTGTGCTGACAGCTCAGAGCCTGGAGCCTGCTTCAGATTCTGTTTCTCCTCTCTCCGCCCTTTCCCTGCTCGCGCTCTGTCTCTCATTTAAAAAAAAAAAACAAAAAAACTTAGGGGAGCAGGCAAGAGGAAGCGAGTCACAGACACTGGGGAGAGGGAACACCCTGCTTTATACCATAAAACAACTGCCTAACCAACTAGAAGCCTATTATGGTGTCTACGGTGAGCTGGGGGGGAGGGGTCTCCATTTTTTTCCAAATTAATAACACAAGGTTTCTCAGGCCTCAACACTATTGCCATTTGGTGCCAGAACATTCTCGGACTGGTGGGAGGTGGGAGAGGGACTGTACTGTGCATTGCAGAATGTTTGGCGATGTTCACCCACTCAATGCCAGGACCACCCACAGCCCCTAACCCGGGCACGACATGGCCAAGTGTCCCCCCCTGTTGAAAGCCACGGGTCAAAACTAGAAGCCACTGGCAAACGTGAGGTCCCAGCCACAGTAGCCAAGCTGGCTAACCCCACCCCCACCCCACAAGAGCTGGAAGCCAGGGGGTTGTGGAGGAGGTGAGGAGGCGGCTTCCCGGGGATGGCACAGCTAGAGGCCAGCAGAAGGTGGCCCCAAGGGGTCTGGCCTCCACCTGAGGGTCAGCACAGAAAGTCTTGTCCACCCCTGATAATACTTGTAATACTAACAGCGACAATGTATTGTTTACTCTGTGCAGAGAAAATTGGGCCCCGATTGTTAACTGGGCCACCTCATCGGACCCTCCCAATGGCCCTAGATTGCGGGCATTGACTGCCCCATGTTGCAGATAATTAAATTCAGCCAAAGGCAAGCAAAGTGACCGTGCAAGGTCATTCAGCTAACAAGAAATGTGAAGGTAGGTCAAAGAGAGGTGCGTATTGGGGAGAAGGGGAGCTATCTATCCATCTCCTGTATAATCCAGCCAGAACTCTTCCTCGGTGACGTTCAACCCCAGGCAAGGCTGGCGCTGGCCCCACCTGTGAGCACCCAAAGCCCGACAGAGGTGTCCAGGGGGAGCGCACTGTCCCCTACAGCCTCCATCAGCGTCCACCAGCCTCGCCAGCCAATCCCAGGGCATTACTTACTACGCAGCAACAAGACAAGTCCTCCAGGAGCCCACCGCCCCCCCCCCCCCCCCCGCCAACGGGCCGCAGCTCCGGAGCGCCCAGCTGGACCCCACTACGAGCCCCCTCGGTTATCGGAAGGGTTCTGGCAAAGGAGGCCTACGTGGAATGAGGAGGCAGGCTACGGCTGGGAAACTGAGGCAGGGCCGCCCCGGGGCGGGGGGCGGAAGGGAAGACGGGAGCGGGGAGAGACCCGATCTAGCCGCAGCTCATAGACTCGGCGCTCTCCCCTCCCCCGCCCCATCTCCGCAAGACCCCGGGTCGCCAGGCCCGGCTGGGAGCGCGGTGGAGCGGGCGGGGGAGGGGATGTGACGGTGGCCCTCGAGGGGCTTCACCCCACGGCCCCCAGCGGGGGCGCCTGGAGTCCCGGCGCGCCCCAGCCTGCGCCCCCGAAGGTCTCCCAGCAGCTGGGGAGGGAGATCCCTCCACTCCCTCACCCTCCGTCCCGGGGCGGGACCAGGGGGCGGGGCGGGCGGGTGACCGGCCGTGACGCGGGCCCCGCCCGCTCATATAGAGGCGCCCCGGGGGTGCAGGGACCTTGCGTCGCCGCCGCCGCCGCCGCAGCGTCCACCTCCCGTCCCGCTGCCGCAGCTCCCAGCATCAGCGCCGCCGCCGCCGCGTCCGCCACCAGCACCACCGCCATGCGGGAAATCGTGCACCTGCAGGCCGGCCAGTGCGGCAACCAGATCGGGGCCAAGGTGCGCGGGGGTCGGGGCCCGGGAGGCGGCCGACAGGAGCGGAGCAGGTCCGCGAGCTCCGCAGAGCTTCCCCACCGGGGGCCTTTCGGAGGGATGAGGTCCCCAGGAGGCCGGCACCCGGGGGACGGGCCGGGGAGGGGGGAAGGGGGCAGAGCCAGCCTGGGAACAAAGAGGCCTATGGGGGTGGGGCCCAGCCTTCTGTCCGCTGGCCACAGCTGGCTTCACAGCTGGCCCACTGTCCTCTCCACGCGCACAAAGAGACCCTGCCCCTCCCCGCACGCTGCAGCCCAGGCAAGCTGACACCGGCAGGCAAGGGAGGCTGAGGGGGTGACTCGGCGCCACCCCCGCCCCCACCCCTCCCTTCTTGCTGCCTCATGCGGGCCTCCCCACCCTGCCTCTAGATCCCCCATTCACCTTGCTGGGGGACAGGTGGCAGCTAGGAAGGCGGTTGGAGGTCATGGGCCTAGAGAGGTAGGGACAGGCCTGGCCACCTGCCTCCCCTCCTTCTGCCCTGACCACCACCATCTCTCTAGTTCTGGGAGGTGATCAGTGATGAACACGGCATCGACCCCACTGGCACATATCATGGAGACAGTGATCTGCAGCTGGAGAGAATCAACGTGTACTACAATGAGGCCACAGGTAGGGCTCGGGGCACCTGCTGGAGTGGGGGTAGGGAGGCTGGGAGGGGCCAGGATGCTGGTTCCTGGCATTCCCGTACCCCCAACTGCCCTCCATCTGCTTCCCTGCAGGAGGAAATTATGTTCCCAGAGCCGTGCTGGTGGACCTGGAGCCGGGCACCATGGATTCTGTCCGCTCTGGCCCCTTCGGCCAGATCTTTCGCCCCGACAACTTTGTTTTTGGTGAGTTCCAGGCTCAGGAAGCCCCTTGTTCCTTTGACTTCCAAATGCTTGGTAGAAATTCTCCATTTAGCATGGGAGACTCTGGTGATCACAGGGCCCCACAGCCCCATGAGGGAACCGAACAAGGCAGTCAGGGTTGTGATGGAGGACACATAGGGCACTGTGAGAGCCCAGGACGGGCATCTGATATGGAGGAGGATGGAGGGAAGGCTTCCCGGAGGAGGTGGCATTCTAATTTAACAGTGTGGACTGGAGCCAGACTGGGTGAAAAATGCCAGTTCTGCCATTTCATGCATTCAACAAATAACTTCTTGAGCACCTACCGCACACCGGGCCCTGCTGTTACCCCAGAAAAACAAAGCAGACAAGACTCTCTACCCTATCGGAGCCGACATCCCAGTGGAGAGAGATGCATGACAGAGAAGATAGATCGGTACAACTCAGCCACTGTTTGAGAGTCGGCTGGGTGACTGCAGACGGGCTCCTTAATCTCTCTGTGCCTCAGTCTCCACATCTTTAAAGCAGGGATTATAAGAAAAAGACCTACTCATCACGATCGTAAGGCTTAAAGCCGTTAATATGCAGAAAGCTCTTAGAACGATACTAGCAGAAAGGAAAAAGTACTTAAGCATGTGTACTTTTCATTACCAAGATCACCGTTAACACCTGCAGCCTAAAATATGAGTAGGACCCAGACTGACCAAGAGGCATTGAAGGGAAGAAAGGTGTGCAAGACCGAGGGAACAGCATATGTGAAGACAGCAGGCTCATTTGTGGCACCCAGATTCACGGGGCGCGCATGCTCTGTGAACAGCCTTCAGTGACACCTTTCCTGGTGCCTCCTGGGTCAGGCTAGCTGCACACACCACCTGGCCTCAGACCCCAGGCTCTGCCCTCTCCCCCAGCACCCCAGGGAACCTGTCTTCCATAGAGCAAAGTGGTTTGTAGAATCTGAAGTCTATGCATTGACAGGACAAGCTGTGTGACCTTGGACAGGTGACTTCCCCTCTCTGATCTGTGTGATGATTCAGCAAAATAATGATGTTCCTGTGTGGGTATGGAATGCAATACGTCCCCAGGATACGGCTGTGGAAGGACTAAATAATGTTGGTCAAAGGATGTGAGGGAGTCCAGGACAGCTATGGGTGGCTCCATTGGAACCAAAAGATTTGAAGGGTTCTGGGAGGCAGGGTTGGGAAAGCAGTGGTAAAAGTGTGGAGTCAGGAGACTGCCTGGCAATCCTGTTTCTCTCTGAGGAGGTGACACAGCATGAAGACCTGAAGGAAGAGTCAGCTATGTGAGTACCTGGGGGTAAGGACATCCCAGGCAGAATGAACAGCAGATGCAAAGGTCCTGGGGCAGCACCAGGCCTGGTGTGCTGGAGGAACTGCAAGGAGGCCCCTGTGGCTAGAGCAGAGTGAGCGACGGGGAGAGAGGGAGGAGATTTATGCAGGCAGGTGACAGGGCGGAGGTGGGTTATTCAGGGCCCTGTGGGCTGCAGGGAAGACTTGGGCTTGTACCCTGAGGGAAGTAAGTGGGAGCCCTGGAGGGTTGTGGGTGTGGGACATGACTCAAGTGCTCACAGACGCCCTCTGGCTGCTGGCAGGAGAACAGACTCTTCTGTAGAGCGTGGAGAGGAGAGTGGGAACCAGTCCAGGACAGGGTTGATGAGGTCAGACCAGGGTGGAGTCAAAGAAGGGGATGAGAAGAAATGTTACCTTTTCACAAAAATACCAGCCCACACTCTAATACTAATCCTTGTCCTCCTGGAAGTCACATTTCCCTGTGAGCTGACAGACAATAAACATGAGTAATAAGACAACATAAGTTTGTCAGTGCCTCAGGAAAAGGAAAAAAGGAAGAATAATAAGAAATGAGAGGAAAGCCTCAGTGAGCGTGGCAAAGCCCTGAAGGAGGTGGGAGAGCCACGCGGGTATCTGCGGGAAGGCCATTTCTGGCAGAGGGAACACATGTGCAAAGGCCCTGGGGCAGGGCTGGGCCTGGTGTGTTGGAAGAGCAAGGAGGACCCTGTGACTGGAGAAGAGTGAGCCAGAAAAGAGGAGAGGAGGTGAGAGCAGGGAGAGGAAGTCACGCAGGGCCCTGGGGGAGGAGGGGGCGGGGCTTGGGCTTTTACTCAAAGATGGAGCTGCTTTTTTTTCCATTTTTTTAAATTTATTTATTTTTGAGAGACAGAGAGAGGCAGCGTGAGCAGGAGAAGGTCAGAGAGAGAGGGAGACACAGAATCTGAAACAGGCTCCAGGCTCTGAGCTGCCAGCACAGAGCCCCACGCCGGGCTTGAACCCACGAACCCTGAGATCATGACCTGAGCCGAGGTCGGACGCCACCCAGGCGCCCCTGGAGCTGCTTTTTTGAGCTAAAGCAGGAGGGCTCTGGGCCAAAGTGGGGCATGAACAGATTTGGGCTTCCCCAGGATCCGCAAGGGTGGGAGCAGACAGAACGATCCACAGTAACACTGACAAAACAATCTCATGGCCCATCCGGGACTCCTAGGGAGGCCCGGGTTGGGGGGCGAGGGGGCGCCCTCTCGTAACGCCTGCGTGCCCCAACCCCCTTCCCGCTGCAGGCCAGTCGGGAGCCGGCAACAACTGGGCCAAGGGCCACTACACGGAGGGCGCCGAGCTGGTGGACGCCGTGCTGGACGTGGTCCGGAAGGAGGCCGAGAGCTGCGACTGCCTGCAGGGCTTCCAGCTGACCCACTCGCTGGGCGGCGGCACGGGCTCGGGCATGGGCACGCTGCTCATCAGCAAGATCCGCGAGGAGTTCCCGGACCGCATCATGAACACCTTCAGCGTGGTGCCCTCGCCCAAGGTGTCGGACACGGTGGTGGAGCCCTACAACGCCACCCTGTCGGTGCACCAGCTGGTGGAGAACACGGACGAGACGTACTGCATCGACAACGAGGCGCTGTACGACATCTGCTTCCGCACGCTCAAGCTGACCACGCCCACCTACGGCGACCTCAACCACCTGGTGTCGGCCACCATGAGCGGCGTCACCACCTGCCTGCGCTTCCCGGGCCAGCTGAACGCCGACCTGCGCAAGCTGGCCGTGAACATGGTGCCCTTCCCGCGCCTGCACTTCTTCATGCCCGGCTTCGCGCCGCTCACCAGCCGGGGCAGCCAGCAGTACCGCGCGCTCACGGTGCCCGAGCTCACGCAGCAGATGTTCGACGCCAAGAACATGATGGCCGCGTGCGACCCGCGCCACGGCCGCTACCTGACGGTGGCCGCCGTCTTCCGCGGCCGCATGTCCATGAAGGAGGTGGACGAGCAGATGCTGAGCGTGCAGAGCAAGAACAGCAGCTACTTCGTCGAGTGGATCCCCAACAACGTGAAGACGGCCGTGTGCGACATCCCGCCGCGCGGCCTCAAGATGGCCGCCACCTTCATCGGCAACAGCACGGCCATCCAGGAGCTGTTCAAGCGCATCTCGGAGCAGTTCACGGCCATGTTCCGGCGCAAGGCCTTCTTGCACTGGTACACGGGCGAGGGCATGGACGAGATGGAGTTCACCGAGGCCGAGAGCAACATGAACGACCTGGTGTCCGAGTACCAGCAGTACCAGGACGCCACGGCCGAAGAGGGCGAGTTCGAGGAGGAGGCGGAGGAGGAGGTGGCCTAGGCGCCGCCCCCACCTCCGCAACCCGGAACCTCGTGCTTCCCGGCTGACCTTTGACCCGCGGGCCCCAGGTGCATCCGACGCCCGCCCCCCAGCTCGTCTAACGCAGACGCACGCACCCCCCTCGTGAGCCCCACCCTTGAACTCCGGGAGCCTTCCTTGACCCCGACCTCTCCTTCACCTTAGACCTCCCCCACGAACCCCACTGGGCCCCCAATTTCCTCTCGATCCCTCCTGCCAAGCCTCCCCTCACCTGTCCCCTCGGACTCCCTCATCTCTAGCTGCCAGCCCCCACCCCTCGCCCTCCCCTCAGCTCTTGCCAACCTTGGTTTTCCGGGAGGGGGGGTGGGCTGCTGCTGCAGGAGAAAGAAGCCCTGGAGCATGTGAGCAAAGGCGCTGCGCCCTCAAGCCTCCCCGGCCTCCTCCCTTCTGCTTCCCCGGCAATAAATAAACTGGTGACCTGCCAGGTGTCCACGCGGTGCATTTTATCATCTCCCCTCGGAGGGTCAGCAAGGGAGCCGTATGGGATGGACCTGGGTGCTGAAGGGACATCTGACCTGGGGATTGTGGCAGAGATCTCACAAGGGGCAGAGCAGGCTACATCACTAACTCCGTGGTGTTGAGTAAGACACTTGCAGTCTCTGAGCCTCCATTTGTTCAAATGGGGTGGGTGGATGGAGGGCATCAGTATCCCTCCATAGTGAGCTTGGGCATCCTCAAAGCATGGCGGCGGGCTCCCCATGAGCCAGGAGAGCAAGGCAGAACCCATTGATTTTTCTGACCCCACTGCAGAAGTCACATATGTCCTCTGAACTCCTGATTGATGGGGTCATGACGGCCTACCGAGGTTCAAGGGAGTAGAATGTAGACTCCACCTCTTGAGGGTAGAGAAGAAACATTCCAGAAGGGCGTGTGGATGGGAGATATCTCTGTCACCATCTTTGGAATTTGCAATTTGCCACACACAGTCTTTTGCCCAACGTCCCATGGCCATCAAGCAGTGAGCTTGGGGTTTTAGACATGTTAAGTCTAGAACTCTGATTCCCTTTTATCAGCCAGAGCTCAGGACAAGGACCACCATAGGCATATTAAGCAGAAAGGGATTTAATACAAGGATTTAGGGGCTGCCGGCATTGTTAGAGGGACTGAGAGAGTGGATCATAGGCCAGTATTTCTCAAATGTTAGTGTGCCGAAGAATCACCAGGATGGGGTGCCCGGCTGGCTCAGTCAGTAGAGCATATGACCCTTGGGCTCAGGCTTGTCAGTTCGAGCCCCAAGTTGGGTATAAAGCTTACAGTTAAAAAAATAATGAAGGCAGCTCAGTTCAGGGTCCAATTCTTGATTTCAGTTTCAGTCATAATCTCATGGGTCATGAGTTCAAGCCCCACTCCAGGTTCCCACTTCAGCACAGAGCCTGCTTGGGATACTCTCTCTCCCTCTCTCTTTGCCCCTTCCCTGCTTTCACACTCACACTCACTTTCAGAACAAATAAATAAATTTTTAAAAATAATAAAAGTAAAAAAAAAAAAAAGAAAAGAATCACCAGGAAAACTTGGCCAGAGCACAGCTTCCTGGGTCCCACCCTAGAGTTCCTGGTTTAGTAGGTTTGGGGGAGTAGGGCCCGAGACTTTGCATTATTTAAGATTTTGTTTTTAAATAATCTCTGCACCCAACATGAGGCTCAAACCCACAACCAAGAGTTGCACCCTGCACCAATTGAGCCAGCCAGGTGACTCAGATCTTGCATGTTTTAAAAACATTTTTTTTAGTTTGTTTTACTTATTTCGAGAAAGAGAGAGATCACAGGAGGGGCAGAGAGAATGGGAGAGAGAATCCCAAGCAGGCTTCGCACTGTCCGCTCAGAGCCCGCTGTGGGGTTTGAACTCATGAACCGTGAGATCATGACCAGAACTGAAATCAAGAGTGCCTAACCAACTAAGCCACCCAGGCGCCCCAACCCCCTCCCCCCGACCCCAACCTTGCATTTTCAAGAAGCAGGTGATGGTAATGATTCTACTGCCTGTGAGACCATACTCTGAGTAGCCCTGGACACGATGGAGCTGAGCCACCAGGGAACTGCTTCCTCTGCCGGGTGGGAACGTCAGGGCCACCAGAATGACTGAATCCAAGCACACCTCCCAACACGCACAAAGCTGGAAATAGGTACAAACACACAGAGTTCTGCTTTCACTTCTGTCTTGCAAATCTCTTGTGAGCATTTCTGGTTGGTAGAACCATCTGCTTCCATAACCTGAGCTGCAAAGAAGCCTCAGAGATGTTTTGGTTTATTGTTGTTTTAATTTTCCAGCTTCTGCAATACTGAGGGAGGCAAACCAGGAGGAGAGAAGGAAGGGCAAGAGAGGCTGGGAGCCTATCAGCTATGTCCACCACGCTCTATGCTAGGCCACCTGTGCCGGCCGGACTGGGGGTCCAGCCCCCTAACTAGCCGGGTCCCACGGCAGCCTTGAGGAAGCAGTGTAGGGAAGACGGCCTGGATACCAGCCCCCCGCAGCCCGCATCTCAGCAAGCACAGCACAGAGTGGGGGGCAGAAAGATGATGGACTGACTAGGCAGTGACCTTGACTGTTCTCATCCTCTCAAACCTAACGTGGCCACAAGAGAACTCCCTATTCTACTCCCAAAACACCCCCTTCTCTGATCAACGGCATCATCCAGTTGCTTGAATCCCAAATCTGAATCAGGCTTGATTCCTTGCTTCCTACGCCCAACACGCTCTTCTCTTTTGCTGAGTCGGGCTGTGTCTGTCTCCAAAAGGCATCCCAAATTTGACCCCTCCTCTCCACTTGGCTATACCCTGACTAAGCCACCATTATTGCGCATCCTGACAACCCCCTCAGTTGCCCCCCTGAGCCCCCTGCTGCCACTCTTGTCCCCTTAAAGTGGGTCCTCCTCCCACAGCAGCCAGAGAGGAGCCTTTACATGCAAATAAGAGCCTGTCCCTCCCCTGTTCAGAACCTTCCCACAACTCTCCTCACACTCAGACTGAAACTCAGACTCTCACCCTGGTCTCCACCTCCTGCTGACTACATCTCTGTCACCCTCCCCCTCACCCATTAAGTTGAAACTGCAGTGACCTTCTTTTTGTGGTCAATCAAATCCAGCTCGATTCGACCTCAGGGCCTTTGTGCCTGCTACTCTGCTACTTGGTCTCTAGGCTTCAGTTCAAATGTCACTTCTCAGGCAGCCTCCCCCGGCAAATCTAAAATTAGCACCCAGTCCCTCTCCATCAGCTGTCTCGTTTAATTTTACTCCTAATGCCTATTGTTAACTCAAATTTTTTGGTCTGTTTATACACTTGTTTCTTTTGTCCTCTTCCCTCCCTACTGAATGTAAGCTTCGTGAGGCCAGGAATCTTGTCTACCTTGGTCATCACATGCCTAGAAGAGCCTGATGCAACATAGACCCTCAGGAATTCTTTGTTGAATACATGAGCAACTCCACTGTAGGTGTTCTGATTTCCTCATTTTAATTAATTTTTTTTTTTAAATTTTAATGTTTATTTTTGAGAGAGAGAGCATGAGCAAGGGAGGGGCAGAAAGAGAGGGAGACACAGAATCCAAAGCAGGCTTCAGGCTCTGAGCTGTCAGCACAGACCCCGAGGTGGGGCTTGAATCCACGAACCGTGAGATCACGACCTGAGCCGAAGTCAGATGCCTAACCGATTGAGTCACCAGGCGCCCTGTGATTTCCTCATTTTAGCGTGGGAAAATGAAGGCACAGAGAATAGAGAAGGTGGATCTCAGACTGCCCCCAGTGAGGCCCATCTCACCTACCCATGCCCTTGGGTGGACCCCTCCCACTGAGTGTGGGCTGGACTTGTTGATGGCTTCTTGACATATCATCTTTGATATGTCGAAGATGATGGGATGTCACTTCCAAGATTTGGTTACAAAAGACTGACTTCCACCTTGATGAGCTCTGTGGTCTTCTCAGCCTGCTGTGGCGAAGGAAGCAGCATGTTGGGAAGGTCCATGTGGCAAAGAACCGAGGGCAGCCTCCAGCCAGCAGCCAGCGAGGACCTGAGACCCTCAGCCCCACAATCCACGGTGAACTGAGTCCTGCCAACGGCCCCAAAGTGAGCTTCCACACCGACCGTTTGCCGGCCGGTCCTTCAGATGAGACCACAGCCCAGGGGACCCCTTGCGACGGCTGTGAGATCCTGCAGTAGAGGATCCAGCTGAGCTGCGCCCAGAGTCCTGGCCCCCACAGAAACCGTCAGACGACAAATGTGTGTTCTTTTGTGCCATTAGCTTTAGGGTGATTTGTTACACAGCAATAGATAACTAATACAGAGAGGTCAAATGACTTGCCTAAGACTCAGGTCTCTCTGACTCCAAAACCATTGTCTTAAACACTCAGCTGACCTTCCTCCCACAAGAGCAGACAGAACGTATCAAAGGCATGATTCAGACCCCATGAGAAACATTTTATGCGAATTCTCTCCTTAAGCCTTCGCAGAATCATGAGACAGACACCAGACCCACTATGTTACAGATGCAGAAACCGAGCTGCAGAGAGAGAATTGCACTTTGAGATCACACATCAGGGACATTAACTCCTCCTTTAGCCCCACCTCCATTGGGGGGGGTGCCATTGGGTATGTGTTCCGAACCGAGTGGATTTCAGAAGTGAAGAGGGATTCCGGAAGCCTTTGCAGCCTCCAGGCCTTAGTCCACGAGGGCTTCTATGAGAGAATGCCGTAAACGGGGTGGTTTATAAACAGTACACATTTACTTCCGGCAGTTCTCAAGACTGGAAGTTCAACATCAAGGCGCCGGCAGATTCCGCGTCCAGTTGAGGACCCCCTCCCTGGCTCATGGAGACTTCACTGTGTCCTCACGTGGTAGAAGGGACAAGGGGGCTTCCTGGGTCTCATAAGGTCACTTACCCCACTCATGAGGGTCCTATCCCCATGGCCGAATCATCTCCCATTGATCCCACCTCCTAACACCATCACCTTGGCGGGGCTAGGATTTGATATGTAACTTTGGGAGGACACCACCATTCAGTCTCTAGCAATGTGTAAGAGTGTGCAAGAGAGAGAGGGAAGACCAAGTACTCTGCACCACCCATCCCCAGCCTCCCTGGAGAGCAAAGGGACACAAATCTCTCTGCTTAGCCTCATCTCCATCTGTGCCTTGGCTGGAGACTTTAGAGGGGGGGGGGTGTCCGTGTGTTCACATGCTCGGGCACCTGCTCACCACCCACTCCTTGGCATGGAAATACCTTGCACCTATGGTCATAAGAGACAGGCACAGAGTAAGGATTCCCACCCCCTCTAGTACCTACATCTTTGCACAGGCTGATGGACTAGACACAAAATCCACAGACACACCCACCTTCACCTCCAGATACCCCAAGACATGCCAGGCACGTGGATTCTTACAAATGCACAGCTATGTCCATGCAGACCTCCCCAATATCTTTCAGGGGGCCAAGAAGTCTGGCAGACTCCCCCATATTTTGCCTCCCTGGGTCTGTCCGTGGGGTTTGAGGTGTATGCGTGTGACCATGAGTACCTATGCTTCCTTGTGTTTGAACATGACATCCGCCCAGCTGCATTCTCTCTCTCTCTCTCTCTCTCTCTCTCTCTCTCTCTGAGTCCACAGTTCCTTTGAGTGTGTCTGGATGTGTGTGTGTGTGTGTGTGTGTGTGTGTGTGTGTGACTCCAGACTGCATCTGGCTACGACTCTGCCTTGCGGCTGGGTCCTGACCCCATCTGTCCCTCTGCTACTGCTCCACCCGTGTCTGCGCTCCGTGCGGCTCTGTCTCGTGTCCGGGTCTATCTCTCTGTTGCCCTGTCTGTATCGACAGCTGGGATCTGTGGTCTCAGTCTGGAACCGTCTGCTGGCTGTCCCTGTGTGTTACCTCTGCCTCTGTCACCTGGCTCAGCAGTCACTGCTCTGTACGCGTGCTGTCCCTCTGTACCCATCAGTGTGCCCACTGTCTGCTGCCTGGGACTGTCCTGGCCTGTTTGTCTGTGTCAGTCACTTCCTGGCTCTGTGCGCAGTGTGCTGCCCGTACCTATGTTCTGTCTCTCCACCCCCCGGGCTCCCCTAGGTCCGCTCTCCAGCCTGGCTCCCTCTGGTGGTCCTGTTGGGAATGGCAGGTGCAGAAAGACCAAAGGAAAGAAGAGTTGAGCGAAGAGGAAGCATTTCAGGCAAATTGTGAATCCGTGACTGCCAGAGAGAGAAGGGCTCTCTGGATATGATGTCTGGGATCAGGGGTGCCCTGGCCTGGCGGGGCCGCGCTGGGGGTCTGGCCTCCAAGCCCACTGCCCATGCCCACCCATCCCTGGGAGGGTTAAGAGACAGGATGCCTGGGTCTCTCGCAGTGGGTGGGGGCAGGGGCCTCCCTCCTGGGACGTCACCCGTCACCCGTTAAACTTCCTCTCCCGGCCACACAGGAAGCTGAGCCGGCTCAGGGCCCAGCCTTGCGTAAGCACAGGCCCCCAGGACCCCTGGGGCAAGGGCCCCGGCGGCCCTGCAGGGACCATGGGATCCAGAGCGGAGTAAGAGCTATACCCTCCCCCACTCTCTGGACCAGATTCTCAGAGCAGGCCTGGGCTGGGGCCTCGGGGAGCTGGGCTGGGGCAGGCCCGGGAGGGGTTGTGAGCCACAGGGGCAGGTGGCTGGGACTGGGGCCTGTCTCTCAGCCGGCCTGTAATGTGAACTTGACTCTCGGGCACACTTGGGCCATCTCAGCCCCTCTTCCCTCTCTTTCTTTCTCCTTCCGGCTCTGGGTAACTAAGTTTGCAACTCTGAGCAGGCATCTCTGCGTGTATCAGAGTGACGAGGAACATGGCTTCCAGGGGTCATTGGGGAGGTGGGGGGTGGGGGTGAGGGGAGACTGTGTGGGTCCGTGTGCCTGGCTGCACATCAGCACAGGAGCGAAGTGCTGAGGGCCCCCGTGTCGGGGACTGTGTGTGTCTACAGTCGGTCCCCATCCCTGTCCTGTCTCCCTTCTGGTCTCCCTGTCCTTCTCTCTGAACCCAAGACCCAGCATCCTCTGCAGGCTCGGGGAGGGGACAAGGAAGGACAGTAGAGAGTCCAGAGCTCACAGGGGGACCAGGGCATGCTGCCCTCCTCCCTCGGGGATGAATGTGCAGTCAGCCTCTGGGGCACCCCGAGTCTCAGCCAGAAACTCACAGGCGGGGTTTCTTGCTCTCCGGACCACAGGTGCTCACACATTTACCCAGCGACACTCACAGCCAGGCAAGAAGTTATGGGTGGTATTCAGCCTCACGCTGGCTTGGTCACACACACTCGTGCTGGACAGTCTCATAGACGGGACGCCAACACTGGGCAGTCTTACCCTTCCACGCAAACACAGGGTAGAATCACAAACACACACAGCCCCGCGTGCTCACACAAGTCATGCACACACACACAGTCACACTCTCTGCCCCACACTTCTCGGTCATGCACACAATGCTATTGTTCGCACAGCACCACACAGCCTGCCCGTGGCCACAAACAGGGATCACACACGTACAGAGTTGCAGACACAGCCACAGACACAGAAGGAAGCCCGTGGACCCACTAAAGCCCATTCCTGTCCCACAGAGGGGGTTCGCCAGCCGTGTTTGATTGGTTCTTCGAAGCAGCCCGCCCCACCTCCCTGCAAGAGGGTGAGTTGGGGGCACCGGGTGGGGGCGGGGACATGGAGGACGGGTCTGGGGCCCCGACTTAGAAGCCCGCTCTCCCGCAGATCCCCCCATCCTGCGGCAGTTCCCCCCAGACTTCAGGGACCAGGTATGCAGTCTGGCTCTCGGCTCCCCTGGGCCCAGGGCCAGTCCCCCCCGGGGGGTGGGGTGGGGAGAGTCTCTTGGCCAGGGGTGGGGCCCAACCTGAGTGGTCAGGCAGCGTGTCCTTCTCCCCATCCCCAGGAAGCTATGCAGATGGTGCCTAAATTCTGCTTCCCTTTTGACGTGGAAAGGTATGGAAGGAAGCAGACACGCAAGAACCCAAGGACTCACACCTCTCAGGGACCCCCAGGATTCAAACACCCAGGGACTGAGGGACTCAGAGACCCTGACAACTAAGGATCTATACACCCAGGGCCCCAGACTGGTGGACACAGTAGTAGGAATGTTGCTAGTGTTGGGGTGGGGGGCGTGGATCAGGAAGCTAGGACCCTTGGGTCTCTGAGAGCCCTCCACCTCCAGGGAGCCCTCCAGCCCAGCTGTACAACATTTCACTTTCGCCCTCACCGACCTGAGCGGCACCCGCAGATTTGGTTTCTGCCACCTACGGGCTGGTGCCCACAGCTGCCTGTGCATCCTCAGGTGTGAGAGTCGCGGCACCGGGGGTGGAGGTGGGGGCGGGAAGGGCCTCGGCCTGGGGGTCCTTCATGGAACGCCCGCCCCCTCTCCACAGCCATCTGCCTTGGTTTGAGGTGTTCTACAAACTGTTGAACACAGTGGGCGACCTCCTGGCCCAGGACCAGGTGAGAGCAGCCCCCCTCTTGCTCTCGTGAGAGTCCCAGCCCCTACCCCTCCAAGCTCCCCACCAGGTTCAGAATCCCCAGGCCTGACCTAAGCCCCTCAGCTATTCCCAGACCCCCTAACCGCAGTCAATCCGCAACCTGAGTTCTGGCTCAGACACGCCACCCCTACCCAGGTCTCTGAGGTCGAGGAACTTCTTCGAAATCTGCTGCAGCAGCCCCTGCCTGGGCCCCAGGCCTCAGTGGAGCTGGTGAGTAGCTCCCAACGCCTGGGCCTCCGACCTTAGGTGGATGGGGAGGCTTGTACCCCAGGCCCGAGGACCACACACCAACACCTCTCTCCCAGGGCAGCGGAGTGACAGTCTCCAGTGCACAAAGCATCCCGCCCCCCGCCCCTGGGAACAGCGGGCCGGTGAGCAGAACTGGGGACCCTGTTGTCTTGGGCACCCAGGCAAAGCCAACCTCTGACTGATCGGTGCCCCCCCACTCCCCCCACCCCGCCTCCAGCTCTCTTGCTTCGTAGCCCCTGACTCTGGCCGCCTGCCATCCATTCCTGAGAACGTGAGTGGACACCTAGGAGGGAGTTCTGGGGGCGGGGAGAGGTCCCGAAGCCCGGAGGGGGCTGTCAGGTCTTGTGGTCCCTCGTGCCCAGCGCTTCTCTCTGATCCTCAGAGGAACCTAACGGAGCTGGTGGTGGCGGTGACAGACGAGAACATCGTGGGGCTGTTCGCCGCGCTCCTGGCGGAGAGGAGGGTCCTACTCACCGCCAGCAAGCTGAGCACCGTGAGGCGGGGCCAGCCGGGCCGGGGGTGGGGCTTCGCCCCTGGGGCGGCGACCACAGGGCGGATTCCTAGCCCTAATTCCACTGGGCGAGACCTGAGGCCAAGGCCTGGCTCTGCCCCTTTGAGCCACAGGGTGGCGTTGAATCGTGGTTCTGACCTTACGGGGAGAATCGGGGTGGGCTCAGCTATAGCGCCCTCTCTTGGGGGGGGCTCTTAGTCCAGACCCCACCCACTATGGGCCCCGAAGCCGGCTGGCTCCGCCCCTCCGGAGCTTGCAATCTGGAGAGGAGGACACGGGTGGGGGAGGGGGGAGGTGAAAAATGCTGGCTCCTCCCCTAGAGGCGGCCTAAGGAGGCTGATTTCTAGCCCCGCCTTTGTGGGCGGGGTTCGTGGGCTGTTCTACCCTTGTGGAAAGAGGTCCTGGAGGGGTGCCTATTAGCCCCGCCCCCTAAAGGGAGCGCCTGAGACCTGCCGCGTCTGGGCTCCACCTGCTCCAAGCCCTGTAATTTGCCGAATTCTTGGTCGTCACAGGATTCCTAAAGGGATTTGACTTTACACCTCTCACCCAGTAGTGGGTAGGCAAGAGGCGGGGAGGGGGAGGCAGGGACAGGAGACTGGGGACGTGGGAAATGGAGCCGGGAGACCACCGTTCCGAAGAGGTTCCTTGAACCTGGGGGTCCAGGCCCTGACCCCACGCCCCTTCCCCATCCTCAGCTGACGTCGTGCGTCCACGCGTCCTGCGCCCTCCTGTACCCCATGCACTGGGAGCACGTGCTGATCCCCACGCTGCCGCCGCATCTGCTGGACTACTGCTGGTGAGGGGCGGGGACCGGGCTTGGGGCAGAGGCCTGGGGTCCTGGGGACGCGGGGGCGGCGCCTGGATGACCCTGTCCCCTCGGTCTCTGTCATCTGCAGTGCGCCCATGCCCTACCTCATCGGAGTGCACTCCAGTCTCGCCGAGGTGAGTGAGAGCGGATCTTGCTGCATCCCCAAATAACTGCCCCCCCGCCCCCCCCCCCCGTCCCGAGATCCCCGGGCTCTGAGCGGCCGTCCCCACCCTCACTCCCCAATGCAGAGAGTTCGGGAGAAAGCCCTGGAGGAAGTCGTGATGATGAACGTGGACTCCAATACCTTGGAGACGCCTTTTGACGACGTGCAAGCGTTGCCCCCAGACGTGGTCAGTGTTTCCCCTTCTATGCTCCCCCGTGTGGTGGAGGCGGAAGCCCCTCACCCTCCGGCTCACAGCTGTCCCCTTGTCCTCCAGGTGTCCCTGCTGAGGCTGCGGCTAAGGAAGGTTGCCCTGGCGCCCGGGGAAGGGGTGTCCCGTCTCTTCCTCAAAGCCCAAGCCCTGCTCTTCGGGGGGTACCGCGATGCACTAGTCTGCAGCCCGGTGAGCTGGCAGGGAGGACCAGGAAGAGGCCTCATGGGTCCCTGAAGGATTAATAATAATAATAATAATGTTTATTATTATTATTATTATTATTATTATATCTAACTTTTATGGAGCGTTTAATCTGTGCTTCCGTTTGCTCGTCTGTAAAATGGGATCCCACTAGTCCCCGCACAAAAGGGTCATGTGAGTCAGTGAACGCACATATGCAAAATGTTTGCATAGTGCCTAGCACATCGTGAGCCCTCACTAAATGCTGGGTTTGACTGTTACTATTATATCACTTAATGCTCACAACGGTATGGTGAAATAGATACCATTATGGGCCCATTTTACCCACGAGGAAACCAAGGCTTGGAGAAGCCTCTCATCAGGTGAGTGTTGAAACCAGGACTTCAGGATCTGCTGACTCGCAAACGTCCCCACCCCCTGTTTTCACAACTATTCTAAAAACTTGAGGGGAAGGGGTCTATCACGTGAGCATCTGACATTTCCTGCTGGCTCCGTCTTTACAACACATCCCAAATCTGCCCGTTCCTCCCCTCCTCTCTCTCCACCCTGCTCTGGCTGCCATTACTGCTCGCCTGGATTAGGGCTTTCTTTCTTTTGTAAATTATTTTTTAACAGTTATTTATTTGTTTTTGAGAGAGAGAGAGAGAGAGAGAGAGAGAGAGAGAGAGAGAGAGACCGTGAACAGGGGAGGGTCAGAGAGAGGGGGAGACACAGAATCTGAAGCAGGCTCCAGGCTCTGAGCTAGCGGTCAGCACAGAGCCCGACGCGGGGCTCAAACCCACGAACCGTGAGATCATGACCTGAGCCGAAGTCGGGCGCTCAACCCACTGAGCCACCCAGGCGCCCCGGATTAGGGCTTTCATCTCCCTTGAGTCCTCTCTCACGGGGCTCCCACCCTCTCCCCCTGCAGTCTGTCCGCCCCCTTGGTGGCCAGAAGTCACCTGTGAGCACCTGAGTCAAGTCCCGCCCTCCTTCTCCTCAAAGGCTCCCACCTCCCTGTGGCCCACGAGACCCTGTGCGAGGTCAGACACCCAACAGGCGTTCAACCTTGCTACATAGATATATGAGCCAATAAGGGAGACAGCTGGGGTCCAGGAGAGCCACGGGAAGGTCTGGTCACGGGTCTTTTTCTAGGGCCAGCCTGTGACCTTCAATGAAGAAGCCTTCTTGGCCCAGAAACCCGGGGCGCCCCTGCAGGCCTTTCATCGGCGGGCTGTGCACCTGCAGCTGTTCAAACAGGTGCGCCAGAAACCGGAGGGCGGGGCAGGGGGCGGGGCTAGGCAGGGGTTGGGGCGGACAATCCCGGGTCCCTGGGAACGAGCCGGAGCCGGAGAGGCGGATGCCTGGGTTCCACCGGCGAGACCAGAGTCGGTCCGGGGGGTGGGGGGGTCCCACCCTTTAGGATCCCCGGGTGGGAAAGGCGTGACTGAACTGTGTCACTAAAGATAGGAGCCCCTGACTCCTGGGCTCCTGAGAGATGAGATCTACTCCCAGGTTCCTGGGGAGATTGGGGTGGGATTAAACTCCTGGGTCCCTGAGGATGGAGCATCCGAGGTCGGGGGTGGGTGTACGTGCCGGACTCTGAAGGAGGCGTGTCCTGAGGGCGCAATCCACTTGCCGGGGAGGAGGTGGGCGGGGACTACTGGCTTCTGCGGGTGTGGAGGAGAAGTGGGGGCGGATTTCTGGGCTCTGGAAAGGTGGGCGGGATTCCAAGGTCCATCAGTGTAGGGATGGGTTTTCAGGTCCCTGAAGGTGGGGTCGACTTAGGGGGAGGCGTGTCAGGAGTGTCAGAGTCCGACTTCCGGATCCCTAGGGAGGGGCGGGGTCTAGGCCCTGACCGGTCCTGACTTGGTCTTCGGCTGGGAAAGGGTTCCTCTCGGCTTCCTGAGACGCCTCCAGGGTCCTGCCTGGGTCCTGGGGGCGAGTCCCTGGAGGGGCCAGGGATGGCTTCTACACATGCAGGGCCAGCAGAATCCTGAGTCCTCGAACTCTAAGTGTTGGAGGCAGCCCTTTCTGACCCTCCTCCCACCCCCAGTTCATCGAAGGCCGACTGGAGAAGCTGAACACAGGAGAGGGCTTCTCTGATCTCTTTGAGCAGGAGATTACTTCCAACGGGGCCTCCGCAGGTGAGCCCTGCGTCTAGCCCGGAGTCCCCGCCCCACCAGCACCCCTGCCTGAGACCGCCAACCCTGACCACCCCTCTCCTCACTGCAGGCGCTCTTCGCTCCTACCAGCTCTGGGCAGACAACCTAAAGGTATAACACTGCACTCTTACTTAGTGTTTATTATTGGATTAACCCCATAACAGTCCCCAGGGAGGATCATCATTATGCTCATTTATAGACGGAAGAAATCGAGACTTGGCTAGGGAGAAGGGCTTGTCCAGCCTCACACAGCTGGGGTGAGGAGGGGGAGGCTGGGGTAACCCCAGAGGCCCAAGTCTCTCTCCCTTGTCATTCTGTCTCCCCAGAAAGGTGGCGGTGCTTTCCTGCATTCGGTCAAAGCCAAGACCCAACCAGCCGTCAAAAACATGTACCGCTCGGTGAGGCTACACAAGACAGGCCACCTGCCGGGGTTATGAAGGGGACAAGACACACATCGACCCCTGGTGGGGACAGAACATGTTAACTTCCCACTTAAAGTGCAAACATTTCTACCAGAACCAAGCCAGCAGTTAAACAAGTCCTCCGGCTTTTATTTTCCATTTATCCACTCATTTTTGCCAGGATCATTTCTTCCCCATTTAAAATTGACAACGAAGATTCATTGGCGAAGAACGTCTTCTGTCCTCAGCCACTACAGTCCACAGCCGCTGCCCTTGTGTTTCTTTTTCTCCCGAGCCCAGAAGTTTCCTGTGGCCAAATTCTGCCACTCCAAATCGTCCCTTGGGTCTTATTCGTTGCTTGGCTTTTGAATACCGACACCATTTACAGTGTTGTTTCTGCCACTCCCCGTTTCATTCAGTGCTTATGTCCTCTAGGAATTCTTTTCTATGAGGCAAGGGGTGAGTTTGTATTGACTTCTTAGGTGGTGTGTGGAGAGGTACGGCTGTATCTGTGTGGCACAAAGGTGAAGATAGCAAGACAGTGATCCCGGGGTGGGGAGCCGAGCCCTCAAATGCCCAGGGTCAAAGCACTGTGGGGTCGAATTCTCGTTTTGACTCCTCCGTAGGCCAAGAGCGGCTTGAAGGGTGTGCAGAGCCTTCTGATGTACAAGGTAAGGCCAGTGGCCAATGGCTGGGGCAGTGGAGATGGGCTCATCCACCTGGCTCACCCACCCTCTTCCTAGGATGGGGACTCTGGCCTGAAAAGGGGGGGCTCCCTGAGAACCCTGTCCCTCACCAGCCGCTCAGACTGCCTGCAACAGCGCCTGCCTATCACCCAGCACTTTGGAAAGGCAAGTGTCTCCCCTGCACCCTGTGACGCTCACACCTGGCTTTACAATCTAGTCCTTCTCCCATTCTGTCTGCATCCAGACATCTTGCTCACGTGCTCACCTGCCCCGATGTTCGGGGCCCACTTAACACGCACCCTCCTCCAGAAACCTGTTGTTCCTGAGGCCCTACCTTCCAAATCTGTCCTTCGCAGAACCGGCCCCTTCGCCCCAGCAGGAGACGGCGACTGGAAGAGAGACCTTCTGAGTCCCTGGGGGAAGGGTAAGGCTCAAAGGCTGGGGAGGGGGCAGGGGGCCACGTCCCTAAACTCAAGAACCCTCCAGCGCAGTCCAATTAGGACTGGGGGGTCTTGGGCAGACATCTGGGGCTGCCCCTCCTCACCCAGGACACCTGCTCTGAGCCCTGAGGATGCCCCAGACCCGTGGGCAGAGGAGGCTCTGGACAGCAGCTTCCTGGGGTCTGGAGAAGAACTGGATTTGCTGAGCGAGATTCTGGACAGTCTGAGCATGGGAGCCAGCAGGACGGGCAGCCTGCGGCCCAGCCAGAGCTTGGACTGCTGTCACAGAGAGGACACAGACAGCTGCTTCAGCTTGGTGAGAGCCCCTCCCCCATCCAACCCCCTCCCCCAGAAGTCCGCCAGATTTGCCAGCCATCTCCGGCATCTAAAGGTCAGCAACTTGCCCATCTCCCCATACCCCCCCCCCACCCAGCCTGACATAGCAGGAAGACCAAGATGGCAACCAGAAAATGAGAAAGCACCAGAGCCTCAGCCCCTGTCCCTGCCTGCTGACCTTCCATCTCTGCAAACCCTCCAGCCTTCGGATGCCACAACCTCCTCAAAGGACCCTATGTCCCAGCCAGCCCTGGAGGCCAGCCACGAAATCATTCTTCCATCGCTGTCCCCACCAGCTTCTGCACAGCCCAGCAGCCGGGGGGACCCTGCGTCCCATCATCTAATCCTACATCTCTCCCCTCCTCACAAGGCAGCTGAAGAACCCAGAGCCCAGGAGAGCCCCTGCTCCCAGCTCTCCATGGCACCCACCCAGTCCAGCCCTCCAGAAAGCCCCCAACTTCTGGTCCCCACCAAACCCAACTTGGATATTACCTGGACATCCCAACCCCTTGAGCCCCTTGATTCTTCCTCAGATCCTGGTTCCCCAGAGAACCCCAGATCCGAGCCACCGGAGGTCTTGCCAGCAAAGCATGCTCGCTCCCAGCTCCCCGAGGGGCCAGGAGCCCCTGCTGCACCTGACAATGACTGGCAGGAGTCCCAGGCTAGGAGCCGGCCCAGAGTCGCTGAGCTTAAAAAGTGTTTTGAAGGTTAAGGATCAGGGTCCCAGAGGAGACCCCGGGCCTTCAATAAAGCCACAAGAGTCCGAAACTGGTTTTCCTGGTGAGTTTATCCGGGGGTCCTCTCTCTGCTCAGAAACGCACACCATCCACCACCTCCCTCCTCCTCTAGCTGGCTCCTAGGTGCAGCAGGGAGCCCCTCCCCTCCAGGAAGCCCTCTCAGCCCTAGGACTCCTGCACCCTTACAATTCATCTCTCAGCAGCCTATGAGTTGGTCCTCTCCTTCTAGACTAGTTCCTGCCCCAACCAGCTTTAAAAAAAAAAAGGTTTTATCATATCTCACTACCGAATTTATGTATATATATGTGTCTATATATATATATATATATATATAAAATGTGAGCAGCACCACCGTCCCTTTCCCTCAGGGGCAGAGTCTTTGAAGTACCATCTTCCCTTCTATGCTTAAGCACTGGGTAGGTAGGTCTGATGGCCCAGAGAGGGCTCTGCCTTCCCCCAAGGTCACACAGCAAGGGAAAGAGAGAGAAAAAGGGACCTAGATGGGCAGGCAGCCCCGCACTGTCTCCTTGGAGTCCTGGGGAGCCCGGGCATCGGCTGCGTGGGAAAACTGGAAGGAAAGGAGAAGGGATTTCGTCGGGACCATGTGGCTGCAGGCCAGACAGCCGAGCGAAGATGGTGCAGGTGCAGCAAGCCGGGAGGCGGGACCCCAGCCCCGGCACCCCCTAGTTGCAGGCAGAGTCAAGCAGAGGTGGCATGCTTCACCGAGCCCTCCAGGCAGGCGCCCCGTGGCCCCCCCGAGTCCTCCTGAGCCATCAGGGGTTGTTGTCGTGGTGGCGGCTGCAGTGTGTGAGCGAGCGCGGAGCAATCCTGGGCAGTGGTGGCGGCAGGGCCCCAGCATTCAGATGAGCCGCTCCTCCGGCGGCAGCTTGAGGTTGGGGGGCGGCGGCACGCGGGCACCCACCTGCTCCTCACTGCTGGGCCGGTAGGTGCCCTCTGTCTGCCGCTTCTCCCGAAGTTTTTGAACCAGCAGCCACAGCCCCACGGCCAGGAGCACAGCAGCCAGGAGGGAGAAGACCACAGTGATGGCGGTGATGGCCCCCTGAGACTGCAGGAGAGGGGACAGGCATGCCCACCTGAGCCAGGGGACCCTGTCCACCCTACCCCCAGAAGCATCCGGGGTTCCTAATGCCCCTCCCACCAAGCCTGTCACGTTTGGTGGTGTGGTTCCTCCACCCAGGACTCCCAGGTCCCATCTCACATCTGGGGCTCCCTGGCTCCCACCTGCCACTGGGATCCTCCCTCCCAAGCATCTGCCACCTCCGGGCCCCTCCACCTGCTCCTGAATAACACCCCGCTGCCCTCCTCCCACGTATAACCCCAACTCACCAGGGCCCCATCGGAGCCGGAGCCCGGGTCAGAGGGTGTAGTGGTGCTGTTGTCATTTGCAGCGGTGCCCAGCGCTGTGGGGAGGGAATCATCAATCCTCATCTATCCTTCCCATCTTAGCACAACTGCACCTTCCTGGGGCATCCCTCGGTTAGAACTCGGCTCTCGGAGTCTTCCATTCTGGTAGAGACTGTGGGTGCCCTGCCTGCAAGGGCCGGCCAGGTCGATGCCACCCCCAAACCCAGCAGAGCCCGCAGGGAGTAACCAACCTACAGGAGTTCGCAGTTTGTGCTGAGTTGGGGTCTGCTAAAATGGATGGTGTCTGGAAGCCTGACCCTGCCCTCCCCCACCACCGCCGCCGGCCCTCCCTCGGCCCTTAAGGATCTGGGTGGATCCTGCGTTTCCCGGGAGTGTCTGACTCACACCTCCCCCCAGGCCCTCGAAACTGAAATAGAAGGACTGAATGGCTGAGTCCACACCTCTGGCCAGCCTGGTGAACCTGGGACAGGCCTCCTCCGGCTCCCAGTCTGCCCAACACACCTCCGCCTGAGACTCAGGTATACGGGCTCGCGTCCCCCAGATCACAATTCCTCCTTCCTCAGGAACTCAGGAATTCTACACCAACTGCGATAGCCCAAGGAAACCCCTAGCTCTGATGGCCCCTGGAGACTCCTCTCAAAGAATCCCATGCCCGCTCCCCAGTTCCTGACCACTCCAGGCCCCAGGTTACCCGCGCTTCTAAGCCCCGCCCCTTGCGCTCCCCGAGCGGGTACCTACTTTGCCCCCAGGCCCGGCCCCAGCGGGCGGGCAGCAGCTGCAGGCCGAGCGCCAGAAGCAGCCCCAGGCCCGGGCTCGCCATGGGCCGGGCGACGGGCTGGTGGCACCAGGAACCGGCTTCTCTTGTGCGCTGCTTCTACCGCATCTCGGGCCGGGGGTACCTGCGACCCGGCACCTGGGGCGGCAGAAAGAGAAAGGCCAGGGAGTGGGGGAGGGGGCTGGGCTCGGGCGCCGGCCCAGGCCCAGGGGAGGGGTGGCCCGCCCAGGGCACCCCGGAGTCCTGCCCCGCCCCCGCCGCCAGAGGTCAGAGATTAAAGATTAACTCGAGGCGGCGCGTTCCTGGGCTAGGGAAAGGGAAGAAGAAGGTGGGGGGAGGGGCTGCCGGCCGAGCCGAGCGTCCTACCTCCCTACCTGGCCCAGGCGTCTTCGACCTTGCTCAGGTTCCCTGTCCGAGTACCCGGCTCGAACCCTCGGTGCGTCGGTCGGTAGCTGGGTCGGACTCCTCCAGCTCCTCCCGTTCACGTGACCCGGAAAGTTAAGTCACTCACCTGGGAGAGGAGCGCACTTCCGGCTTGTGCACCTGAGCCTAGGTGAGGGGGCGGAGCCGACGGGGGCGGGGCCGCGCCAGGGACGCACCTGTAACGGGAACCCAGTTCTATAATAGAAAGGAATTAAAAGGCGCCGGAAGCGCGCTAGTGTAAAGGGGCCTCCCACCTCTATTGCGGCACATCTGTAGGATCGCACAAGTATACAGACATACCGGGCTTGGAGACACTGGTGCATGAGGCACTCCTGTCTGGGGCCAGCCCGAATGGGTGGTCCTGAATAAAAACACACCTGTGTGATACACACCTGCCTACGAGCCAACCGGGATAGAAGACATTTGCATATGGACATGTAAGAACACCTGTGAAAGACGTCTGCATTGAATCGCATCTATGGCGTATGGAGGAATGGAAGCGTACCTGTGTACAGAGCAGACCTGCGCTGTAACGCCTGATGGAGGCACTCTGGCGTAGGGCACGTTTGTTTTGGAAACGCATCTGCATGGCTCCCCTGTGACATGAAAGACCCTTGTATGAAGAATTCCTGTGTAACAATGCATTGGAAAGATCTGTATGAGGCACACTGGCATTTAAGTACACCTTATAGGACACAGTTACACGGAAATGTACCCATATGGGTGTATGCTTAACTGCAACATACCTATGGGGGGTGGGGTGGAGGGGAGCTGTATGATGCATTCCTTTCTTTTTAATGTTTTATTTATTTTTGATACAGAGACAGAACATGAGCAGGGGAGGGGCAGAGAGAGAGGGAGACAGGGAATCCGAAGCAGGCTCCAGGCTCTCAGATCATGATCTGAGCTTAAGTTGGAGGCTTAATCGACTGAGCCACCCAGGCGCCCCTGTATGATGCGTTCCTGAGTGGGTTTCTGTTGAGAAACATACCTGTGAAATGAAGGGAATCGCCTGTATGGGGTGTATCGGCACAGAACTGACATCAGAACTGACATCAAGTGAGAAAAAGACCTGAGAACATCTGCATGAGACCCCTCATATTATAGCAGATGGTGAGGGGGGGGGGCGTCAGGACAAAGACTTGTGCGTATTGAGGCCCACCTGTCAGGGATGTTGCCGTGAGAAAACCCCTGTTGGGAGCGTTTCTGTGGGAAAACATCTGTATTCCCCATGTTGTAGGGCACCTGCAAGGACCACCTGTGAAGAAAATATCTGTAAGGGGACCCTCAAAAGAGGCTCCTTTGGCATGCGCCTATTTGAGCACACCTGTCTGGGCAGGAATAAATGGGTCCTCATGGCTGTACTTTTGGATAAAGGACGATGATAATAAGCCCACCACCTCCTGGGAACTCTAGGGTGAAGAGCAATGGGTAAGGGGAAATTAATCACTTTTAGAGTAGAGAGCGATGGGTAAGAATTCCCGGTCTAGTTAAATCCCTGCTCTGCCCCTTAGTGGGCTTGTGGACTGCGGAGAACAGTTTAACCTCTGTTTGCTCATCTGTGAAGCGGGAAAGCCAGTCCCACCGACCTTATAGAATTTTGGCGAGGAGGACGCAAGAGGTGAGTCAAAGGCCAGGGGTTGTGCAATGCCGTGAGTCAATGTTAGCTATTATTATTTTTCGCCAATGTGTTCTGGCCGCCCCTCCCCCTAATGGTGACTCGAGAAACTGCGTCCAAAAGTAGTGGGAGGGACTTTCAGCAGGTGCAGCGAGAGCGCCACAGGCTGATGCCGCGCCTCCAGCGTTCGGCTTCCCAGTCACCATCGGCAGTCGAGCCTGGGATACGGAGGTGCCCAGGTTGGTCTGGAAAGTGCAGTCATCCCAGCGATCGGATCCTGCGGCGTCCCCTTTAAGACGGCCAGGCGAGCCAGAGGCCGCGGGGGCCCAAGTCTGCACCAGGACGGCGCGGAGGCCCCGCCCAGGCGGGGCGGCGGGCGCAACTCAGGCAGCCTTGGCCAATAGGAAACCGACTCTACAGCCGCGCCGCCAGTTGATCTTCCGTTTCCCAGTCTAAGTGGGACATAGAAAGGAGGCTTGCGGGAGGGATGTAAGCTTGCGGGAGGAAGCGCCGCCTCTTGACTTTCTGTTTCTGTGGCTGAGTAGGCAATGTGAAATGAGCGGGCGGGCAGATGGAGCGCTGGATGGCGTCGGGTTGGTTCTTGAGCATGTCTGAGGAGAACAGAGAACTTTGGTGCCTAAAGAGGATTAGAATGGGAGGGAGGTCAAGTGGAAAGGGCTTACGAAACCAAATCCCTGATATCTCTCTATTTCGCCCCTTGGGACAAAGGGTAAACTGAGGCAGGCAAGGCAGAACTCTGAAAGCAGAAGTGAGACCATTGATCTCTCCAGCCCCTCTCCCCAGAATGAACCCTGGTGCTTCCTAGGCTGTGCAATATCAGAGCATCCCGACATACCGCCCCGCACCCGCAGCTCCGCCTCTGGCCCCCTCCCCCCAGGCGGGTCGGGGGAGGAGACGCCAGTTCTGGCGCGGGCGGCGACGGCTAGCAGTCACCGGCTCCTGCAAGTGCCAGAGCCAGGCGGGCAGCGCGGAGGCTGCGGTGGCAGTGGCCGCGGAGCTGGCCCTGCGGGGCCCCGGGGGGGAGGGGGAGCCGCGAAACCCCCGCTGAGGCCGCAGCTGCCGGGCCTCCCCTCCCCCCGCCCCGGGCGGGCGCCATGCGGGGGGGCCCGGGCGATGCGGAGAGGCGACAGCGCTGGGGTCGCCTCTTCGAGGAGCTGGATAGTAACAAGGATGGCCGCGTGGACGTGCACGAGTTGCGCCGGGGACTGGCCCGGCTGGGCGGGGGCGACCCGAACCGCGACACCCAACAGGTACCCCGGCCGGGACCCCAGCCTGGCGCGCGGCGCTCGGGCCCTGCCGGCGCCGGGTAACCCGAGCCCCTGAATGGAGCGCTGCCGCCACCAGGGAGTGTCTGTGGCTGCGCTCCAGGGCCGGTGCCCAGCCTGAGCGTCTCTGACCCCTTACCCGTGTCCGGGCCTAACGGGTTGGCTCAAGGCTGAGCCAAGGAGGCCCCAGGCCTGCAGTTCAGCTGCCAGCACCCGGTCCCCACCCCCGTCGTCGGTGCTTCGAGGGTGGGGGGTGGCTGCCAGCGAATGGAGCCGGTGGGCTTTCCAGCCCACTGCCTTGGACACACCCTCCTCTGAACTCTTCACCCATGCCAAGACGTGCCCTGCGCCCCCCTCAGGGGACACGCCCTTCCCATCCGCCCTCCCTTTCTCTGGGCACCCACTCCCCCTCACGCCCCCCCCCCAAGCAAGCTGCCCCGGCCTCTCTATGTTTACATTTCCCGACCTGCCCGTTCCATTAAGCCTGGCTCAATGCCCCAGGCTACCCCAGCCAGGGATCTTGTCGGGGCCACCCTTAGCTGGGGATATATGAAAGCAAGAACGTGCCCCCAGACCTGTGTCCCTGAGACCTGGCGTTCTCCAGCGCATTTGAGGCGTCCAGTACAATGTCTCACTTCCCAGGTGGGAAAGCAGAGCCCCGGTGGGCGCTCAGCTCGGGTCTCTTGTTACCCCACATTGCGCGACCTGTCTCCAATGCGGGCGCCTGAAAAGGGCAGGTTTTTTATTGTTGTTTTTTTTTTTTTAAGAGACAGCTGGGAGGACAGGCTTTCAGAGACAAGAGCCCAAGGCTACCTACCACTTCCTCCCAGCTCCGTAACCTTGAAAAAGTTACTCGACCTTGGAGAGCCTCAGTTTCTTTGCCAGGAAAACTGGACAACTGCTCTCCACCCCACAGACCAACTGTGGCCTTGGGCATGTTGCTGAGGAGGGAGCTGGTGGCTGGAGGGGATGCCCTCTGCTTTAGGTTCTGGGGGGCTCTGAGCCCCTTGGCCATAAGCTTGCCATGCTCCTTGCAGATGGGGAGCGGCCATCTGGAGCTCCCTCATCCCTCCCCCCTGCCAGGGCAGCTCCCCCGAGGGAGACGCTGACCCACATGGTGGGCTTGACCTGGAGGAGTTTAGCCGCTACCTGCAGGAGCGAGAACAGCGCTTGCTGCTTCTCTTCCACAGCCTGGACCGGAATCAGGATGGTGAGGCCCCGGGGATGGGCTGCGGGGGCCCTGGAGACACGAATGGGGTTAGCACTGGCAGCCCGAGGAGGAGGGGGGAGGGCCACTTCTCCCTGATGACTCACAGGCTATTTTGGAAGCTCTGCTCACCCCCCAGCTAGGTGGTTGGGCCCATGGGCCCATCCCACCTCCTTTCCCTTCTGGGATGCGACCCCTATTATTACCCTTATGTTTCTAGGGGACAAAGATGCCCCATAGTGCTTGTGGATTCCCTATGAGGCATAAACACCCCCCAAAGCTCATTCTGGATCCCTAATATTGCCTCTCAATCCCCTATGGCATAAGGACCCCCATAGTTATCCTGGATTCATTCTTTCACTCATTCATGGGACAGAGGAACCCCCCCAACATTGCTCAGTTCCACCTATCTGATCTCAATGGGTCGGTAACCCCCCACCCCACCCCATTGCAAATCTCACCCTGGGTCCCTGGATCCCCTGCTCTTGCTTGACCATCGTTCTGAGCCGCACTGCACCTGGGCTCCAGGGGTCCCTCACACACCCACACACCCTTTTCTACCCCTGGCCCCCTCCCCAGGTCATATCGATGTGTCTGAGATCCAGCAGAGTTTCCGAGCCCTGGGTATTTCCATCTCGCTGGAGCAAGCGGAGAAAATTCTGCACAGGTGAGGAGCTGAGGGTCCTAAATCCTAGGGAACTCGGGTCCCCAGGACTCCTCAGCCACCTTGAACCTCCAGGCCCCAGGCCCGATCCCAGGGCGGGTAAAGCCAAGAGGGGGTTTGGGAATCAGACAGATCACCTCTCTGAGCCTCGGTTTTCCTCTTTGCAAAAGAGTACACAGGGAGTCAGTGTACCCCGACTCCAACCGAACCACACGCCAGCTCCCACACTGATGTTGTCCCCACCTTGCCCCCTATCCCCAGCATGGACCGAGACGGCACCATGACCATCGACTGGCAGGAATGGCGCGACCACTTCCTGTTGCATTCGCTGGAGAACGTGGAGGATGTGGTCTATTTCTGGAAGCATTCGACGGTGAGGTGGGGGCAGCTTTCCCAGCTTGGTGGCTGGGCCTTACTCGGGTTTCCCCAGGGCATGGAGGGGCTGGGTCAGGAGCCTTGAGAAGGAGGAGCCACCGGGAAGGGTCAAGAGATCAGGGACTCTAGTCTTCACTTCCTCTGACAGGTGCTTGTAGTCTGTGCTCCGGCTGGCACCCTTCAGACCTGACATTGGGGTGCTGGGGGCAGACTGGGGGAGGGGGGAGCACAGGGAAGGAAGAGCTCACCAGATGGGGCACCCAGCCTCCAGCTCCACCCACAGCTCCCCTTCTTCTGGCTTCTGTTTGCCTCAGTAAATGATTCTCTTGCCAAAGGGACTCACAAGAAAGCCACCTTCTTTGGAGGCTCCACTGAGATCCACTGGATGGTGGGGGAGAGAGTGCTCTAGATTGCCAGCTTCTAGGTGGGAATCTCTGAGTGATCAGTAGAATCTGATGGCTTCTGGAAGAGAATCTACCCATGAGATCTAGGGAGATCCTCTTGAGAGATCCAGAGATTCCCACCCCGGGGATCCATGAGGGGCTTGGTTGGGAAGTCCATAGGTGGATTCTAGGGGAGCAATGATCCCTGGACGGACAGATTTCCCTGTGGGACCTCCCGAGGCCCTGGGAGGGATCTACTGGTCTCCTTATATGGCAGGTCCCTGATGGGACCTCATGTGGTCCTGGAGGGATCTTCTGGAATCCTTGGGTGGGATCCTTCAAAGGGATCTGACAGGCTCTGGAAGGAATCTTTATGTGCTCGATGACTGGGTAGATTCCTTTGGTGGGATCTGGTGGAGGCACCCAGGAGGGATGTTGGGACCCTATGGGGGAGTCAAGTTGGATGTGTTGGTGGCATCTGGTAGGGGTCCAAGAGGGATCGCCTGGGCTCTCCAAGTGCGATTCATTGGTAGACTCTGGGTGTCCTGGGATTCGTGAGGGAGACACTGCTTAGGGCTGAGTCCCATCTCCCTGCCCCCTGGCGTGACACCCAATCCCTGCACCGTCAGGTCTTGGACATTGGCGAGTGCCTGACTGTCCCTGACGAGTTTTCAGAGCAGGAGAAGCTGACTGGCATGTGGTGGAAGCAGCTGGTGGCAGGCGCGGTGGCAGGTGCTGTGTCACGGACAGGCACAGCCCCTCTGGACCGCCTCAAAGTCTTCATGCAGGTGAGGGGCCCTGGAACGGCCCACCCCCCCCCATCCCGGGCCTGGGCCCCCAAAGGGGGCCACAAAGCCACCTTCTCTCCCCATGTAGGTCCACGCCTCCAAGACCAACAAGCTGAACATCCTGGGGGGCCTAAAGAGCATGATCCAAGAGGGGGGCATGCGCTCCCTGTGGCGCGGAAATGGCATTAATGTGCTTAAGATCGCTCCAGAGTCGGCTATCAAGTTCATGGCCTATGAGCAGGTGGGGGCAGGTGTGGGAGATCTCAGGGCTGGTGGGGTCGGCTTGGGAGTGGGGGCGGGAGGGGGGTCTGCAGGACCCCGGAGTGGCAGCAGACCTGCTGAGATCCTGCCCACTCTCCCGCCTGCAGATCAAGCGGGCCATCCGAGGGCAGCAGGAGTCACTGCACGTGCAGGAGCGCTTTGTGGCCGGCTCCCTGGCGGGTGCCACAGCCCAAACCATCATCTACCCCATGGAGGTGAGGAGGAGGGGCCCTGGGAGAGGCCCCCCGTGCAGGGTGGGAGGCTTGCAATGACCACGTCACTCTGTGGTGTGATAGACCTCGGAACCCTAACTTTGCCTCTCCCCGACTCGGACCGTAGCTCGTTAGAGCGATGCAGTTTCTTGTGCAGCGTGTGTGGGTGTCAGCATTTGAGCTGTGTCTCCTGGGGGACGGTGGTGTTGATCATAACTGTTTAGGCAGCAGCCGTGGATTCCGGCCATTCACAGACACGCCTCTTCTAAGGACACTGATTCCCAGGACGTTTGTTCCCAGGGGCATCATTTCTAGATGAAACTGTTTTCAGAGAAATCATTTCAGGTTTCAGGTTGTGCAGTGTGTCAGGACTGCAGTGTATCATGGAAAACTCAAATCACATAAATGAAGTCTGAGGTAAGCAGTTCAGGGCAGGTACGGTGACTTCCAAGCGGTAGAGACCCAAGTTCCTTCCCTCCATCATGTTCCAGCACTTCAGAATGTAGCACCCACCTCATGGACCAGAGTGGCTGCCGGTGCTCCAGTCATCAGATCCCTATTCCAGCCAAGTAGGAAGAACAGACAAAGGAAGGAACACCTCCCTGCCTTTAAGGATACTTCCTGAGTGTCACACTTACCTGTTTTCCTGCTCTTTTCATTAGCTAGGACTTAGTCACATGGCCATACATCTAGGGGAAATGAGAAATGTAGTCTTTATTTCTAGCGGCTGTGTGCTTACTGAAATTTATAGTTTCTATTATTAAGGGGAGCAGGGAACAAGGTATTGGGAGACAGCGGTGGCCACCATATGTAACTCCGAGAGGTGTAAACATTTCTAGGTATAGAGATTTGGGGATAAAAGTAGATTCTAGAGTAAGTGGTTTGTTAAATTCCGTTATTGCCAGGGTCTATCCTTCTAGAAGTAGTTGTTTCTAGGTGTCTTCATTCCTGGATGTGGTGTTTCTGGAGGCAGTTTTTCCAGGGATAACCGGGTTCTCTCCAGGTGCTGAAGACGCGGCTGACCCTGCGCCGGACGGGCCAGTACAAGGGGCTGCTGGACTGCGCGTGGCAGATCCTGGAGCGGGAGGGGCCCCGAGCCTTCTACCGCGGCTACCTGCCCAACGTGCTGGGCATCATCCCCTACGCAGGCATCGACCTGGCCGTCTATGAGGTCTGTGCGCAGCCCGCCCCTCCCCCATTTTCCCCCCTCTGGGATGTGCCCACGGGACACCCCCTTCCCATGGGGCTGACTTGGTCGACCTCCAAAGCCAGGGCAGATGACCCCTGCTAGTGCCACAGTAGCTCACAGAATCATGGGAGCAGGTGAAGAGGAACTTGAAAGATGCCCACCTCCCCAGAGCATGTGAGGGACCCAGCCAACGGTCTTCTTCAGGGCCTGCCCATTTCGGCGTCAGCGGTCATCATAAAAATCACACACCTCAGCACCTTTATCAAGAGAGGCAGGAACAGGGACTCTGTGTTCTTTCTCTCCCAGAGACCTCATTCACGACTTTTACCTTCTCCTGGTGGGATCACCAGCCAGCACAGCCCCAGTGTTCCCAGGCATCCCCCAAAGTCTTTGTATCCAGGACAGGGCCAGCCTCACAGGCAGGTGGCCAGGGCAGTTGTCAAGGGCCCCGTGTCCAGAGGGCCCTGCCCTTGGTTTAATGCACTGCTGTCACTGTCCTGAAATTCCTCATCATCTATGGACAAGGGACCTCACATATTTTTGTTACGCACTTGGCCTCGCAAATTATGTAGTTGGTCCCGACCTACATCACTCCACACCTGCCACCCATACCTGGCTTCCTCAGCACCCGGCGTCTATGCGGCCAAACAAGACAAGGCCTCCACTCGCTCACCCACCTGTTTGCTGATTCATGCATCCATTCATTCACTCGCTGGTTCACTCAGCAACTACTAAGCATCCGAAAGCACTAAGCACTATGCTAATTGCTGCAGATACAGCATTAAATAATACTGTCTTGCTTTTCTGGGGTGCCCACTCCAGTGACTAGGGAAGTCAGCCAACCAGCGAACAAGTAGTTTCAGATCCTGCTAAGTTCTCAGAAGATAATAAAACAGGATGTGCCATTGAAAGTAATAGCGAGCCGGGGGTGGGGCGGGGGCGTCGAGGCTCACTTCTGAGAGGTGATGCAGAGGGAGAGTGTGAACAAGGCAGAGGACACAGAGAAGACAGGTCCAGAGTCAGGCCTATGGGAGGAACGGAAGTCTTGAGTGGCTTGGAGGAGCCAACGATTCAGCAAAGCTCAGTGACATGGCTGGATTTTCCTACGTGCAATGCAGAGCCATGGAGGGCTGTGGGCAGAAATGAGACGTACCTTTATGTATCCATTCTTCACCAAAAAAGGGAGCTGGGGGGGTCTAAGGAGTCTGAGAAGCGCTGTGCCTTCTTGGAGTTTCATACTCTTTATTAGTCCCTTCAAGGCTCTGACAAGTCTACAGAACAGTGATTTCTTTGGGTGGGTGTTTGTCTTTGTTTTTTAGCTCAGTGCTGGCCATACTTACATAGTCATCAGAACTTGTGTTCAACACAACACTTGCTTCCAATATGCCCACTCCATGCCCAGGCAAGACATCACTAATCAATCCATCACAGCACCTAAGCCAGACGTCACTAATCTATCTCTCACAGCACTGAGGCCAGACATCACTAATCTATCCATCACAGCACTGAGGCCAGACATCACTAATCTATCCATCACAGCACCGAGGCCAGACATCACTAACCTCTCTATCACAGCCCCCAAGACCATCTCCGCACACTTCCAGGCAGCCATTCCCGAGGGGCTAGAATTGACATAGGAAATGAAACCGAGGATCTATCCCCGTCCCAGAGCATGAAAGAAGGTTCTCACAGAGCCTCCATAAGGGATTGGCTGCCCCTAAAGATGGAGCACCCGGCTCTGGACTCAGGTGTGGCTCTGAATGTCGATTCCCACCTGTCTTTTGTGGCTCTGGGCAAGCAGCTTCCCTGGGGGTCTCAGTTTTGCATCAATTAAGTGGAGATGACAATGGTATTTGTCTTAGTTTGAGGTCTTCCAGAAGCGGGGATGTGAGAGCAAGTGGTTTGGCGGGAAGGTAGGGCAACCAAAAAAGGCAGCATTAGCTCCCTAGGGCTGCCTAACCTCAAACTGGGAGGCTTAAGGCAACAGACATTTATTGTCACAACTCTGGAGGCCGGAGTGCAAACTGGAGCGGTCAGCAGGGCCGTGCTCCCTCTGAAAGCTTAGGGGGAGGTCCTGCCTTGCCGCTCCCGGCTTCTGGCAGCTTCTGGCAATCCTCGGTGCTCCTCTGCCTGTGACCCGCCCGTCCCATGTCTGCCTCTGTCACCACGTGGCCGTCTTCCCCCTGCTATGTGTCTCCGTCTCTGCATCTCCTCTTCTTTTTTCTTTTTATGTTTTTTATTTATTTTTGAGAGAGAGAGAGAGAGAGACGGTGCAAGCAGTGGAGGGTCAGAGAGAGAGGGAGACACAGGATCTGAAGTAGCTCCAGACTCTGAGCTAGCTGTCAGCACAGAGCCTGACACGGGGCTCAAACCCACAAACCATGAGATCGTGACCTGAGCTAAAGCCGGACGCTCAACCGACTGAACCACCCAGGCGCCCCGTGTGCCTCCTCTTCTTATAATGACATCAGTCATTTTGACTCAGGGCCCACCTGACTCCGGGATGGCCTCATCCCAACCCATCACACCTGCAAGAGTCTCTTTGCAAATAAGGTCACATTCTGAGATCCGGGGTGTTTGGACCCCAAATTATCTTTAGGGAGGACACAGCTGAGCGTGTTAGCAAGGGCGTGTTATTAAGCAAGCTGGAGTGGCAGGCGGGTGGAGCTCAGTCCTGGCGGGGGTCTCTGGAGGCACCTGGGTAGAACGCGCCCCAGCAGAGACGCAAGGGAGCTGGGGTATCCATGCACCCCGTCAGTTGTCTGAAGCTCGCTTCCAGGGATGCGGGTTCCCCAGCACTTCCTGCCTCTTCCTGGGTGCTCAGCGCAGCCTCGCCCAGGTCCAGCAGGAGTCCTCAGGCAGGACCACGGATGCTGGCAGCTGGGGGTCAGCAGATCTGGGTCGAAATGGTAAGGGATAAAGATGGGTGTCCACCTTGGTGAGGGTGTTAGTTTTCTATGGCTGCTGAATCAAAAGACCACAAACTTAGTGGTTTAAAACAGTACACATTTATGGTAGTGGGTTTTTTAATTTTTTTTAATACGTTTAAGTTTATTTGGAGAGAGACAGAGAACACAGGCAGAGGAGGAGGACAGAGGATCCAAAGCAGGCTCTGAGCTGTCAGCACAAAGCCTGAATGCGAGGCTTGAACTCACAAACTGTGAGATCATGGCCGGAGTGGACGTCGGACGCACCCCCATTTATGCTAGTTTGCAAAGTCAGAAGTCCAAAATGGGCATCACCAGGCTAAAATCAAGATGCTGGCAGGCCTGCGTTTCTTAGAGAGGCTCTGGGGGGACAATCTGTCTCCTTATCTTTCCCATTTTCTAGCAGCCGCCATATTCCTTGGCTGGGAGGGGGCCCTTCCTCCATCTTCAAAGCCAACCGCATAGCACGTCCTGACCTGCCTCTCCACCCCCACTTCTGTCACCACCTCTCCTCTGACTCTTGTTTTTATGTTTATTTATTTGTGGGGGGAGGAGGGGCAGAGAGAGAGGGAGACAGAGGATCCAAAGCAGGCTCTGAGCTGATAGCAGAGACCCCAATGCAAGGCTGGAACTCAAACCATGAGAGCAGGACCTGAGCCGAAGTCAGATGCAAAACTGACCGAGCCCCCCAGGCGCCCCCTCCTCTCTTATAAGGAGCCTCATGATCCTGGAGCTACCTGGATACTCTAGCATCACGCCCACCTCGAGGTCCTTAACTGAATCACATTGGCAAGGTCCCTTCTGCCCAGGGAGGTACTGTGTCCCCAGGTTCCAGGGACAAGGGCGTGGACAGCAGGGGTGGGGACCGCTTTGCTCACACCACAGAAGGCTGAGGTGAGGACGGAGTGGCAGGACGCAGGCACAGCGCGGCGTGACACCAAGGCGGTACTGAGGGCGCTCAGCTGGTACCCGCCGCCTTCAGAGGGGGATGCGGAAGCCAGCCAGCGGGGTGACTAAAACCACTTCCAACCCGGCCCCACTCCCTTCTCCACCCCTGCCAGACGCTGAAGAACCGGTGGCTCCAGCAGTACAGCCACCACTCCGCCGACCCAGGCATCCTCGTGCTCCTGGCCTGCGGCACCGTCTCCAGCACCTGCGGCCAGATCGCCAGTTACCCCCTGGCCCTGGTCCGGACCCGCATGCAGGCCCAAGGTGAGGCCTGGGCGGGCCGATGGGGCAGGGCGAGCGCCGTGGCTTGGGCCCCTTCCCCTCCTGTCCAGCCCCTCCTCCCTGGGGAGGCCGGGTCCCAGGCTGGGACCTTCCTGGACTTGGATGGCCTTCACCAACATCCCTACCTTTCTCTGGGCCTCAGTGTGCCCATTTGTGACACTGGAACAGAGCCCTTTACCCGAAGGAGGAGAGAGGGGCAGCGGGACCGGGAAGGGGGCCCTGGCAATCTTAGCGGGGAGGGCTGCTAACTTGAACTCCAATTTGCAAGGCTGGATTGGGGGTGCGGGGAGGCAAGGGTCGGGGTCAAGGAGGGGCGGGAGCAGGCTGGCTCTGGGTGTTTTGCTTTCCTCTGCAGTTTTCTTTTATGAATTCTTCCCCCCAACACACACGCATTCCTGAAGCCCGGGAGTTTCCTTGGGAATTTTAGCTTTTGTATTTTGTGGGTTTTCTCCGGGGGGTGTTATTGGTGCATAAGCCTGGGTTCTCGCCCTCTAAGAACTCTCAGGCTGGAAGGGAAGCAAGATGCTGAATAAATCATTCCACAACTCAGTATGGATTTAGGGTTGTACAAAGGAGAAGAGAAAGAGCCACACTTCGACTCGGGCACCCAGGAGGGCTCCCCTGAAGGGTCTGCTTTGGAATGGAGGCTGGAAGACGGAGAGAGAGAGTTAGCTGGGAAATGAGGCAGGGGAGGAGTCCCAGGAAGAGGAGAATGTACCGTCCCCCACCACACACACATTCACTCTCTCTGTTTCAAACGTGGGCCCTTGAGATCGGGGTGGAAAGGTGAACAGCCATCTCTAGAGGGGTCCTGAATCCGAGTGGTAGGTCCCACTGCTAATCTAACCCCTTCCCTCCTGCTGCAGCAGCCACAAGCCCAGCCCTGGGGAGGAGGAGGGGGGAGTGAGAGGGGCCCTTTGGCCTTACCTGGCCTCCCCACCCCTCCCAGCCTCCATCGAGGGCGCCCCCCAGCTCTCCATGCTGGGTCTGCTCCGTCACATCCTGTCCCAGGACGGCGTGTGGGGCCTCTACCGGGGCATTGCCCCCAACTTCATGAAGGTTATCCCGGCTGTGAGCATCTCCTATGTGGTCTACGAGAACATGAAGCAGGCCCTGGGGGTCACGTCCAGGTGAGGGACCCAGAGCCTGCCCCACCCCAGACCCCTCACCCCAATCACGGAACCCCCCCACACCTCAGCCACTGGAGACTGACGGTCCAGCCAGTGGGTCCCAGGGCCCCACACACCAAACCACAGGATCCTTCCACCTAATCCACCGGTCCTGCACCCCACAGCACCGCTACCAGCCCCCCACACACTGGGTCCATGTCACACCGTGGGATCTCCTATAACCCTACTAGTGGATCCCGATCACTCAGCCACAGGAGCACATGCCACCATATCTAAACACCCAGACCCCAGCTCCCTCAGGCTCCAGAGCCAGCACTGGGTCCCAGATCCCCACACCCACTGGAGGATCCCAGATCCCCAGGCTTCCAGCCCTGGATCTCCAACCTCGGCCACTGGATTCTGGATATCAAGAAGCCTCAGCCACCGGATCCTGCCAGTGCAATGCCTAGATCCCGGGCCCCAGCCACTGGATCCCAGGTCCCCTCACCCCAGCTACTGGATTCCTGAATTCCTTTACCTTGACACTGAGTCCCGGATCCCTCCGCTTTGACTACTGGATTCCCTACATTTCAACCACTACACCCTCAACCCCCAACCACCGGATCTCGGATTCCCAAGCCCTGGCCGGCTGGATCCTGGCTTCCAAATCCACAATGTGAGCGCCCAACGGCAGAGCAAGTGGGTCCCGGCGACTGCAGCTGTTGGGCTCCAACCCCTTCACTACAGGCCCTGGATGCTGAGACCTCGCCCATAGGACGTAGACCCAGACCCTTCCAAGCACTGGATCCCAGCCCCTTAACCCCTGGATTCTGACCGGAATCCTCCTGAGGCACTGGATCCTGAATGCTCAGGCTCTGAGTCTAGATAGATCCCGATGGGCCAATCACAGCATCCTGGGTCCCACACCCCCCTCTCCCAGACACACCCCAGAGCCCAGCCCCCGCCCCCCCATGACACAAAGCCCATGGTCTAAGGAGCCTGTGGGGAGCCCAGGTCCTGGCCTCCCTCTTGGGACTTGTCCAGAGTCCTGACCCATCTAAAAGCTGGCAGCACGGGAAGGAGAGGCCCCTCCCACACCCTAGACGGAGGCTGGACACCCCCCCCTGCCCAGCATGGCTACACCTCTGGCTCCCTGGGGAAACTGCTCCCCCAAAATGCTCTGCAATGTCTTCCCACCTTTGGACTGATGATAACCCCCAGTCACTCTTGGGGGCCGGCGAGGGGGCAGTCTGAGGCTGGGGACATATTAATGGGACCCCCGCAAACATGCCCCTAGCACTTCCAGCCTCTCTCCAGGCTTCAGGGTTGGGAGCCAGGAGCAAGTCTACCGGGAGCAGCCTTCCCTGGAGCCCAGCATCTGCTCATGCAAAACAAACAAGCCAAATCCCCCAAACTCACTCTACGTCTATTTTTCTACCAGAGAGGAGCAGACATTCCTTTCCCTTCAAATAACCCAGGCCCCCTCCCCAGCACCCTCCACCACCCAGTACATTCTGCACTTTAGAGTCGGGTTCTGAGCTTAGTGTAACTGGGGACCCCCTCCCTTCACTCCTCCCAAGTCCTTGGGGAACCCCCATTAGAAGTCTGCAAAAGAGGATGTGTGTTTTGGGGAGCTGGAGGACCCCCCCCCCACGGCTCCCACCTCCCTCCACACCGTGTCCCACCTTCCTGCCTGTGTGTGTTATTTCAAATGAAAACAACAAAAGGAATACACTTTCTAAGCTCTTTCGTTGTGGTTTTTGCTGCAAAGGGGTGGGTAGATGGGGGACCACCTCAGACTACCCCCTGGGGGGTTGGACATGGGCCATCCTCTGTCACACACAGTTCCAGGAGACCAGGAAGTGACTCCCTCTTTTTTTTTTTTAATTTTTTATTTATTTTTTATACAGAGAGAACAGAGCATGAGAGGGGGAGGGGCAGAGAGAGGAGGAGACACAAAACCAGAAGCAGGCTCCAAGCTCCAAGCTCCAGGCTCTGAGCTGGCTGTCAGCACAGAGCCTGACGCGGGGCTCGAACTTACGAAAGTGAGATCTGACCTGAGCCGAAGTCGGAGGCTTAACCGACTGAGCCACCCAGGCGCCCCAAGTGACTCCCTCTTTAAGCCTCAGTTTCCATAGCTGTAAGGTGGGGGCAGGGAGAAACCCACATTCACAGGCACTTTTTATGTTTCCAGGATTCTAATTACACAAGGGTATTTGTTTCCCAGCGCTGTAACAAATTCCCACCAACTGGGGCCTTAAATGACAAATGTTTTAGATTGAAATATTTTATTATGGTAAAATATGCATAATATAAAATGTACCATCATAACCATTTTTTAAGATATGTATTTGTTTTGAGGGGGAGGGGCAGAGAGAGAGAATCCCAAGCCGGCTCAGGGCTGTCAGTGCAGAACCAAACTCGGGGCTCAAACTCACAAACCCCGAGATCATGACCTGAGCCAAAATCAAGAGGCGGACCCTTAAACCAACTGAGTTGGTGCCCCTCATCCAAACCATTTTTAGGTATACATCTCGGTTAAGCTCATTACCTGGATGGGCAGCCGCCCCCACCATCCGTCTCTAGAACCTTCCATCTCCCCAAACTGAGATCCTGTCCCCATGAAGCACTGACTCCCTGCCCCCCGCCCCACCCCTGCTCCCACCACCCACTCTCTACCTCTGTGGGCAGGACCTCTAGGGACCCCCTGCGCGTGGGGTCACGAAGTCCTTTTGTGACTGGCTTCTCTCACTGAGCACCATGCCCTCACGGTCCACCCATGGTGTGCCAGGTGCCGGATGCCCTTCCTTTTTTTTTTTTAATTTTTTTTAATGTTTTATTTATTTTTGAGAGAGACAGAGACAGAGCATGCGTGGGGAAGGGGCAGAGAGCGAGAAGGAGACACAGAATCTGAAGCAGCTCCAGGCGCCAACCTGTCAGCCCAGAGCCCGCCGCGGGGCTTGAACTCACGAACTGTGAGATTGTGACCTGAGCCGAAGTTGGACGCTTAACCAACTGAGCCACCAGGCTCAGTCCTTTTTAAGGACGTCTGCCCCGTTCTGAAGTCTAGAAGTCTGAAATCCAAGTGTCGGCAGGGCCCCGCTCCCTCTGCGGAGACTCTGGGGGAGGATCCTTCCTGCCTCTTCCAGCTTTTGGCAGCTGTCGGCACTATTCCCCAGCTTGTAGCCCCAGTCGGTCCAATTTCCACCTGCTTTTACGTGACCAAACCACCGTCGGCTCTGTGCTGACAGCTCAGAGCCTGGAGCCTGATTGGGATTCTGTGTGTCCCTCTCTCTCTAACTCTCCCTACTCACACCCTGTCTCTCTCTTAAAAATAAAAAATGCTTTTAAAAAAGTTTTAAATTACCAAACTTTGGGGTGCTTGGGTGGCTCGGTCGGTTAAGCCTCTAACTTCGGCTCAGGTCAAGATCTCACGTTAGTGAGTTCGAGCCCCCGCGTCGGGCTCTGTGCTGACAGCTCAGAGCCTGGAGCTGCTTCCGATTCTGTTTCTCACTCTCTCTCTGCCCTTCCCCCTGATCACATTCTGTCTCTGTCTCTCAAAAAATAAATAAATATTTAAAAAAAATTTTTAAACCAAGATGTTCCCCAAGGACCTCTTCCTTCTAGGATTCACACTCTTGGGTATTTTACTAAGGAGAGTCTGTATGACCAAGAGATGCCAACCGCAGTGATAGTATATGACTCCCAAGATTAGATTATAAAAGGCACTGCAGACACCGTCTTCTCTGTGTTTGAAGCTGCTTCAGTTGGAATCATTTGTTCTGCAGCAGTAGCTAACTGATATGCATACACATACATAGACATGATTTTCCATACACTCAAATATGAAATTAAACCTGGCTAACTATTTTGCATTTTTACTTCCTTTAAATGATGTCCTGAGGATCCGTCCCCAGGAGCAGGATTGCTGGGTCAAAGGATTGGACTCTTTCAGGATCATGCCACCAGAAACCTCGTATGCAATATACCCAGCTCCCAACAAGGAACAAGCATTACTAGTTTTACTTCGGTCATAGCAGCATCAGTATTACCACTTTGACTTGATTTAATCGAGCCAGTTATCTATTTTCTTGTTCACATTCTTACATCCATTACGCTGTGTGGGACTTAGGTGGCCCTGCTGACATGCAGTGTAACGCCGGACAGACTGCTTTTCTCTTTCTAAGTCTCCCTCCAATAAGAGACATCTTTAGAAGGAACTTACATTTACTGAGCAAGTACTATACACCACGGCGCTGTGCTAAGCTCTTTGATGTGTTATCTCCTTCACCCATTCATCATCTATTTGCCGGACACTCACTTGGCGTCAGACCCAGTTTTGGACATGGGACACGGAAGTGAGTGAAACGGACAACCACCGTTGCTCTTGTAGACCCCACAGTCCAGTGACAAGCGACAAACAATAACACACGTGAGTGAATATGTAGCCGTGTAGAAAACAAAGGTGCTAAAGATAAAAACAAAGGAGGGCAGGGGGATGTGAAATACTGCAGGGCAGAGTTTAATTTTAAGTAGGGTGGCCAGAGGAAGCATCAGGGAAAGGTGGTATTAGCATAAGGATTTAAAGACAGTGAGGGAGGGAGCATGGAGATGTCTCGGAAAACAGCATTCTAGGCAGCGAGAACAGCCAACGTAAGGGCCCCCGGGCAGCACCATGCCTGGTGTGTTGGAGGAAGAGGGAGGAGGTCCAGGGGGCTGAAGCAGAGTGGGCCGCGGGGAAAGAGGGGGGGAGGGAGGGCAGAGAGGGGGTAGGACGGGTCGTGCCAGGTCTAGTGGGCCTCAGGGTGGACTTAGGCTTCTACCTGGGGATGTGGGAGCCCTGGAGGGCTGTGGGCAGAGGAGGGCGGGACCTGACTCAGGTGTTCACTGGTGTCCTCTGGTGGCCGATGGGGGGAGGACAGACTGGGGGTGAGAGTGGGAGGGACCAGAGTGGCCATGACTGCACTGGTCAGGTGATCTGTCACCGGGCGGTCCAGGATGGAGGCCCTGGACATGGGTAGAAGCAGCCAGGTTCTGGGCGTATGTTAAAGGGTAAGCCAGGACTTGTGGACAGTGTGCATGAGAGACACGGTGGAATCACAGAGGACATCAAGATTTTTGAACAAACCACTTGGAGGATGGCTGTGCTCTCACTGAAGACTCCTTAGGCCCCCCTGACACCATGCGGTAGGGCTTATCGTTACTTCTGATGCACAAATGGGGAAACCGAAACTCAGAGAAGTCAAGTGAGTCCCCAAGGTCACACAGCAAGAGTTGTACTAGATAGGGTTCAAACCCAGGCTGTCTCCAAACCTACGATCTGTCTTATTTTGGGGACCAACTGTGTCTCTCCCTCCCAGAACTCCAGAACCTTCGCATCCTCCCTCACTTCTATCTCCCAATGCCACAACGAAACACAGTGCATTCATGTCCTATGGCTGCTCTAACTTGGTGGCTTCAAACAACACAAATCTATTAATTCTAGAGGTCAGAATTCTGACATGAATTCTGACATGGGGCTGAAAACAAGCTCCTTCCGGAGGCTCCCGGGGAGAATCTGCCTCCTGGCCTTTTTGGGCTTCGAGGAGGGTCTGCCCGCACTCCGGGGCTCACAGATGCCTCCCCCATCTGCAAAGCCAGCAATGATCGGTCGGTTGAGTCTTTCTCACACTGAATCCTTTGAACACCGAAGGCTCCACTTCCCTCTTAGCGTTTAAGGACTTAGGAGGTCAGACCGGACCCATGCAATCAATCCAGAGTAATCTCTCCGACTCATCAGCTGGTTAGTTAGTGACCTTAATTCCTTCTACAAATTTACTTCCCCCTTTGCCATGTAACATGACAAGTTCACGGGTTTAGAGGGATTTGGATGTGGGCATTTTGTGGGGGACACAAAATCCACCAGACCCAGTGAGGTCACAAGGGCCTCTGTGACCTCATTATGTTCTGGGACCCAAATTTACAAGGTGGCTCTCTCTCATGGTTGTTGGATGACAAACCTCTCGCCAGGGTTGTGAATGTAGGCGTCCTAACAGTCCAGCTCCATGGGAGCCCAACCTGAGGGGGGTCAGAAGCCTTGCTCGAAGATCCAGCCCCTGCTTAAGAGGCACAAGGCCTTACTCACCAAAGCTCCGCCTCTGACCCCACCCCAGCCCCCCTCCCGGAACCCAGGCTGTTCGCACGTGTACGGGTATGTGTTTGGTCACATCCATGAACATGACCGGGAGCATCTCCCATCGCAGCAGGTGAGTTGGGGAACCCAAGGTCTTCCCGCGCTGCCAGCCTGACCGCCGGGCTGCCTGCCCCCTCTGCACGACCCCCTCCCCTCCAAGCGGACCTACAATCCCACCCGGAAGCAGTGGGGGCCTGGATGGGCCTTTCACCTGGAGGGGTTTCTGAAGACGGGAGGGTGGAGCTCCGGCCCGGCTCAGTGTGGGTGGGAGCTGGGTCTGCCTTGCAGGTGCTGGACACAGGAGAGCAGCTGATGGTCCCCGTGGATGTCCTAGAAGTGGATAGCGAGGGGGCCCTGTGGAAGTCCCTGCTCTCGGGAGCCATGGCTGGGGCAGTGTCCCGCACCGGCACGGCCCCTCTGGACCGAGCCAAGGTGTACATGCAGGTACGAGGGGTGTACAGCGCCGGAGCTTAGAGGATGGCTAAATGGCAGAACTGTGGGGCTGGCCAGGGATGGAGTGGGGGGAGGGACAGGCTTGGGGGCAGGACAGGGTTGAGCTCCAGATTGGGATGGAGGGGGGGATCAGGTGGTGGTGGGGGTCCTCACAGGGCTGAGGACCTCCCTACCCACAGGTCTACGCCTCCAAGACTAACGTCATGAACCTGCTGGGGGGGCTCCGGAGCATGGTCCAGGAGGGGGGGTTCCGCTCCCTGTGGCGGGGCAATGGCATCAACGTCCTCAAGATTGCCCCTGAGTATGCCATCAAGTTCTCCGTCTTTGAGCAGGTGGGCAGGGAAGGCCCGCCTCGTCCAGCCCCACCCTTCAACCCAAACCTCACTTACACTCTCACAAGCCTAGACCCTTACCCAAGATACACTTGCACCCTCTGGCCCCAGACCCAGGGTGGGTTTCAGCTGAAAAGATGGTGAGCGGTCCTCCCCTGCTCCTCCCCCCGCCCCCCAGTGTAAGAATTACTTCTGCGGAGTGCACGGGTCCCCACCCATTCAGGAACGTCTCCTCGCGGGCTCCCTGGCTGTGGCCACCTCCCAGACGCTCATCAACCCCATGGAGGTAAGAGAATTCCTGCCCCGTGGAAGGTGAAACAAGGTGAAAATTAGCGGCCAGGGGCGATTGCTTCTTCCCCCTTCCCTTCCTCTTCCCCTCCTCCTCTTCATCTTCTTCCTATGAGGTGTGTGTCACACTTCTATTCCAGATGGCTCCCCAAATCATCTCAGCACTACTTACTGGATCGGTCCCATCCTTTTCAATGATCCAAGATGCCACCTGTGTGATTTACTAAACTGTGTATGTTTGGGTGTATTTTTGGTTTTCGTCTTCTTGCTCTGCTGTGTCTGTCCACGCACTCAAGTCTTTTTTCTTTCTTTGGGTGGGTGGGTGGAGGTAACAATTGGATTTTATTTTTGTAAAGCGGTTTTAGATTTACAGAAAAAATGAGCAGGAAGTAGAGTCCCCATATTATACCCTCTCCCCACATATACAAAACTTCTATTAATATCTTGCGTGAGGTGGTACATTTGTTGCAATCGAAGAGCCAATATTGATACATTCTTACTAAAGCCTGTTGTTGCCGTTAGGTTTGCTCTGTGTTGTAAGATCTATGGGTTTGTACAAATGTATCATGACACGTATCTACCATTACAGGGTCACGCAGAGTAGCTTCACTGCCCCAAAGGTCCTCTGTGCTCCGCTGACTCATCCCTTCTTGCTTCCCTCCTGAATCCCTGGAAACTACTGATCATTTTACTGTCGCTATAGTTTTGCCTCCATTTCTTTTTTTATTTTATTTTATTAATTTCTCTTAAGTGATCTCTACACCCAACGTGGGTCTTGAGCTCACGACCCTGAGATCAAGAGTTGCATGCTCCCCTGACTGAGCCAGCCAGGCACCCCTGTAATTCTGTCTTCAGTCTTTAATTTTTGAAGCTTGATCTTATGCTTTCTCACCACCCCCCACCCTGCTTTTCTTTATCAGTTTTCCGGGTCATTCCCCTGTTTGTTTCCCATATAAACTTAGGAGTAACTTGTCTAGCGCAGAAAACAAAGTCAGCTACTGGTAATTTCTTTTTTTACCAATGGAAAACATTTCCATTTGTTTAAGTCTCCTTTCATGTGATTTCACGGTCTTCTAACTTTTTGTTTTCCAATATAATTCTTGCCCTTGACCAGTTAAATTTCCTCTAGTGTATGTGTGTTCTATTGCTGCCTAAGACATTGCCACAGACTCAGCGGGCTCAAATGATACAGATTTATTATGTTTCTCTGTGGGTCACCCCTGGGCACTGGCTAGTCCGGCCTTCTTCTTTTGCTGTTGGTTTTTTTTTTAATGTTTTTATTTCTATTTTGAGAGAGAGAGAGAGACAGAGAGAGGGAGGGAGAGGGAGAGAGAGCACGAGTGGGGGAGGGGCAGAGAGCGAGGGAAATACAGAACTTGAAGCAGGCTCCAGGCTCTGAGCTGTTAGCACAGAGCCTGACATGGGGGCTCGAACTCACAACCGTGAGATCATAAACTGAGCCAAAGTCAGATGCTTAACCAACTGAGGCAGCCAGCACCCCGGCAGGATTCAGTTTCTTATGGTTGTAGGACTGAGGTCCTCAGCACCTACAGGTCACCCGCTGTTCCCTGCCATGTGGTCCTCTCCACAACAGCCTGCTTGTTTAAGATGAATTGAAGAGTGTCCAGGACGCTCCCAAATCTCTCTGATTTCTTCTGTCTCAGGCAGTAGGCTCCTTTATAAAGGGCTCACCTGATTGAGTCAGGCCCACCCGGGACAATTTGTCTTGTTTTACTTAAACTCAACTGCTTAGGGACCTCCATTACATCTGCAAAATCCCTTCACTTTCATCACGTCATGTAACTTGGCGAGGGAGTGATACCCAATCATATTTACAAGTCTAGCACATTATCGAGGTGGGGGGCATATATACAGAGCACACATATCGGGGTGGGACCCTCTTGAAGACTACCTCAGAATTCTGCCTACCGCACTTGGGGTGCAGTTGTAGAGTTGCCAATATTTTGATGTCGGGGCATTTCATACAAACTCCGATGGCTGGCTTCTCTTGGAAAACTGGCAGATCTGGCCACCTGGGGTCTGCGTTCCCATGGCATTATATCTGGCTGCCACTAGGTGTAAGCGGCCACAGACTCCGCTCAGTCCATGTCACTCCCCTCACCCTCCTGACCTCTGTCAGCACTTGAATTTCTGAACTTTGGGTTGAGATCACCCACAGGCCCTGGGTTTGAAACTCAGCTCTGTGCACTTTGGAGCTTCAGCTTCTTCAGCTGTAGGACAGAGAGTCGATGAGCGCATTCAGATGAGCCAACCCCCCCCCCCCAGGTGCTGAAGACACGGCTGACCCTGCGCCGGACCGGACAGTACAAGGGGCTGCTGGACTGTGCGTGGCAGATCCTGGAGCGGGAGGGCACCCGTGCCCTATACCGCGGCTACCTGCCCAACATGCTTGGGATCATCCCCTACGCCTGCACTGACCTAGCCGTCTATGAGGTGTGGGTCCACCCCGCCCCAGGGGGTGCCTGGAGGCCTATAGTGAACTTCCTCCTGACTCCCTCCTTTTACAGATGCTCAGGTGTTTCTGGCTGAAGTCAGGCAGGGACATGGAGGATCCCAGTGGTCTGGTCAGTTTGTCATCTGTGACGCTATCCACGACCTGTGGCCAGATGGCCAGTTACCCGCTGACTTTGGTGCGCACCAGGATGCAGGCCCAAGGTCAGACTAGTGCCCCTAGCCATTGCGCATGCCCCTCGCCTCAGCCTTGACTCTGAACTTTCTCATCCCCTGAAACTGACTCCTAATCTCTCCCCATCTGATCCTGGCCAACTTCGCTGGATCCTGGCCAACTTCGCTGACCTCTGAACCCACCAAGACGCACCCCAAAATCTGATCCCAGCCCTGAAATTAACCCTACAAACCACTAAAACAAGCACTTTAGTTCATTTAGTTCAACTGACCCCCACAAATGTCCCCCAAATGTGACCCAGGCCCCCATACTGGCCTCTAGTCATAGTTTCCCCAAATTTTCTCCCAACTTCTCCAAAACAGACCCAGCTCTTATTTGCCTCCAAAAGTCAAAATTCCTGAAGTTCCTAAATTTCCTAAATCTGACCCTTAGACGTCCCGAAGTCATAGCAAGATGTCATTACCACTTCCCCCACTAGCCTGGATATACTCCCCAAATGTGGCTTCCCCAAACGGACTCTCAGCCCCTACGCCAATCCACAAACATCCAAACAAGTCCCCGGTTCACTATCTTCATCTTTAAAATATCCCCAATCAATCGCTTCTCTGCCTTTTGGCTAAGATCAAGTGTAGTATCTGTTCTTATCAGTTTAAAATATCCCCAATCTACCCGTTAGCACACTCTCCAAATCTCCAGGAGATCTTAGATGCTCCATCCCAAATAAGGCTGAATGTATTTTTAAGATGCTCCTGAAAACTCCTGCCTAAGTTGATCTCCTCAACTCTCCCCAAACTGACCAATTTCCTCTAAAAGTCTTCCAAACTCCTTCCCAACGGACCCCCAGACCTCTGCCCCCGGCTTCACCCCAACCTCCAACATTCCAGCCCCCGCCAGCAGAGACCGGATCATCTCTAATGGAATCTCTGAGCTCGCCCCTGTTTCCACAGACACCGTGGAGGGCTCAAACCCCACCATGTGCGGAATCTTCCAGCGGATCCTGGCCCAGCAGGGTTGGCCGGGGCTGTACCGAGGCATGACTCCCACCTTACTGAAGGTGTTGCCAGCAGGTGGCATCAGCTATGTGGTGTATGAGGCCATGAAGAAAGCCCTGGGCGTATAGGCAGTGGCTAGTTGACACATCCTGGGCAGAAATGGACAGGAGGGTCCAGTGTCCCCTGGCCCAAAGAGCCCTCCAGGCTTGGGCCCAGGGGCCAGTTTTTGTCAGGAGAAGCAGTCTGGGGGCCTGGGTCAGAAGATTCTTGGGGACCCCTTCCCAGGGTGCAGCCTGGGACTAGTCTGGACTCCAATTTGGCTCATTATGGCTTGTCCTAGCTTCAGGGTGAAATGGTGGACATGGAGACAATCTGAAATAAAGAGTTGGTTTCTGCTGGATGGGTCTGGGATACCTGGGTCCAAGTGAGGAGCTGGGTATCTGGAATTTCCGGGTCTAGGAGGGGACTAGGAATCCTTGGATCCAGGAGATGAGTTGTGGTCCTGGAATACTCTGGGTCTAAGAGGGAAGCTGGTCGCTTCAGATATCTGGGTCCAAAAGTGGATGCCAGGTACCTGGGATCCCTGGGGCCTGGGAGTGGGGGCTGGATATCTTGGGCCCCGAATAGTAATTGTAAAGCTGCATGATGCCTGGGTTCAGTAGAGAAATTGAGGGCCTAGGACGGGTGGGTGGAGCTCAGATCCCCACATGTGAAGCAGGGGTGGGGTGTGGAATCAGGGTCCTAGGAGAGAACCAATAGCTCTAGACCCTTGAATTCGGGAGGGGAACTGGTTCAATGAATCCTGGAAGAGAAGTAGGGGCTCTAGAATCTTGGGTGGAGAAGAGAGGGGATACAGGGAATCCTTGGGCTCCATCCTCCTCTCGGGCCATCCCACCCCCGGAAGCACCCGATCTCCAAGACCTCGAGCAGGCCATGTGTTCGGCCTACCCAGCCAGGCTCCTGGGGCGCTAACCCAGACGTCAGGCCTGATTTCCCGCAGCCGGTCGGCACTGCCCACGTCGACTGCCATTCACTCCCGCTACCGCCAATCGCCTCTCGTCTTCTGGGTGGCCGGCTCCGCCCCAATGCAGCTGCGCTTCCACTGGCTCCCACCAAAACTGGGCACATTTACTGCCTTCACTGCCATTTGTCTGGAGCGGTGTCCGCCACATTGCACCCGCCCCCACCACCCAGCCATTGGCTTAGAAATCAAGGCTAGAAAAGGATTCTGGTTAACGGGGAAAAGCAATCCAGTCCAAACCTAAGCGCGTCACCCAGAACAAGGCAGGAATTGGGTTAAATTGACTGCCAATCTTTACAAGAACCGCCTTCCGCGTGTACTCATTGGCTTGCGTGCACGATTATCTCACCTGGCGCTCGCCCAGCCTATTGAAAGGGGCCTTTCGTCAGGCCCCTCCTTCCCGTCCACTTGACTCTCCGGAGCCGTCAATCCGGCTCTGAAGTCGTCCGGTAGTTCTGGAACTCCCGCTTCATTGGGCCTCCTGCCCTCTCGGGGCTCCTCGATTTGCCCGCCCAGGGCTGGCAGCCGGCAGCCCACTGCCTGCGAGAGCTGTCGGTCACGCGGCGCCTCCCGCCCACTGCCTCTCGCGGCACTCCGATTGGCCGCTCGCCTCCAGAGCCCGCGATTGGTGTTCCCGGAGCGGCGGCCGCCTCCCATTGGCCTGGCTGCGCCGTCCGTCACGCCGGCGGCGGGAGGGGGCGTCCCTCTCCCCCCTCGTCGTCTTCCCAGCCGCTGGGTTCCCAGAGTGCTCCGCGGCCGTGTGGAGCGAGGCCTTGTTCCCGCGTTGAGCCGCCGCCGCCGCCGCCTCCTCCTCAGCTTCAGCCTCCGCGCCAGGCCCGGCCCCGCCGCGCCATGTCCGACTACAGC